>NW_024870813.1:5962500-6422500 GCF_019054845.1 Dipodomys spectabilis | reverse complement strand
GCATTGCTGCCTCCTCCTTTGTTTCCCCTTACCACCCCTGCCTTCCCATCTCCCCCCCACACCCCCACCAAAGTTGTAAAGTTTGTTTTTTTGATATAACATCTTGTATATCTCATTGTTGCAGTGGGTCCACCTGTATCCCACAATTTGTTTTTTCCCTTCACCTCCACAAATTATACCAACATCAAATACCATGAAAACAGGGGTTATACCGTGGGGGAGGGACGTACAAAGCAACAAAGAAATCATCTTATAAATGTTAGAAACAATCACAAGAAAGAAAAACCACTTGAGTCCTTATCTTGGGGTTCATTTCGCCTGATATCAACTTATCTGACCGTTTCTGCTTGTCTCAGACATATACTAGTTATTGCAAATAAGGGAAACCATGGGACCTGTGTTTCTTTGGGCCTGGCTTATTTCCTATAATTTTTTCCAAGTTTTTCCATTTCCTAACAAATGAGCTTCTATATCAGCATGAGTGCTCCTCATTTATGTCCCACAAAGATGCCATGGGCGATGGGAAGCAATGTCATTTAGTGGAAAGCACAGAAATTCTACTTGTGGTGGCCTGCCACTGACTATGGTACCTTACATAAATGGGTTTCCTTTCTAAGTCTCCATGTTTTCATCTGCATAAGAAGCATGCCGGAATTTCTGGAATGATGGAGCAAGACAATGCATGAGGGAGCCAGTACCAGTGTCTTACAGACACCTGAGAACATCCCCCCTCCTCTTCCTTTCCCAGCAGAGGGCATCTCTGTCACCAGGAGCTTCTTGCTCTAATAAAGCCTCTGCCATCTCCAGGATCTCAGAATCTTAACATTGGTGAACATGTGTTGGTTCCACTGGCTGCAGTGTTCATCCTGGCAGGATCTGTACTTTCATAAAGCCCAAGGCTCAGCGTGCTCCCACCATGGGGAAGACAGCTCTCTCAGCAAAGACTTGCATACATTCCAGTCCCCAGAGCCCACACTCACCCTTGGCAGAATCATCGTAGCCAATGTTCTTGATGGTGTCTCTCACCACCCGCTGGTAGTCCACCATGGCCACCGAGGTGATCTCCCCACACAGCAGCACCATGCCTGTCTTACACACTGTCTCTGTAAGGGAGCAAGGGCAGGTCATCCCCATGGGCCAGCGGAGGGACGCCAAATACCTGGACTCCTCTTATCACCCAGAAGAAGACTTGCAAGGGATTTATTTATGAGCAACAGATTTCAGAGAGGCAATAATAGTGTCAATAAGAGTGTTAATAAGTCTAGTCCTAAGAACTGAGCATCTTCAAATACTTTGGGAATGATCAGTTCTACTTGAGTTTTGTGCCAAGTACTTATTCCTCAGAGAGCTACACAAGTGGTTTAACCTTTTAGTTTCCTTAACCATCCCATGAGGATAATAGTAAGACTGTTGGGTGGATTCAAACAAGACAATGGTTGACAAAGCTGTCAAAATGATCCTAGTGGATGTATATAAGCAATCCTAATCAGTCCAGAACCCCACTGGGGCCATGGGCAGTGGGATCCTGCTTAAAGGATGAAGACAGACCAACCTTCTCCCAAGCCATGTTCAAAGATGTCAGGTTGTGATCTACCCTCAGAAGGTCATGGGGTTCTGAAGTACTCAACACAGGGGCCAAGTTGCCACCAGGTGGCAAAGGACCAGTCTGTGCAGTGGAGAGCACATGATGTGAGCAGTGAGGGTTCTGATCTTTGTGCTGGACCTCCACTGCCCATTGTCTTAGCCAAGGTCCTGATTCCACTAGACCTGTGATCCCCTCTGTGACCCTGTAGAATTCCTAGCTCTGCTGTGTTGAGACCTTCATCCCAGGCCCAGCTTGGCTGTTGGAGGATGTATGCCATCTATAATAGTGAAGATCTTCAGCTTTCAAGAGCTTCCAGAGATGATGGATGCAGCTGGGCACAGAGCTCAGTGTTTTAGTTCAACATTAAATCTCTTAGGAAAGCTGTTGAGTGTAGCTATGGATGATTGGCAAAACAGTGGCCAATAGTTGTATGAAATGGGAGGCATGAATCACTTCAATCCAGGATCATAGCACTAGGAAGGAAAACAAGGGCAGGAGCCAGGCATGCGTGGAGCTATTGAAGGCCCCTCTAACAGGGCCACAGGTCATGGCCAGCTGGGCAGCTACCATTGCTTCCAGATCTTGTGTCGCATCTGGAAGCTTGGTCCAAGCACTGCTCTTAGAAAGACCAGGTGGCATGAAGGCTAGGTCCTCACCCTGCACACTGTGGTAGCCAAATGCCAAATACGTGCTGGAATAATGAACAATTTTGTTTCATGGTTAGAAATGCACCTCTCCTCTCACCATAGGAAAAGTCACCAAAATGAAGCAGCCCCCTGCAGACCAGGGGACATGGACTTTGAAACTCTGTGCAACTCTGTGATTGTATGCACATCGTGAACCTGTCAGTCCCACTCTGTGTCTTTAGGAAGAGAAATCATATGTCTTACCACACGCCACCTTGGCATTGGGGTCTTGCTTGAGGTGGGCATCCAGTACTGCATCACTGATCTGGTCACAGATCTTGTCTGATAAGAACAAACATGGGTGACAATCACATAAACAACAGGTTCAACAAACGGAGATCTTAGAATAAGTAAATATTTTGTCCATTTACATGTCAAATCTACCTGCCAAAGAAAAGAGAAAAATTCTCTTAAATATGAGCTGGTGGCTCATGTCTATAATCCTAGCCATTCAGGAGACTGAGACATGAGGATGGTGGTTGGAAGCCAGCCTGGGCAGGAAAGTCCATGAGATTCTTATCTCAAATTAACCACCAAAAAGCTGGAAGTGGAGATCTGGTTCAAGTGATAGAACACTAGTCTTGACTATTAAACCTTAGGTCCTGAGTTTAAGCCCTAGGATTGGCATACAAAAGAAGTGAGAAATAAATTGAAGGGATGAGTGACGCTGAGAGAGGTGGGAGGAAATAATGAAAAGGGTGACAATGATCAAGACAAACTGACATGTTGAATCAAAACCCTTCTAAGCCAGGCGCCCGTGGCTCACGCCTGTAATCCTAGCTACTCAGGAGGCTGAGACCTGAGGATCGCGGTTCAAAGCCAACCCAGGCAGGAAAGTCCGTGAGACTCTTTTTTTTTCGGGGGGGGGGGGGGGGGGGCGGGGCGGGTCATGGGGCCTGAACTCTGGGCCTGGGCGCTGTCCCTCAGCTCTTCAGCTCAAGGCTAGCACTCTACCACTTGAGCCATAGCACCACTTCCGGCTTTTTTTTTTTCTGCTTATGTGGTGCTGAGGAATCGAACCCAGGGACTCATGCATGCAAGGCAAGCGCTCTACCACTGAGCCATCTTCTCACCAACCCCCCCCCCCCCCCCCCCCCCCCCCCGTGAGACTCTTAGCTCCAATAAACCACTAGAAAACCAGAAGTGGTGCTGTGGCTCAAGCCGTAGAGTACTCGCCTTGAGCTGAACAGCAGAGGAACAGCACCCAAGCCCAGAGTTCAAGCCCCAGGACTGACAAAAAAAAGAAAAGCCCCAGAAACAGGAGTTAAAGTCTTTAATTACATCAGTAAGATTAGCTGTAGTTACAAAGTGAGGTGTATTGTATGTAAAATACCACACCTAAGTTCTCCATGCTGTCCATGAACATTCCACAGGAGCACCTTACATATCATTGCTGGTTCACAGAACGTTTCCATGAGCAGTTCTTAAATCTTTTCCAGGTCACTCTGTACCCTGAAATCCAGGTGTCCTTACTAGGACCTCTGGACCACACAGGGATAGAGAAGGGTTCAGTATGAGCTGGGATTTGTTCTCACTCTTCCGCCATGAGCCTAAAGGTCTCAACATGGTCTAAATGGCACTATGGGAAAATGTACTCCACTTTGGGGTTATACAAACTGAATACTCATTAATGAACAAATAAAAGTGACCTTATTTATATGTATTGCATTTAATTTAAGCGTTGAAAACCCCAAAAAACCTGTTTCTTAATAGGTTCATTCGTTTTGGAGTTAATTTGGAATCAAGCAGTTCAATACTCAAGAACAGATAAGAAGTTCTATAATTGAGGACAGCAGTTAATCTGCTATTAAAGGGGAGCTCTCTATTTTTTCCTTCAGAGATGGCTACAAAACATATGTTTGTATCTTTCTAATCAGTGGCAGATCCTGGCTGTCAATCTAGGTTTGTTAGGGTCCATACCTTCTGTATGGATCCTAACCAATGAAAGCCTCCAAAAATAGCCTGAAAAAAATATGGTAGTCCCTTCAGGCCTGCCCACCATGAACTTTAGAAGCTATCTGTGGGCTGAGCTCCATGTCTCTGTTTATTTCAAGGACGCAGATCCCAGGTCCCAAGTTGTGTAGGAAAATAGAATAGATAAAAGGACAAGCTAGAGTCAAGAAAGGGCCTACAAAAAAAAAAAAAAAAAAAAAAGAAAGGGCCATCAAGATAGCTCCAAGGATAGATGATGCCTGAAGCTATTCTTTTCAGGCTTCCCAAAGGCTATCTGCACCCAGCAAATTTCAGACAGCCAACAGTTTGCTATCTTGGAATCTGAAAAACCAAACTAGAAGTTTATCAGCAATGGAATGACAAGCAGAAGGTCACCAAGCCTTAAGAGGAAAATGACCTAAGAAAGCAGTTAGCATTTAGTGAAATCAGACAAACGGAGGGCCTGTCATTAAGCTACTCTTGATCAATGAATGGTTTGGCAGGAATTTTCATTATCTGTACACTGAACACTTTGCTACAAATACAATGACTCAGACTTGACCTACTCTGTGCTACTGGGTAGAGTAAATCCTTCTCCTGACCTGTAGATAAACTTTGTAAGCTCTGGAACTGCCCAGAGTTCAGGTTGTCAGTCATCAGTAATACACCTGAGATTTTTAAATACAGAAGAGCTAAATAATCAATCTGTAAAGTAATACACAGTGGCTATTTATAAGTCTCATACAAAAACAATCTAATCCAAGATTTTTTTAACAGCACTACTATTGACATTTTTGGCCAAATAATTCTTTGTGGTAAGACAATCTTTTGCAGTAGTGGATGTTTGGCAGTATGCCACTAAGTAATAGAGGCCAGGAACACCTTCTACCATCCCAAAGCTGTGACAACCAAAAAATATCCCCAGACATTACTCAGTGCTCTTGAAGGACAAGGGGCAAAATTACCCCTACCAGGTGAGGACCACTGGCTAATGCATAGAGAAAGAGTTGTACTTTGAAATGCCCAAATCCAAGTTATAAAATATTAAAGTTAAATCCCTTTATTTCCAGCAGTGTGTCTCAAGTGGCAGACTGCTTACTTGTCAAGTTTAAGGCCTTGAGGTCAGGTGCCAGTGGCTCACACCTTTAATCCTAATTACTCAGGAGGCTGGGATCTGAGGATTGAAGTTCAAAGCCAGTCTAAGCAAAGGAAAGTTCCTCAGACTCTTTTTTCTTTACTAATTAACCAGCAAAAAGCCAGAAGTGAAGTTGTCGTTCAAGGAGTAGAGCACCAGCCAAGCCAAGTGAGAGCACAAAGTCCTGAGTTCAAGCCCAGTACCAGCACACACACCAAAAAAAGCCAAAACCACCACCACAACAACAAACCACCTGTTATCATGCACGCTTGCGCGCGCGCGCGCGCGCGCGCGCACACACACACACACAAATCCCATTTTTTAAAAAAAGGAAGATGGGAACAGATAGACTTAGTAACAAGTTACCATATACCTCCATACTCTAATTGGTTTGTAGAAATACCTATCTATCTATCTATCTATCTATCTATCTATCTATCTATCTATCTATCTATCTATCTATCTATCTCTATAATAGTTCTCCAAGTGGAGTTCCTATACTACTTCCAGCATCTCCCTGGACCTGGTTAAAAACACAAATTCCTTAGTCTCTATTCAGACCTACTGAATAGAGGCACTGTAGGGGTGAGATCCAGGATTCTGATTCAACCAGTGGGTCATACTGATGTATGCCAAGGCTTGAAGACATCTGCCCTACCATCTGCAACTCTGAAAACCTGTGCAAAGCCCTCACTGTTACCAAGAAGTTCCTCTCACTTCCCCCACATCATGGTCTAGCCACCTTTCAGGAAGCAAAACAATGCTCAGATTTTCTTCTTCTTCAGGAAGCCATCGATATACTTCTGCTAGAGACTATCCCTGAGATGGTTTGGTGCCTAGAGATTCATCTCAGTATCTTTCAGAATTCATGGATGTTCATTTCTAAACTGCACCTGCTTTACAGAGGAAAACATGTGCATTATCTAGGATCTTAGTTGGGAAAACATTTTCTGTTGACTTAAATAGCTTACTGATAATAGATGACTAAAGCATTACTCAAAAAAATATATATATACAACAATAGGATCTTTGCACATATACTTTTAGCTGCCAATCCCATGTTCACTCTCAACCCACACTATGCTGAGAGGCTGGTGGTGGGCAACATGGACCTGGACCCTCAGTTTCAAAATGTGTGACTGTTTTACAAAACTATTTTATATGGTTTCTCCAAGAGAAGATCCCTTTTGGTAAGTAATTTGCAATTTTTTTTCAAAGATACATAATAGAAGTGACTTCCCCAAGCATAGGCTGTGAATGACAGCTTGGTCAATGTACCCAGGACAACCTACTTACCTGGATGACCCTCTCCTACAGATTCAGATGTAAACATGAAGCCTCCTTCTTCACTTAGAGAATGATCATACAAGCCATCCACAGGTCCGTTCATTGTGTCACGCTTTTCCACTCCGCTTCTCCAAAGGCGACAACTTCAGTGCTGTGACTTTGCCTGAGATTTATTTATTTATTCCCCTCCCCCCTCCCCCTATAAACCCAACAACAGGCTTGTCTTTGGCAGAGCCAGGATCACCTCTGCTCAACTGCCTGGTGCACACGTGAGAGCCAGGTGAGGATGGGTGAGGAAAGAGGGAGTAGATGAAATACAGTCCAATGGACTTGTCACTCCCTCTGGCTGGTCAGAGCTTGCTCCTGAGTGGCTCCTATATATGGAAAAGTGAAAGTGCCTGAATGATCATATGAGTCCATTGGAGGAGTCCATTTCCTGGGAGGGGAGGCCTCACTTACCTCGAGGAAGGTTTAGTCTTCAGCGCTGATGTCCCAAATGCTAAGTATCTGTTCATTCAAAGAACCAGATGGCTGTACAGATTCTGGAGAACCAGAGGTCTCTCTGGGACTTCTTCCAGCCGTTTAACTCTCATCTCTAAACTGCTCTGGAGTTAACATCCCACTTCAGGGAGAGGGGGGTGGTCTATGTGAGGACAAGAGGGTACAGGTAGGCAGTAAGGGACTCTCTCTGAGACACGGTTTAGAGACTAAGATTGCAATACTGGAGCTTGGCTGGCAAGCGCTCCCTCCTCCTCCCCCCCTTATCTTATCTGGATTAGCTTCACCCCCCCTCTACTACCTCAGGGCAGAGCGGGAGGCTCCACCTGTACTCCCAGCTAGCTAGGATATTATACAACACACTCGTTTTAGAGGGAAACTTTTAAATCCTCGTTTCTTTTCTGCCAAGACAAAAATCACCTAAGTGGTCAACTAGAAGAGGTCTACAGGAAAATTAACAAGCAAGGTTTTTGTTTGTTTGTTTTTGTTTTAAATTACCTGGACAGATGATAGAGAAAAAAAATTGTTTTTAAAACAAAGAGCTTCTGAGAGACATATTCTTTACAAAGAAATCATCAGTTTAATTTCCCAGACTTTCCAGATGACATATTAAATGCCTATATAGATGGTTCTAAATACTTCATAGACATCTTGTTCACATGATTGCTGCATTAAGCTTTGCTTAATTAAGAAGAGTAGAAGAAAAAGTGGGCTGTATCGTAAGCTCCCATCCTAAAGGAGAGCATTTCTCATCTTTCATCCTACTCTCTCCTACTTGGCTACATCCCTCACTCCTACAACAAAGGGAACTGAGATTAGATAGAATGCAAATGGCTGGAGAAGTAGGTTCCCACTAGAATAGAATGATGGCTGGAGTGACATCCATCAAGGTGCATTGTACTTACAAACTGACCTGTTGACTTGAAACCCTTTTGTCCAACTACTTATAATATAATAAAATAAAAATCTGAAAATAAGCATTAAGAAAGTAATCTAAAACTTTGTGAATCAGCATTCGTCTATGAAAAGCCAAAAAGTCAGGCAATAGGCCTAACAAACAATTCTGGTGACCAAAACCTCCATTTAGGTTTAGTATATCATCATTTCACTTTTTTTTTCTGGCACAAATTCTAGGGACTTCAAGTTCCAAGTTTGCTAGCTGGTCAGCAGTCACAGTATAATTCCTCCAGGGAATTAAACTTATATTCGAATGACTTCTTTTAAAATAATGTGAGAGATTTTACAAAGGCATTTAACAGTGAGTGAACTGAATAGTTCAGACCCAAGACTGCTAAAAATGCAGAGAGGGTCTAGCCAATGGAAGGCATGGACTAAGAAGGACTCAAACTAGGACTTTAGACAAAAAAAAAGCCTTGTCACTGTTATCACATAAGACTGTTCCTGTTTGTACCTAAAACATTTCAACATCCTTGTCCCTTTGGAAAATTTCTTTTGGGTACATTAGTTTCAAGCCTAGAGACAAGATGAGCTAATATTTAATTTGAACTATAGACCTCATTTGCTCTAGCAGTTAGAACGGTCTGTGAGCTAGTATGTCCTAAATTTGTTTTAAGAGAAAATTGATCAAGTATCAAAGCTCATCAAAGTTCTTAAGTCTAGAAAGAAGACAGAAAACAAGGAAACAGTTGCCCCTGACCCTTTAAATTCCAATGTAAGTAGTAGAATGATGGGTGGAGAGACAGAGGGATTGAGAAAGGGCATCCTGTTCAGAGAAGCAGGGCTTCAGAACTATGTTGGGAGAAGCTTCTACAGACTGCCACCAATTCAGAGGGAGGGAAAGATCTAGAAGTCATCCAGCTCAGGGAGCTATCTCATGTGTCAGATGACACATTTTTATTTACCTATTTATTTATTTACTGCTTGAACTCAGAGTCTTGCACTCTTGCTTGACTTTTTTACTCAAGGCTGTTACCTTACCACTTAAGCCGCACCTCTACACCCAGTACCCTTACTCCATGCTGTGATGACTGTGCTCTTCCAGAAAATAAATGTTTAAGAAACAGAACAGACAACATGGCAATTGGAAATACAGGCTTCAAGTTGAGAGCTGTAATGAACCTGTTTACTGTATATCCCGGGGAAGGTTCCTAAGCCTGTCTATGCTGCTACTTGCTGAGTTATAAAATAGCATAAATAATTATCCATTTTACATCACTGTTGTAAGAAATAAATCAAAGTCAGGTGCCAGAGGATCATCCCTGTAATCTTAGCTATTCAAGAGGCTGAGATTGGAGGGTTATGGTTCAAAGCCAACCTGGCAGGAAAGTCAGTGAGACTCTTATCTCCAATTAACTACCAAAAAGCTTGAGGTGGAATTGGAGCTCAAGTGGTAGAGTGCTAGCCTTGATTGGAAAAGCTAAAGGACAGCATCCAGGCCCTGAGTTCAAGCCCTAGTACCAGCATCCACATGTATGTGTGCACATATGCACGCACGCGCGCACGCACACACACAGAGAGAGAAAGTAATCAGCCCATTTAGGTATCAGACTATATCATTAGCAAATAATCAAAATTTAATAAATATTGATTGATTACTATTATTAGGCAGTCTGTGCATATATGTGACTTTCTTCTGAACAAAATGACATCATAGTATATGTATACATATACTATATTTGTGCCTTGCTTTTTGCCCATGATATATTGATGCCCTGCTCTTTTTTTGTACTTTTACATTACAGATAGACCTCATTTTCAACACTTGAATACTATCTCACCATAAGGAGATGCCATAAATTATGTAATCATTGATTGGGTAACTTGGCAGGATGGTAGAAGCCTGGGAAGCTAGGTTGGAGGAACAAAACTTCAAAATCAGAAACAAGCGTTGAAACTCATACTTGATTCAGGAATAACCTAATAAAGAACCAGCTCTAAGCAGATAATGCCAAGAAATTTAACCTTCGTATAATCGGAGTGGACGAAGGTGAGGAATTCCAGAGCAAGGGAATGCAACACCTATTTAACAAGATAATCAGTGAAAATTTTCCCCACCTCAAAAAAGAGCATCTTACCTACATCACAGAAGCGTATAGAACACCCAACAAGCAAGATCCCAGGAGAAACACTTCTAGACACATTATAGTAAAAATGATAGATCTGAATAATAAGGAAACAATCTTGCATGCAGCAAAAATGAAGAAGGAGCTATACTACAATGGGAAAAAAATTAGAATCACTGCAGATCTCTCCACACAAACAGTGAATGCAAGAAAAGCCTGGGAAAGCACCATACGAGCCCTGAAAGCCAATAACTGCCAACCCAGACTGATATATCCGCAAAGCTAGCATTTACATTCGATGGAGAACTGAAAACTTTTAATAGCAAAGAAAAACTAAATGAATACATAAACATTAAGCCAGCATTACAAAGAATTCTAAGAGGGGGGACACAACCTGAAGAAAGCAACCAGGAACTGGGACCTGCCCCAAACAGGCGTTACTCAAAGTCTAACTGAGCAAGCACAGGAGGAAAGGAAAGAAGAAAAACTTAGGAAAATGGAATGGCAGGGACAACAATGCATCTCTCTATACTTTCTCTTAATATAAATGGGCTGAATTCGCCAATTAAAAGAAAACGAACTGAGGACTGGATCAGAAAACAAGACCCATCCATCTGTTGCCTTCAGGAGACCCACCTCTCAGCCAAACATACAAACAAACTCAGAGTGAAGGGGTGGAAAAGGATCTACCAATCAAATGCCCCCAGTAAGAAAGCAGGTATAGCTATCCTGATATCTGACAAAATAAACTTTTCATTAAAATCAGTACAGAAAGACAAGCACGGACACTACATATTAATAAAGGGAACAATCCAAGAGGAGGATATAACCATCATCAACTTATATGCCCCAAATATCGGTGCACCCAGATATGTCAAACAAATGCTCTCAAACTTACAGAATAAAATAGATCCCAATACGATAATACTAGGAGACTTTAACACACCACTCTCACCAAAGGACAGGTCTACCAACCAGAGGATTGGCAAAGAAGCTACCGAATTAAGTGAGGCCATACTTCAAGCGGAATTAACTGACATCTACCGAGTATTTCACCCTAAAACAACACAGTACACATTCTTCTCAGCAGCTCATGGAACTTTCTCCAAAATAGACCATATCATAGTTCATGCAAGGAACTTAAGCAAATACAAAGGGATCGACATAATCCCCTGTATCCTATCTGACCACAATGGAATCAAGCTAGCTCTCAATAACAAAGCATACCGCAGAAATTTCTCTAAAGAACCAGCTCTGCGTTGTTCGCATCATATTAGGCAAAGCTACCTATGCATTCTTATTTCTCAAAACTATTTTTTACTTCTCCAACTATTTAATGTTACAGTGCTTATCCTAAACAGGCATTTGTAAAATGTACAAATGGAAAGGCTTGGCAATGTTGAATTAGCCAAACGGTTTCACTTCTCTATGAACTGTTTACCAGTTATATAAAACAAAGAGCAATCTATCCGAGTTAAAATAGTAGGTTCTGTCTACAGAACAAAGATCTTCAGAAAGAACCAGCAGATCTTGGCAAAGATATTATTTTGTGAGCCAGAATCACAATGGACTCACCAGCCCTAATTCTCCCTCTCTTATGCACAGACTGTCCCCTCCCTTATGCATGAATTGTTCTAATGTACCCCCAACCCTATCGATTGCCTAAGTTCAGCGTGCCAAAGGTACACAGTTGATCTCACTTCCATGCAGCAACCTTCAACTCTGAAACTCAAATTTCAACTCTGAAATTTGATGGCAAAGCCTCTGAAGAAATGAGACTTAGGCGCTAGTTCACACTTTCAGGCAGATTTATTCCTGTGGGTCTCCATTTAAAATGGAAGCTCTGTTTTAATAAGCAGTACCTAAACATCACTCTGACAAGTTCAGTGAGGAGCTTTGGGGACAGTCGACTGTCAGAAGCATCATAAGGCAGCAGAGCTAGAGGGAAGGCCCTGGTCAGATGGTACCTTTGATGATACTGCAAAGAAAGTGTTACTTTGATTAACTAAACCTCCAGCAGCGCAATGTTCAGCTGCTACTATGAGCAACCATTCCTCAACAATTAATAATAGCAGCTATATTGATGCCAAACATTGGTATATCCAATTTTATAAACAACAACAAAACACTACTGGACATAAAAGCATAGATAGATCCCAACAAAATAACAGTGGATAACTTTAACACCCCACTATTTGCATTAGAGTAGTCATCCAGACTAAAGCAATGGAACATTCTGAATTTAAATTTTAGAATATTTTAGAATTAAAAATATTATAAAAATATCAAATCTAAAATATTAGAGTATTTCCTCCCAACAGTTTCAGAAACAGCATTTTTCTCAGCAGTTCCTAAAAGTTTCTCCCAAACAGATCATATTTTATTTAGCACATAAGGTAAGTTCAAGCAAATACATGATAATTAAAATAACCTGTATTTTTATCAAGATACAATGGAATAAAACTAGAAATCAACAACAAAAGAAACTAAAAAATATATTCAAATGTGAGGCTATGAGTTCAAATCCCAGTACTGTCAAAAATCATTCAAACTCGTGGAGATTAGACAATTCACTCTTGAATGACGAGTGGTTGAAAAAGCTATGGATAATACAAAAGAAATTTCTAAATTCAAATGAATATGAAAACACAACTTATCAGAATATTTGGGACACATAAAAGCAATGACAAGACGTAAATTTATAGTATGCGCTTCTACATTTAAAAACCTACACTGCACCTGGAAATAAAATTAGGCGAATTACAGTTTGAAGTCAGTCTGGGCAAAACAGTGCACGAGATCCTATTTCAAACAAATTTAAAAAATGGTATGGTAGCCTATTTCTGTCATCCCAGCTACATAAGAAATAGAAATAGAAGACTCTCAGTCCAGACCAGCCCAAGCAAAAAGTGAGGCCTTGTTTGAAAATAATGAAAGCAACAAGGGCTAGAAGAATAGCTCACGTGGTAGAGCACCTATCTAGCAAGCACATGGCCCTGGGTTCATTCGCCAGCACCAAACACCATAAAAGTCGGAGATCTCAAATTAACTTTGCACTCCAAACTTTTAGAAATATAAGAATAAGCCAAATCCAAAAATTAGTGGGTTAAAATAATTACAACCAGGAAAGGAAATAAATAAATAAGATAATTACAATCAGGGCATAGATTAATGAAATGGTGACTGAAAAACAATACAAGAAAAAAAGAAGCAAAAAAATTGGGTCTTTGAAAAGGTAAACAAGATTGATAAACCCTTAGCCAATCTAATCAAAAGAGAGAGAAAGATAAGCCACATGAATAAAATTAGAAATGAAAAAGTGGATATTACTACAAATAACAAAACTCAAAAGATAATTATGGAATAATTTTAAAACATATTGTAATAGACCAGAAAACCTATAAGAAATGGATAAATTTCTAGAGGAACATGATCTGAAAATGACCCTCATAGACACACAGTAAATGTATAATAAGCAATAGGATTGAAGCAACAAATTAAAAGAGTCTCCCAGCAAATAAAGGTCAGAACAGAATGAATTCACTGTCAAAAGTTTACCAGCCCTGTAAGAGCTCACACAAATTATTCTCTAAAATGTAGAGATGGAATGATACCACTCATTCTATGAAATCAGTATTACACTGATACTGAAAGGGGTAAGGACATGTCAAGAAGACAAAAGATAGACCAATTTTCTTGGTGAATATAAATACAAAAATTGTCAATAAAATACTTACAAAGCCATGCTGGGCGCCAGTGGCTCACGCTTGTAATCCTAGCTACTCAGGAGGCTGAGATCTGAGGATTGCAGTTCAAAGCCAGCCCAGGCAGGAAAGTCTGTGAGACTCTTATCTCCAATAAACCCCTAGAAAATCGGAAGTGGTGCTGCGGCTCAAGCCGTAGAACACTCGTCTTGAGCCGAAGAGCTGAGGGACAGCGCCCAAGCCCAGAGTTCAAGCCCAGAGTTCAAGCCCCACGACCAACAAAAAAAAAAAAAAAACTTAGAAAGCCAAACTTGACAACCCATTAAAAAGATCACACCCAGCCTGCCAAGGGTGGCTCCTACTTGTAATCTTAGCCGTTAAAGAGGCAGAGATATAAAACTTATGATTCAAAACCAGCAGGGGCAGAAAATCCAAAAGATTGAATCTCTAAAGCAACCAACAAATATAGTTGCCCTACTGGGAGTATGTCTTAAGTGACTGAGCAAAAAAAGCCAAGTGAGAATGCAAGCCTCTGAGCTCAAGCCCCTCCTACATGCATGAGCGCGCGCACGCGCGTGCGCACACACACACACACACACACACACACACACACACACACACACACACACACATGATAGCACATCATAATCAAGTTAGGTTCATTCCAGGCATATATGGATAGTTCAACATATGAAAATCAATAAATGCGAAGCAACATATAAACGAAGTCTAGGACAAAAGTCATATGGCCATCTCAATAGATTTTTTTTTTAAAAACTGACAAAATTTGACATCTTTTTATGGTAAAAGCTCTGAAGAATTTGGGAACACAATGGCTGTACCTCAATACAATAAGCTCTATATATGACAAATGTGTAGCCCACATTATTAAACTGGATGGTGAAAACTGAAATCACGCCCTCTAAAATTAGGGAGGAGCCAGGTGCTGGTGGCTCACACCTGTAATCCTAGCTACTCTGGAGGCTGAGATCTGAGAATCGTGGTTGGAAGCCAGCCCAGGCAGGACAGACTAGGAGACTCTTATCGCCAATAAACTAATCAGATAAAGCTGTAATCAGTGCTGTGGCTGAAGTGGTAGAATGCTAGCCTTGAGCACAGAGAGGCTCAAGAACAGTGCCCAGGCCCAGAGTTCAAGCCCCAGTCCTGGGGCTTGAATAATAATAATAAAAATAAAAACAAAATAAAATTAAGGATGAGACAGGCTGTTTTCTCTACTTCTTTTTTTTTAATTTTTTATTATGAAAGTACTGTACAGAGGAGTTACTATTCTCTCTACTTCTATTCAATGTTTTGTTTTAATTTCTAGCTACAGCAATAAGACACAAGAAAGAAGCAGCGGGATACAAATAGGTAAGGCAGAAATCAAATGATCCCTACTTGAAGCAATATGATCCTGTAATTAAATGACCCTAAGTGTCCAACAAAAAGCCTCTTAGATCTGATACACACTTTAGCAAAGTAGCAGTATACAAAATGTCTATAAAGCAGTGTTTTTTCTATATACTAACATAAGACTGAAAAAATAATGAGGAAAGCAATATCATTTATAGCAGCCTCAGAACAAAAACAAAAACAAGAATTAAAGTTACCTAAGGAAATGAAAGGCCTCCATAACAAAAACTACAAAATACTGAAGTGCAAAATTAAGGCTACTAGACTATAGAAAGACCTTCCTTGCTCATGGATTTGCTGAATTAATGTTGTGAAAATAATCCTATTACCAAAAGTGATGTGCATATATTCAGTGCAATCCCCATCAAAATTCTATTGCCATTCTTCACAGAAATACAAGAATCAATTTTAAAATATGGGTGCCAGAGGGGCTGGGAAGGTGGCTCAGTGGTAGAGCGCTTGCCTTGCATGCGTGAGGCCCTGGGTTTGATTCCTCAGCACCACATAAGCGGAAAAAGCCAGAAGTGGTGCTGTGGCTCAAGTGGTAGAGCCTTAGTCTTGAGCTGAAGAGCTGAGGGACAGCGCCCAGGCCCAGAGTTTAGGCCCTACGACCAGCAAAAAGAAAAAAAAAATGGGTGCCAGAGGCTAGCTATTCAGGAGGTTGACCTAAGGATTAGACTTTGGAACCAGGCTCAACAGAAAAACCAAGCAAGACTCTTATCTCCATTCACCTGCACAAAGCCAGAAGTAGAGGCATGGCTCAAGTGGTAGAGCATTAGTCTTGAATGAAAGAAGCTGAATAAGAGCACAAGAGTCTTGAGTTCAAGTCCCAGTCAGTACTGGCACAAAAAAAGAATAATTATAAAATTCATATGGAAGCATAAAAACAATCCTGAGCAAAAAGAGCATAATTCCTGACTTCAAGTTATACTACAGAGTCATAGTTACAAAACTAGCATGGTGCTAGCACAGAAACAGACATTTAGACCAAGAAAATAGACTAAAGGTTCCAGAAATGAACCCACATAGCTACTACCATTTTATATTCAACAAAGAAGCCAAAAAAATACATAAAAGAGACAGGTGAGAATAACCCAAACTGTTCAGCTAATGGTGTTGGGAAAACTGGATATACCTATTTAGAAGAGTGAATATAGGCTTCCATCTTTTATCTTGTTAAAAAGAAAAAGTCAGTTTCTGAGTAGCAAGGACTACAGGCATGAATTATAGGAGCTGGTCACAGAAATATTCCTCATTGAAAGTATCTATATATTTCTATTAAATGTGATTTCATATGGATGTCTTTGTTGAAAATAGAAAATTCTCCCATTTCAATGTAATTGTGTTAAAAGCTTAAATATAAGTTCTGTTAAACTGTTAGACTTTTGTCAGTCTTCAGAGATATGAATGCCATGGAAATACATTTTAAAATGAAAATATTGAAGTCAAGCCTAGCACAGCGATGCATTCTTGTAATCCCAGTGGTTGGGAAGGTATGGCAGGAGCATCACCAGTTTTGAGTCAAGCCAAAGAAGGTGTGAGACTCTGTCTCAAAAAATTAGAATCAAAGAATAACATAATAATGAAGGGTCACAGACATTAGGAAAATATATAACAATTATAAACATATGCACCTAACAACAAAGCTTCAAAAGGACTAACAAAAACCCCAAACAATTGAAAAGAGGGATAAACAGGCTCAGCAAAAAAGATTTCATTACTCAACTCTCAGTAACTTATGCTTACAACTAGCCAGAAACCATCAAAGATGCACAAATTTATAGAAAATATACAAAAATAGAAAAAAGAACTTGAACAATTTTATAAACTAACTCACTCAAACTGATGATTATAAAATACTCCATACAACATACACGGAATATGTTTCTGGAATGACTATATGTATGGTAGGCCAAAAAACAAGTCTTACAAGATTTGAAGTCAAACATTTGTTTCCCAGTCATAGTGGATATTAATAACTGCTGGACCTTTAAAATAACCTGTGCTTTAGTTCACTTATCAAAAAAATGTCTTTAACAATCCTGTTTAGGATCAGTTCCAAGACATATATCATTACTGTGGTCCTTATCTGAAATAAGTTATAATCTTCCCATTCTGGTGATTTGACACAACTCCATTTGTTCATTCTTGCTATCGTTTCCTGAGTTACTTGGGGTCCTTCTAAGAAAGTCATTGCCTATACTTATATCTTTAAATATTTTCCCCTATGCTTTCCTGTAAGTAGTTTCAAAGTTTGGTGTCTGACATTAAAATCTCTGATCTATGTTTGAACTGAATTTTTTTTTACTGGGTGAGAAATAGAACACCACATAATCTGGCCATTTTACCACTGAGGACCATGATTTTCCAAGAGAAGCATAGAATAGAGTAATAATGGAAAAATATGCAAACACTGTGTGATGGAAGGTTGTGTCACAGCCAGGGGTGAATTCTCCATGCCCTTGGTGAAAGTGGGGTGTTGTCAGTGACCTAGTCCAGGTTAGCCAATAGTACTCATCTTGCATGAGCAAACATACTCACCCAGATAAACATTCTGAGGGAGTAAAGATGGAACCAGCATGGGTGTATTTTGTATCAGCCACTAATTTTAGAGGGAGGGTCATGAATTTGGGTGGGAGAGGAAAACAGGATATGATTGGTCAGCTCATCTCTCAACCCAAGTAACCTTGAGGGAGGGGAGGGAGGAGGAGGACTGTATGCAATACGTGTTACAAGAATATTATGACTTACAAGTATATGTATGAGTCAAGCAGAAAAGGTGAGATAAGGTGATGTTAGGAAAATGAACCCTAAGATATGTATTTAAATGTTTTTTACTTTCATGCATTTGTTTCTAATGCAATTATAAGATTATTTCTTTGTTGCTTTGTATGTTTCTCCCCCACAGTATAACCCCTGCTTTCACTGTATTTGATGTCGGTATAATTTGTGGAGGGGAAGGGGAAAAACAAGTCGTTTAAATAAGGATACAGGTGGACCCATTGCAGCAATGAGAAGTACAAATTGTCATGAGGAAAACGAACTTTACAACTTTGGTGGGGGGGGGAGGATTGGATGGAGGGGCGGGGGAAAGCTGGGAAGGGATGTGAAGGGTAAACAAAGGAGGAGGCTACCATGCTTGATAGGAAATGTACTCATTATCTTGCCCATGTAATTGTAACCCTTCTGTACAGTATGTTCACAATTTTTAAAAAAATGCTTTATAGACTTCTCCCTCCAGCTAACATTAGCTCTGGGGTAGAATGGCTTTTAGCATTTTTTAAATAGAGAAACAATCGAATCAAATCTATGAATAAATTTGTATCAGTCAGCATATTAAATGTGCTACACATGGTCTTAAGGACTTAGCTACCAGCTTTCAACTTGAAACATCTTCACTTAAAACATGGCTGGGAGGTATTTATATTTCTATTAATTATATGCTGACATCCTTAGAGATGTACATGTCCACATGCAACTTTTATTTTGAAATAAAATCGTCATGGCCACAACTACTCACTGTAAGTCAGTTTTATTATTAAAACTGTAGATGATGTCAATTGACTCTGGGAAATTTATTGGCAATATCCATCCTTCATTCCAAGCCAACTCAGGCAAATTCAAGAAATCTGGAAGTACAGATTGACAGAGAAAGAAATGACTTCAACTAACCTGCTGAGATTATGTCTTTGGCCTAAGTTTACACCAAAGGCTATGGCAGAGAGAAGCAAGCCATCAATTTCTTCACTAAACAAATTCCCACCCCAAATAAGACAGGAAATTAAAACATTACTAAAGCAAGAATTGTAGGGGGGGGGGGCGCTGGGAAGGTGGCTCAGTGGTAGAGCGCTTACCTTACATGCCTGAGGCCCTGAGTTCGACTCCTCAGCACCACATAAGCAAAAAGAAAAAAACAGAAGTGGCGCTGTGGCTCAAGTGGTAGAGTGCTAGCCTTGAGCTGAAGAGCTGAGGGACAGCACCCAGGCCCAGAGTTCAGGCCCCACGACTGGACCAAAAACAAACAAACAAAAAAACCAACAAAAAAAAAAGAATTGTAGAGGGGGAAAAAAATACAGCCATGAAGTGATATTGATATTCTATCTTGTCCTTATTTGCTTCAGAAAATACTTTATATAAATAAATTGTACCATTGTGGAGTCTTATTTAAGTGAAATAAGAAGCTAATAATTTAATCCAACTTGTCCCTCCTACCCAAGCATTCATTCCAAAAAATACACAAAACTTGACTAAAACAATTTCATGTTTAGTAATGTCTTTACAGTTATCTCATTTGGATATTTAAGAGCATATTTTTAAACCTTACATATGGAAGACAGCTTTCTACTTGAATTCCTTCTCTGAAAGCAGTTTTCTCTATTAATAAAGATATATGGAGAAAGCCAGATGCTGGTTGTTCACACCAGTAACTCTAGTTGCTCAGGAATCTGAGATCCAGAGGATGGTAATTCAAGTCAGCCTTAGCAGAAAAGCCTGTTAGACACTTACCTAAAAACAACAACAACAACAACAACAACAAACCTAGCAAATAGCAAGGCTGAAGGCATGATTCAAATGGTTAGAGTGCCAGCCTGGAGAGAGAAAGAGAGAGGGGGAAGGGGAGGGAGAGAGAGGGAGAGAGAAGGGAAGGGAGAAAGAGAGGGAGAGAGAGAGGGAGAGAGAGGGAGGGAAAGGGAGAGAGAGAGAGGATGAGACAGAGAGGGGGAGGGAGAGGGAAAGAGGAAGAGTGAGACTGAGAGAGGGAGGGAGGGGGGAGAGAGGGAGAGAGTGTGTCTGGTAGTTTATAAAGCACTCTTACAAGTGTTGATTTATTCAGCCATGACTATGACGTGGGGAATGTTGTCCCTATTTATTAGAGGAGGGAGCTAAGGACTAAAGACACTAGGTGGTTTATTTGGGGTTACATAAAACACAGTGCTTCAAACTCAGCTCTTTCAAGTATTCTTTCAGTATTGCTTACTAATGACATTTATTTAAAATAATAAAAAGTAGCTGCATATAGATTGCGATTGCTAATTTACTTTCTACCAGTTATTATAATGCTTTCTGCTACCAGAGCCTTTAAAAAAGAAAAAGACTTGCAGGGAACTGATGGCTCATGTCTATAATCCTTAAATATGAGTCTCAGGGACATGTCCTGTCCAGGCTGGCTTTGACCCTAGATCCTCTGATCTTAGCTTCCTGAGTAAGTAAGCTTATAGGCTTACTTACTCAGTGCCTAGAAAAAGAATTTCTAGTTTTTAATCATGCAGTATACCTTATGTAAGCATGCTTGGCCTCGGTTTTAAGTTGCCAGTGTGATTACTGATTATTCTAGAAGAATGTTAACTCGTAAAGATAAGCCTTAAATCAAATGTCATTTCCCAAAACTTTTGTGGAAAAAATTCATTGATTTATGAAACACAAGACCAAAAACCATTAAGAAAGGAATGAAAAAAAGATTCATGTAAATAAAACAACACTTTGTGAAACAAACAAACAAACAAAAAAACACAGTAAGACAAGTTAAAAGTCAGCCCACTACCTAAAGAATTTCCCAGCATTAACAAAGCAAACCAAGAGGAGACAAATCAATAGCTTGTATAAGCAAATAAAAATCTGAAATGAAATTCCTAGAAGAGCAAATCCATTGGCCAATAAACACAGAAAGAGGCAGACCATCACTAGTAGTCAAAGAAAACACAAATTAAGTCACAAAGAAGTTATCGTGTTCCATCCTTACGATAGAGACAAAGCTGAAGTGTTGTATTTACCAACTATTGGCAAGGTGAGCCGTAGCAGGAACTCCCAGAACCTGCCAGAGGAGCTTAAAATCATGTGACCACAACTTTAACACTATCGAATATTGTGAGAATGGAGAGAACCTGTGCTCAGGGCTTTCACCAGTGTAGCCTGGATAACTCGGTTCCAGAGTGGGAACTGGTGAATCCCACAGCTTGTTAAAGATGCAAATTCCCAACCCAAACACAAACTTACTGGCTTAACTGGGAGTAGGTTTGGGGGCAGCCCTTTTGCAGATTCTGATAGATGCTAACGTTGAAGGACAACTTTTTTTTAATAAAATAACATTAGGTAATTTATGTCTATTGAACATAACTACTTTCTTTAGAACAAGAAAATTTACAAATGACACATGTTGCTCCTTTTGCCAAGGGTATCTTCAAGACATCGTGGCTGCTAATGGCTCATGCCTATAATCCTAGATATTCAGGAGGCTGAGATCTGAGAATCAAGGTCTGAAGCAAGCCATGGCAGAAAAGTACAAAAGTGACACTGTAATCTCCAGTTGACCACCAAAAAGCTGGAGGTGGAGCTATGGCTCAATTGGTAGACTGCCAGCCTTGAGTAAAAAAACTAAGGGACAGTCTAGACCCTGAGTTCAAGCCCCAGTACCATCACCCAGCAAAGAAGAAAAGTCTTTAAGCAAAATAATGCACATGATCACTTTTATTTAATATGGTGGCAAATAGCAGATTTTAATATTTTCATCTGTTCATCAATCATTTATCAATAATTGGACTTTTAAACCATTATGATCTCTAAGTGTTCAGGAGAAAAAAAAAAGACAAGACACATTTTCTATAGCAACTTTAAGCCAAACTCTGCCTGTTCTAATAGCAGAGTGCATCCGAAGGCTGCTAGGGACACAGTCCTGATTCAGAGTCTGGGAAGGGTTTACTAGCACAGTGTCACTTGAAAGGCAAGGGACAGTATAAAAGCAACCTGATTTCTTCAAAATGTGTGTATATATAAATTGAGTATTAAAAACCACCTTAACACCCATCAATAGAAGGAAGGGTAAAAGATACATTTAACAGAAGTTAAAATGAATGAAAAGTTGGAGACATTGCTCAAGTGGTAGAGAACTTGCCTAGCAAGCAGAGACTAAATTCAAGCAATTTACAATATCATGAAGAGGAAGAGGAAGGAGGAGGAAGAAGATGAGGAAGAGGAGGAAGAGGAGGAGGAAGAGGAGAAAGAGGAGGAGGAGGAGGAGGAGAAGGAGTAGGAAAAATTGGAAACCAGTTCTAAATACTATAAGAGCATTTGGGGACATTTATGGGTCCACAAATGTTTATAGAAAGTAACGAGCAGTCCTAACATTTCTAGATGATGCAGGTTAGCAAAACAACAAGTGCTGAGATTGAAGGCAGAAAGCTCTTAAGGAAGAGCAGAATAGGATAAGTATAGATGAAAAGTATTTGCAAAACCAAATAATGAAAGCTGGTGAGCCTGTTCTTGGAAGCATGTGGCAAAGTACACATAACACTGCTAGATTCGAGGCATTCTGACTAGACTGTGTGATGCTGCTTTGAGGTACAATTGTTGCACCCAAATTAAAGTCCTTCTTCATCTTCCATTCAAAGACCCTTAGAGCCATCAAGAATGGGAGCAAACACACACTTCCCATGTATTATCACTATGACAAAAAGCTAGGGTGACATCAGCACTATTTGAAGACTGGATTAGAACCAGGTCATTCCACCAGCAAGAAAACGCTATGGGCAAATAAAGATCCCATTCAAGACTCAAATACTCTACAGGGCATTGGCAGCAACTGGGCGACCCAATGTAAATCCAATGTAATAACTGTACTTTTATTTCTAAGCAGGATGGCATTCAATCAGCCAATGGACCACAGTGCAATCACTGAGTTCAAAGCATCTTATTTACACTAAACATTTTTGGTGTAACAAACTGTTGGAAGTGACTGGGTGGCTGAATGTGCCCAGAATTTACCATTGGAAATGCAATCTGAAGTATCGCTGCTGCATGAGGGAAAGTTACACATGAATGATGTTTGGAAAAATAAATATAAAAAAAACATTTGTGAACACATTTGAGGGTTTAACAAAGATTTTACAGCTGCTGCAATGAAGAAAATTACTATTTGCTTTGGAAGTATTGAGTATTGGAAGATGGTGGAGGGGTTTTTCTCCTGCTTGCTAGCATTCAAGCTGAAAAGGAATTCATCATACTGCAAGAGGAGGGAAATTAAAAAGTTGACACACAGAAAGTTTTAACTTTCTAAGGCACCAGGGGAAAGTCACAACTGGAGAACTCTTTAAAAATGAGTATTTGGAGCAATTTCTAAAAACTGAATCTTTGTGACATCTAGTGGTAGCCTAAACAGTTACAAGTTAATACACAATTAGAAACACATTTTGGTTCCATCTGAATGTTTGGTTTCCTCTGTTGTACAAAAATTCTTTTAAGGGCTGGGAAGGTGGCTCAGTGGTAGAGCGCTTGCCTTGCATGCCTAAGGCCCTGGGTTCGATTCCTCAGCACCACATAAGCAAAAAGAAAAAAACGGAAGTGGTGCTGTGGCTCAAGTGGTAGAGCGCTAGCCTTGAGCTGAAGAGCTGAGGGACAGCACACAGGCCCAGAGTTTAGGCCCCACGACCAGACCCAAAAAAAAAAAATCTTTTGTTAGACAGTACCTCCCTATGTTGCCCAGACTGACATCGAATTCACTGCACAGCCCAGGCTAACTTTGGACTGAGTTCCTTGTGCCTCCATTTCCTGATATGTGAGATTATAGGCATGTACTACCATCCCTGGCTTGCTTTGGTTTCTTATTTTCAGTTTTTGGCAGTCCATACCTGAAAATTCCCCCACATTTTTATTAGCATCAATTAGTTGTGCAAGGGGGCTTCGTTTTGAGCAGCCCATATATGTGTGCAGTGTGCCTAGATCAGACTAGCCCCTTCTGTCACTCTCCTTCAACCCTCTTCTCCCAAAGCAATCTTAACTTCGTTGTTCCATTTTCATATGTGCATCTGCAGTTTTAGATCATACTCACCCTATTTGCCTGCCTCCCCCCACTAGTAGCCCCAACCTAGACAGGATCTGTTTTACATCCCAGCCATTTTTAAGTGCATACTACTTGTTCAAAGGTTTTTCACCACGGCATTTCACATACGCATGTGTGCTAATCACACTGACCCTTGCTCGGTCTCTCCTGTTATCCATCAGCTTTCAGTGGGTTTTGTTTCAGCATCTTCACTCACAGATACAGTATATTACATGTACCCAGATATCTTTGCTGGATGTAATGCTCTGAAATAATGTGGCTCAGCTGCTGGCCTCTTGTTCTCCTGGCTCCAAACAGGTGACACCCTCTCTCTCAGCAGCTCTGAGCTTCTCCTATGCACTTGGCCACACCCAGCCAGGCAGGTGTCCCTCAGCTTGAAGGTCTCTGCCTGATTCCTCTGAGTTCTCAGTGCACAACCATTCAGGCCAGACCTACACACACCCTTTCTTATCCTTAATCTCCATCCAACTAGCTGCCAAACCCAAATGTGTTTGAACCACCATTGTTTTCTTTATGTTTCCTGCAAGCTGAAAAGGAGGGACATTTGCTCCCCACAGAGCTTGATACACTCTGACACTGAGTAGCCCCACAACCGATGTTCATAGAACTGACTCTCACCACAACCCGGGTTCATCCTTCCCTTCCTTGCTTTGCCTTTCAATCTTGTTTCTTTCTCCTTCCTTCCCTTCCCTTCCTTCCTTTCCTCCTTCCTTCCTTCCTTCCCTCTTTCCTTCCTTCCTCCCTCCCTTCCCTCCTTCACTCCTTCCCTTCCTTTCTCCCTTCCCTCCTTCTCTCCTTCCCTTCTTCCCTTCCTTCCTTCCTTCCTTCCTGCCTTCCTTCCTTCCTTCTCCTCCTTCCTTCCTTCCCCTCCTTCCTTCCTTCCTTCCCCTCCTTCCTTCCTTCCTTTCCCTCCTTCCTTTCCTGTCTCCCTTCTTTTGTTCTTTCCTTCCCTCCTTCCTTGTACTGGGGCTTGAACTCAGGGCCTGGGAATAGCTAGAATTATAGGTGTGAGCCACCAGTGGCCAGCCTCCAAACCATATTTTAAGGCTACTCTTGAAACCCACTTATAAAGATGTATTTTGAGGGGGAAAAGGCATAATGTCCAGGGTTGATGAAGAAGAAATACAAATCAGGAACCTGATGATTTAAAGCTTAAAACAAGGAGAAATGTTTATTTTTCTCATGTCCATCGATCCTACAAATCTTGATCAGCGTTTAATGTAACCTAAAAGCAAAATAAAACATAAATTTACTCAATAAAGTAAGAAATGTAAAAAGTACAAGCCAAACAAATAGAATTTCAATGACTGTAAACTAAGTTTTCTATGTCTGTGTCTGTGTGTGCATGTGTGCGTGTGCCAATACTGAGGCTTGAACTTAAGGCCCTGAGCATTTTGGTTCAAGGCTGGATTTCTTCCACTTGTGCCTCAGCTCCATTTTAGCTTTTAGCTGATTAACTGGAGATAAGAGTTTCACCAACTTTTCCTACCTGTGCTGTCTTTAATCTTCAGATCTCAACCTCCTAAGTAAATAAAATTACAGAGGTGGAAGCCACCAGTACTAGCTAAAGGACAGTTTTCTTATTGTTGTTTGGTTGGTTGGCTGGTTGATTGGTTGGTTTTGGGGGTTTTGTTTTATTTATTTTTTTTTTTAGTAAAGACTTGAGACTATGAGAGAAGCGGGTTCGTTCATGTGTCTAGGCAATTGGAGCCAGGACGAGATTTGAACTCAGGTTTGAGAATACCAGATCTGTTTCTCCTCTACTATCGTTATTAAGAAATCAGAGACAGAGAAAGAGCCAACAAAGAAGCTGGAATTGCGTTTTCCCACAAAGATGTCCATACAACGGCATCTGGGTTGCCAGCCATCCACTGCCCCCCACCATCCTCAGATCTCAGCCTCCTTGGGGAGCTAGGATGACAGAAGTGAGTCAACCAGTGACTAGCTAAACTTTTTGAGAGTTTCTGGTGATTTTGCAATGATTCCCCAATAGAATGTAATCATAAATGATGTTTTTGAGTCACTATCCCGCCACCACTGAACTGCCTCACTAAGACTACTTGACTGTGACCTGTGAGGGTCTCACCCTGTCAGGGTGCAAGGAGAAAAGAGGATCAATCAATGCTTCCTCCTGTCACAACAGCCCTAGTTGCACTTACTGATCTGGTGTCATGATGAATAGATCCTCCTTTATATAAGCATTCTGATCTAAACAATAGATTTGCTATTGAATTGTCAGCTCCCGCCCCCAGCTCTCCCCACAGCAGACATTAAATGCCACAAATCAAAACTCTCTGCCTTGTTCTCCCACACCTGGCACATGGAAGACACACTTGTTAGATGAGCGAATGCTCTTACATAATATAAAACCATGTTACTTTTTTTCACGGGAAATGTTTCTCTTTTTCTATTTCTCTCTGCTTTAACCCTGATACTTCATGCTAAAATAAATCCCTGCAAAAGCTTAGAAAAGCAGTATGAACAGCCAGAAAACTGGCTTTCAAACAGATCCTGTTTGCCAATCAATCCTGGCCTTATATGTACCATAACTTTTCGAAGTAATAATGTACTTTTTAAAAAAAATATATGTATTTACAAGACATTTTGAGACTTACATCAGACAACAATGGCTCCTCAAGTTCGACCACTCTGCTCAAGTTGGGTGCTCCATATCGGTCACTAATTTCAGCCAGCGTTTTGCCAGAGTCCACTGCTGCCTCCTACAATTATAAAAATCATTCTTTTCAAAACAAGTATGGTACTTTTCTTTCATTTGATCTGAAACCTCAGAATGACAACATCAAATTTCAACATTGCTAATTAATGGAATTAACCAATGCCTGTTACTAGCAAGACACCCCTAATAATAACAATCTAGATAGATGGGGGACAGGGCGTGGGGGCAGGGGAAGAGTAACATGATTGTCTTTCCTCAGGGGCCCCATTTCAACAGGAATTAACCAGAGCAGTCACCACCCCTTCTTCCCATCAGAGGGAGGATTGAGAGAAAAATAAGGCCTGGCTAGGTAGTCAGGACAAAGGCCTCTCCCACAGAGACTGTGCATCCTGACCATGGCCTTGTGCAGTTCCGGTGCATAGGCCCCTAGAAATCTCATCACCATGACCTTCAGCAGTTGAGCATGTGTCCCTGGGCATCACATCCTGGCCCATCTTCCCCCGAAGACTTGCATGTAAACAATGGACTGACTGGACCCCAGAGGTATGTCCCAGAATGGGCACCCAGTGAGACCAAATGATCTGTGGAAAGCTCGCTCAGGCTGCGTAGGGCCTCTGATTGGGTCTGGGGACTGAAATGGCCCACAGGCAGTCCCATATCTTGAGAGCTCTCTCCTAGAGATATTGTCTTCATCCTTGCACAACACACCTCAAGTACTTTCCCATCTAGCGACAGCTTTGTTCATCTTTTTCTTAATAAAATTTTGACATTTTACTCCTCCTTGTGTCCACAGATTCATTCTTCATGATCATCGAGGTATCAATAAACGCTAAATCTTATTTTAAAATACATCTATAATTTCAAAATATGTAATTCGTAAGTAAGTCTGTGCTCAATATCTCAGGACATTCTAGCATTTCAAACTATAACACACACCAAATTCTGATTTTTCAGATTAGATACTGAGATTTTGCTGGGAAGCACCTCATACTTGCAATCAGCTGCTAGATTATACATTTTCGCTTCAGGTTTTTCCTGTATTCATATTATTTTTGAGACAGAGGCTCTCTTAGTAGCCCAAACTGACCTGAAACTTGTGATTTTTTCCAGCCTCTGTCTCTGGAGTGTTGGGATTAAAGGCAGAGTCCATCACACCTTGGACTTGGGCTTTCAGTTTTGATACTACCTTTATTAAAAACTTTGCCTACGGATGTATCAAAATAAAGCTTGATATTCCTGAATACATATTTATTTCACACAACAGAGAGTAATATTCTCTCACCTCTGAAAGTAAAGACTCTTTGCTCTTACCTGCACTATCTAGACTTGCTCTCCTGTCTTAGAGTGCATAAAAGTTATGACACAATTTTGAATATACTTCATTTTTATTTCACATTTAATTTTCAAGTCTTTTTATTTTTTGATAATGCTATGATCAATTTGACTGCCACATGCTGTCACTCTCAAAGGTATCACCTGACTCTGCCTAACACAGAACTTCAGACAAGAGTTTCATTGAATAGTGTTTTATTTTAATCAAAACTTTTTTTAAAAAATGGGCTGAAATACTGAAACTAAAGCCAAAGCTGAATGTTGGTGGCTCATGCCTGCAATCCTAGCTATTCAGGAGGCTGAGATATGAGGTTGGAGGTTCAAAGGCAGCTCAGGCAGACACATCTGTGAGACTCTTATCTCCAATCAACCATCTAAGAGCCAGAAATTGAGCTTTGGTTCAATTGGCAGAACTTCAGCCTTGAGTGGAAAAGCCAACCAAGAATGCAAGGTCCTGAGTTCAAGCCCTAAGACCAACACACACACACACACACACACACACACACACACACACACACACACACACACACACACAAAAGCTGAATTATTAACAAATGTAAAATGTTACAAACCAAACATTGTAATAAAATCCCCTTTTAGAGTATTTGGATTGAACTTTGTGGTCAAGGCTGGCCCTGACCTCTTGAAGCACTTGTCTCTGCTTACTGAATACGGAGATGATGCCCAGGCCAGATCAAGGGATTTTCAAATAGAACTTGCAAGTTAAGTAATCTTGCCCAAATTACTGTCCATGTACATGACCTTTCTACAGTACCTCAGCAACATGGTCTTTAATACCTGAACATAGCAGTAGAAATACTCAAATGTTATGTTATGGTCTCTGTAAGAGAACCTTACTGCCCACAAAGAAATGTCACATTCATAATTGTACTGGATCCTTATGACAATTTGGTGAGATTTAGCTCATAATATTATACTTCCATTCCTGTTTTGAAAACAGGTAAACGGAGATTGCAAAGGTTATAAAACTTGTTGAAGTCCCACAGACAATGGGGGCCAGGTCTTCAGACTGTGAGTCCCATAGCCTTTCTGCTATGACAGCTGAAATAAACAGTTGGAGGATTGCAAAAATTTTCAAACAAGTAGATGTTTGTAAAATTTCAGATTACCTTCTCTAATTGCTCTTGAGCTCGCTGAAGTTCTTGGGCTTTCTGTTTCTCCTTCTCTTGCATTTCTAACTCCAGCTGGAATGCCAGTTGCTGCTGAATATTCAGAAATATATATACACAATATTAAGTCAGATGAAGTTCAAATAAGGAATTCTATTATTCTTTTCTTTTGTATGTATGCCAGTAATGGGCTTGAACTCAGGGCCTCACACTCTTGTTTAGCTTTTATTCCCCCATTTAAAACTGGAGTTCTGGGGTAGAGTGCTAGCCTTGAGCTGAAGAGCTGAAAGACAGTGTTCAGGCCCAGAGTTCAGGTCCCATGACCGGACCCAAAAAAAAAACAAAAACAAAAAACTGGAGTTCTATCATTTGAGCCACAGCTCTACTCCTAATTTTTTGCTGTTTAATTGGAAATAAAGAGTATGATTTTCCTGCCTGGGCTGGCTTCAAACTGTGATCCTTAGATTTCAACTTCCTGAGTAGCTAGGTTTATATGCATGAGCCACCAGCACCCAGCCTACAACTTAAACACTTTTAAATGTCCTGGGATGATTTCATTTATGTCCATCTAAGTTTCAGAAACTTACAAAAATAAATGGTCATAGACACATAGTATTTCGCTTCTACAAATATTTCCTGAAGTATAAAACAGAGGAGGAGGAAACCTATTTAATTGTTAATTTTAGAAAGTATAGTCTGTGCAAAATCATGTCACTTTCCTGTTTTTCTTGAAGCTAGAAATGAAGTTGCCATAATTTTTTTCAGATAAAATATCTGTAAGCATAGACAATTCATCAAAGAGCCAAACATTGGATAGAAAACCAAAACAAATCTGAAGACTGTCATAAACCAAAAGTCCTCAACAGTATTTTTGGTCCCAACCCAATATATACATGTCATACTAGAACTACAAGAGAAGGCAGCCCAGAAACTATTTATTTATTTACATTTCAAAGCAGTTAGAGAAAAAAATCAAAAGAGTAACAATCCATAGCACATAAGGAGGGATGGTAGGAGAGAGGAAAGGAAGGAAGGAAGGAAGGAAGGAAGGAAGGAAGGAAGGAAGGAAGGAAGGAAGGAAGGAAGGAAGGAAGGAAGGAAGGAAAGAAGGAAGGGAGAGAGAGATGAGGGAGAGAGGAAGGAAGGAAAGAAGGAAGGAAGGAAGGAAGGAAGGAGGGAGGGTGGAGGGAGGGAGGCAGGCTTATTGGCATACAGCGGTGCCCCTTCACTCAGTTGTTGGATTGCTTTATCTGTGACAACAGAGCAGAGTAGCTACAGCTGAAGCCATGTGGTGTTTTGCCCTGCTGCTCAGCCCACTATACATTGCAATGACAGCACTGTACCTGACAGTGCTTGGGGAGCCTTGGTAGTGCCACTCTATGATATTTTCTTTTTTTTTTTTTTGTCGGTCGTGGGGCTTGAACTCTGGGCCTGGACGCTGTCCCTCAGCTCTTCAGCTCAAGGCCAGCGCTCTACCACTTGAGCTACAGAGCCACTTCCAGTTTTCTGGTGGTTTATTGGAGATAGGAGTCTCACGGTCTCTCCTGCCCGGGCTGGCTTTGAACCGCGATCCTCAGATCTCAGCCTCCTGAGTAGCTAGGATTACAGGTGTGAGCCACCAGCGCCCGGCTATTCTATGATATTTTCTTATCTGAATCATGTGAAAAGCAGTCAAGAAATAAATCTTTCATGTTGTACCTTAAAGGCATAATGGTATATGGATTGTTTTGTAAGTGGAAAAAAAATAATTGTCCAGGGACACTATGGTAAAAAGAAAACAATTTCACTTCAGCATCAGCAGACTAAGCACACGTCATGGTGTTTATTCTCAAGCCACATAAAAGAAAAGGCCAGAAAAAGCTCAAAGTTTAAAACAGATGTCTATGTCTCTCCCTCTCAGCCTCCCTCCCTGTGGATGGGTCTCTCCTCTCCCTGCCACCCATGTCTGTCCACCAATCTACTTCTGCAGCTCTCCATAAATCTCCTGTAGTGTATTATTTTATATTCCACCCCTCCGGACAATGCAGCAGGCTCAGCACACAGCTAATGAGTTGTACTAGTTGACATGGCTCCAGCAATATTTAATTTTTACTATTGCCAAATCTTATCTAGGGAAGATGAAGCTGATGAGTGAAACAGAGTTAATGTGTTCCCTTTGTGGTTAGAATTGCCTTGGGCAACAAGGATGTTGAGAATTCTCCTTATTCTGAGACATGATGGGGGACAGATATCACCCCCTAGGAGCTGTGAGACCAAGGACAAACCCTCATGAGGGTTTGTTGCCGGAAACACCTTGCCTGTCTGGAGGACAAGCTGTGTTTCTGAGAGTAAAAATGGCTCTCCTTCCCCTGGAAGTTTGTCTGGAAGTGTTACTGTCACCCATCATCTCTCTGCTTTACCCAGATCCCACCCCCACCACCCTCTCTACTGCTGCTGCCCAGGCTACTGGTGACCTTGAAGGAGCACTTTGGGCAGTTGACCAATCTGGTCCTCCAAGAGGCTCTCTTCCCTAGGCTTCCACGATAGCACACTTTCTGGGTTGTTGTCTTAACACTGCTGCTTCTCTAGCAACACATAAACACACACACACACAGAGGCAGAGTGCAGAAAGTGGCGCTGTGGCTCAAGTGGTAGTGTGCACCTTGAGCTTAAGAGCTGAGGGTCAGAGCCCAGGCCTAGAGTTCAAGCCCCATGACCAACAAAAAGAGAGAAAGACAGAGACAGAGAGATGATGATAGTAGAAAGCCCAATCTAAGAAACAGATCAGAGGGGCAGAATTGTCTGGCACCTCCCCAACCCCAGACCCCCTCGCACCCCCATTAATTCCAGGTACCTCAGGCTCTTATCTTACCTGCTGAAACAAGAGCTCCTCTGCCCTGAGCCGCTCCAGCATTTCTTGCTCCATCAGCGCTAGTTCCCTTTCCTTTTGCAAGTCAACCATTTCCTTTTCTCTCTAGCATTGTGAAAAGCAATAGCGCCATGATGTATTTGAGATTAAACTATCTATAAGCATCTTAATCAGCAACGGGAAAAGGAGGTAAGCACATTTATAGTCTATCCATTTGGAAACAATAGGGCAACTTTTTACCTGAACACATTTTACCTGAACAAAGAACCTAACACAATGTATTGAGTATGACTTCAAGTATGGAAAAAAGGAAAATAAAATTTCAGAAAAATATATAGAAAGGCAAGATCACACATCAAAAAATAAAAACAAAACAAAACGCCCTTAAAAATCTACATAGAAATTTTCTTTGGGTATTTTTTTTAACTTTCCACTTCTTGTGTTTCCAAAGTTGTTGCATAAAAATAAATAGTATTTTCATAATAGAAATAAATATTGAAATCTTTAAAAAAATTAAGCAGGATGGAGGCATGGTTCAAGTGGTAGAGCACCTGCTTTGTGCAAGAGAGATGAGCAAGCATGCAATGCCCTGAGTTCAAACTTCAGGAAATCACCACACATACACACACACAGAGCTGATAAGTTGAACTAGTTGTTACACTCCTCTATTTCCTTAAGGAGGCCCAGGCTTACCTGCTTTTCCATGTTTACATTTTCCTTATACTTGCAAATCCACAGGGCTAAATATTCTATTGGATCCAATGGACGAACTCTTGCCACTTCTGCAAGACCTTGAGTTAGACATGTCCCAAGGTACTTTTGAAGATATGTCGACTCCATTTCTAACTCCTAAACCACAATCTCTCTGAAAAATAACAATAAATGTTATATGTTAGTGCAGGAAGTTTTCAATTAAGGCACAGAGACATTCCAGGGAGGGCAACCAAGCATTTCCACCTTCTCACCACTCAGGGGGGACAAGCATTCTGACCCCAGGGAACTTCTAATAGTTTCCAAAAGGCCTCTCATCATGACATCATGAGAGCCTGAAGAGCTCTGAAGGTCAGCCCAGGAATCAGAAAAGGACATTGTCATTATTGAATGTGTTGTGGCCTTATGCCCAGCTCAGTTTGTGTGTCATTTAATCCTCTCACCAGGCCTGAAAATAGTATCATGACCCCCATGTGCAGATGAGGAATTCCACCTTCAAAGAGCAGGAGTGAAATGGTTCAGAGCACACAGCTGGCAGACAAAGGACCCACCATAACTCCATAGCCCTAACTCTAATGACAACAAAGATGCTTTTCTAAGCCATAACAGCCATTTTTACAAAACATCACAATAGTTCACCTCTCTTTTAAAATCCATGTATTTTTTTTCCAAGGATAGGGCATAAAAATTCAGCCTCCAAAGAGGCTACTCATGCTCTGGCCCTCTAGAATCATCCAGGATCATCTAGGCCATCTAGGATTATCTCTGGAACCCTTCTTGCCTCCAAAACACCCTAGATTCTCACTCCACTCAGCACTGTGCCTTTCTGCTGAATGTGTCCATCTTTCTGGAGATTTTCCTTGCCCATCCTGGTAATCCATCCCTCTCTACTTCTGAAAAGTATTTCCTCACCTAAAAGATATAGGTGATTTTTCCTGGGCTCTCTTAGGAAACCTTAGGAAGTTCTACTTGCTCCAACAGCTAGTGCAACCCTTATCATACTGCCTGAGAATTATCTTTTTGGTTGGTTTTTTAAATTTTTTTTTGGGAGGGGGGAATGGGGATTGTCTGTTCTCCTGCTAGAGGACAAGCTCCTCAAGGTATTAAAGAAGTAAATGAGTTTCTCCAGCTTTTTCCATGATAAAAACAGTAATAATTCAGACCAGATTTTTAAAAACATATAAAATGCAACAATCACTATCTCTGCATATGGTTTGAAAAAAAATTGATCACTGGGCTGGGGACATAGATCAAGAAGTAGAGTACCTGCCTGCCTCGCATGTGAGTCTTGAGTTCAAACTCTGTTACTACATATATATGTATATAATAATGATCATCTTCAAATTTACCTCTAATAATTTAAGAAACCCAGACATTTTTTGGGGGGGATCCGGTCATGGGGCCTGAACTCTGGGCCTGGGCACTGTCCCTCAGTCTTCAGCTCAAGGCTAGCGCTCTACCATTTGAGTCACAGTGCCACTTCCGTTTTTTTTTCTTTTTTGCTTATGTGGTGCTGAGGAATCAAACCCAGGGCCTCAGGCATGCAAGGCAAGCGCTCTACCTGAGCCAACTTCCCAGCTCCTTCAAACCCAGACATTTTTGAGACACTGATAAAATGTATTCCATTTCTGGGCTTTGTGGAACTCTCATCTCCATCTGGGATTGGAGCTATGACTGAAGTAGTAGATTTCCATATAGCCTTGTGTGGAAAAGCTAAGGGGCACTGCTCAGGACCTGAGTTTAAGCCCCAGGATTCACACACACACACACACACACACACACACACACACACACACACACACACGATCCTTCCCACAGAAACAGTTGCCAGTAGCCTGAAGGAACTGCCCCAAGCCATTGAGAGAGGTCTTCTGTCCACTCTTGGGAGACAGTCCACCAGTTAAATGGGAAGAGAAAGGCCCCCAGCCAGGGTGCCAGACTTAACAAGTGAATTTTGAATCTCAGAGAAATAAGGACTTTGTCATCTATTCTATTTGTAGTAAACAAAGAAAATGGTTCACCTGAAATTTGGGCGGGCAGTACTTTATCTGGCCACCATGGACCGGGGGCAATTTTAGGATGGCTTTCCTACCGAGGCAGAGAAGGAGGAAGAGGAGGAGGAGGGAGAGGAAGGAAAGGAGGATCTCAAGGAGGCCTGCAGGACTCCCAACCTCCTTTGCCCAACAGCTCACACCCAACGCCCTGCTCCCTACCGGCGGCTGCGAGTCGCGCGTCTGTCTCGTTGCTAGGTAACCGTCCAAGCTCTGCTGAAGAAGGCGCGTGCGCTGAGCTGTGAGCTGGGGCGCGCAATAGGGGCGCGGGGGGGGGGGGGGGGGGTGCGGGGAGAGAAGGTCGGGGATCGAACCCAGGAGGGGAGGGCGGGCGGGGAGGGGGTTCCCTGCGGGGGGGGGCGGGGCACTGAGAGGGGAGGGCAGAGAATTGCAGCTTCAAAGCTGAGCGCAAAAGAGCCAGGTGGACATTCTGGCTAGCTCTAGAAGAACAGGCGACCCCCAGAATTCCCGGGTGGCTGTGGCTGCAAGCTCTGAGGCCTGTCAGGTGCAAAATGCAACCTTAGTGCTGGGTAGTGACCTCTGCCCTCTTACTCCTCCCCACCCCCCACCCCTCCCCACCCCCCTCTCCCGCAAAGCCTGAGGCCACCCTTCTCCAGGTGGTCAGGATCTGCATTCTTCCCTGGCCCTAGCCCTGAGTGCAAAACACTAGAGGATATCTCATGTTCTGTTTTAACTTACCCTTGGTGGGGTTGCTCTGAGGAAATGCTGGGAGGAACTTGGCTTGAACCGTAAGTATCTCCTAGCAGGAGCCCTGGCCCTGGACTCACAATGATCAAAGGCCTAAGTCAAACTTGCTTTTTCATTGCTAGAGTTTGAGCTCATGGCCTGGCACTTGCAGGACAGGTGCTTCACCGTGTGAGTCGAACATCCCAGGCACCCCACCCCCTCTTTTTTTGTTTGTTTTTGCCTGACTTATTTTTCAAATAGGGTCACACATTTTTGCCTGGCTGCCTTAAATGAAGGTTAGATCCTAACTACTGCTTCCCAGATAGCTGGGGTCACAAGGGCAAGCCACTACAGCTGGGTTTGGGGTTGAGATAGGGTCTCCCTCACTTTTTGTCTTTCTGGATTCAAACTATGTCCTCTTGATTTCTGCCTCCCCTGTAGCTAGGATTTGTAGGCATAAACCAACATGCTCATATAAGTTGAATAATCCTTACTGCTACGAATGAGGGTGGTGGCTTTTTCATTGTGCTAAGCTCACAAGCAGAATGGCAGCCACTCCATGACCAGGTAATTCAGAGCTGATGGTTTTCCTCCGTGGACAAGACAGGTCTAGAGGCATAAAGGCTCAATTAGCAGCTGGAAATAGCATAGGTCTTCTATTAAAATGCAGATTCTGAATCTGTAGGTATGAATGAGAGGTGGAAATCAACATTTCAACAATCCCACAGAGGCTGGAATCCTGCCAGTCATCTCTCATTATTTATCTAATGTAATGAATCGCTTCAGCTGGACCAGAGCAGCAGAAAGAGACACCACCCTCCTCCAAGCCACACCCTCCACCCCTACCCTCAACACCAACGTCTTCTCTTACAAGGCTAAACCCAGAGTACTGGCTCCTTCCAGAGAATCTGTTGTCTTTTGCTACTTCTAGTGGCTAGTGTTGGCTGGTGGCTCTGCATCATGTTGCTTCTTCTCACTCTGTCCTGTCACCATATATCATCTAATCTTCCTGTGTCCTCCTTATACTGACTCTATGAGGCCACTGGACCTATTTGTCCAGGCTACTTCCCGTCGCAAAACCCTTTATTTTATTCTATCTGAAAAGCACCTTTTGCCCTAGAAGGTATCTCATTCAGGTTCCACATATTAAGACATACAGAGTTTTGGGTGGCCATCATTTACTCCTGGGACAAACCTTCAAAATGCTGTCCACAACCATTTCATTTTTTAGAGTTATTTGAATATATGTTTTTTCCTTGAACAACAAAATAATTCAGACTTATTACACTTTCTCCTGTCTCAGCTCTGGTATTGGTCATTTCTTTAAAGAGTTCTGATACCATTTATGTATTTATTTAGTGTCAGTCCTGGGCTTTGAACTCAGGGTCTCACTTGGCTTTTTCATTCAAGGCTGATACTCTCCCACTTGAACCAAACCTCCCCTTCTGGTGGGTTTTTTTTTTGGTAATTAATTGGAGATTAGAATCTCATGGGCTTTTCTGCCCAGGCTAGCTTTGAACTACAATCCTCAGATCTCAGCCTCATAGTGGCTAGGATTACAGGTGTGAGCCACTGGTGCCTAGCTTGATTTCTTTTAAGTGATGAAAACAATTCAAGAACAAGTTCCATGTGCTCAAGGTGCTCATTGCTCCCAAAATGTTTGTGATTCTAGGCCCTTGCTATGGTAAGAGCTAGGAATATATCTTCTAGGCCCATATATATTGGTCTGTCCTCTTAACTTTCTTAGCCTGAAAAATGGAACTACAGGTTGGTCAGGAGTACACTAGTCATTAGGTTATTGCACACCACCAAATCCTTCAATTGGAAGAGCTGATTTATCACATTTTTACCACATGCTTCGAGGCCAAGTGCCTTTCATGCGTTTATTATCTCTACTAATCATTTAATTCAGGGTGACAGATATTTTTGCTGCCAATAGCCATTTATGCATTTATAACACCACTTGTGGCCATACCAAATTATCAGTGCCTCCGCTGCCAAGGACAATCTTACATGTCTGTCCATCACGTACTGAATGATTTCACGGGCCTGATATGGTCTGACAGGGGTAAAGAATGAAAAAGTGTCCTGCTTCTGCTTTAGTTATTAAGAGGAAGAGGAAACCAAGGCTCAGAGAATCTGAGCAACTTGCTGAAGATCCCACAGCTCTTAGTGGTAAGACTGGAACTTAGTCTGATTCTGGCATCTATTTTTACTACTCTTTTTCCCTGCTGTTTCTAACTTACCATTCTAACTTGGAATATATTATCATTGATTCTTGAAATTTGATTAATAGTAAACCTAGGGACATCAACCAACTAGTTTCCTGTTTAAGCACTAGACAGTGGAATATTGTGTTTCCAGTGGCTGGATGGCCTAGTATTTTCCCCTTCCTCTTTCTTTTCCCCAGGGCTTTTCCAGGGCCCCTGTAAAATAAATGAGCTTATGTAATCTGTGTCATAGACTGTAGCTACCAACTTCACAATAGCATACTTTGTGGGGTGCTCAACAGTCACTCCCAGGGACTACCTACCCTGACCAGCTATTTTCTCTTAAGGGTAGAGAGTAAGATGTGGGCAGTAGAAGGCTTTGGGCAGCCTGCACCACAGATGGATCAAGCTCCTCCCAAGCTTAATGACAGTACTGGTGTGGCTTAGCTAGCCAACTTTAAGAAAGAATCCACTTGAATATCAACACTATTGGCAAGTATTCATTTGTTAGTTCTTTTGAAGAGTATGGTATAATGGTTTGTGTCTTGAATGTCCTACAAAGGGTCTGAGTGCTAAAGGCTTGGCTGCCCCCTTGTGGTGCTAATGGGAGATGGGAGAACCTTTAAGAGGTAGGGCCTAGTGAGAAGAAGTTAGGTCATTGACCTTGAAAGGAAATATAGAACTTTGACTCCTTCTTTCTCTCTGTCCCCACCCTGCCCCTCTTTCTTTTGCTTCCTGACTGCCATGAAGTGCACAGATTTTCCCCACTTACCTGGTATCTGCCATGATGGTCTGCCTTGCCTCAGGTCCCAAAATACTGGAGCCAAGTGACTGTGGACTGAAATCATGAGCCAAGATAAACATTTGCTCCCTTAAGTTGATCCTCTCTGGCTTTTTGTCATAACACAGAAGGCTTATTGATATAGGAAAATCAGCACCCCAAAAAATGTTATCATGGAACTGCATATGTGGCTCAAGTAATACAGTACCAGACCTGAGTCAAAAAGGTCCAGTTAGAGTAAGACGTCCTTAGCTCAAGCTCCAGTGCCAGCACACACACACACACACACACACACACACACACACAGATAAAATAAAAAAAATGGTATCATTGATGTAGCTATACTTGGCAGAATGGTCCAGAAACCTTCAGAATTTGTTTGTGGAATGAATATGGAACCATTTAGAGAAGTTGGCCTGAAAAAGCCTATGATGATTCTGGTGAGGGCTCAAAAGACCTGAATTCTGATAAAAATGTGAACAGGAAGAGCAGATTCATGAAAATATATTGAGAAGTAAGCACTGGGTATTGGAAATGGAACTAGAGGCCATTTGTGTTATAGTCTGGCAAAGAACTTATTATATTTTGTCCATATTTTGTCCATATGTGAGGCTAAATTTAAAGACTTAATTAATCTGGCAGAGGAAATGTCAAGGCAGCACAGTTATCTGTCTGCGACTTGAGTATTTTAAGCTAGATTTGCCAGGTGTACAGTGGGTCAGGTACCAGTGATACATGCCTATAATCCTAGCTATTCAGGAGGCTGAGATACGAGGGTTACAATTTGAGCCCAGTGTGGGCAGACAAATCCATGAGACTTATATCCAATTAATCACCAAAAAGCTGAGGCATGGCTTAAGTGGTTGAGCACTAGACATGGGTGAAGGAACTGAGCAAGAACCTGAGGCCTGGAATTCAAGTTCCAGTATTAGCACATGCGCACATGCATGTATACACACATGCACACACACGTGCACGCGTACACATGCACAAACTTTCAGTTTGGCAATAAAGGAATGTGTTTAACATTATGGACAAGGAAGGTGTATTTGCAAGAAATTAGAACAGCTAAGAAGGCATAAAAGTTAAGGATGTTGCTCAGTAGTAAAAACAGCAGTCTTGAACTTGAAAGAACTTGCATTCAATCCCCATCACCACAAAGAAATAAAGAAGAAGAAACCTAGTATCTTTTTTTTTTTCTTTTTTTCTTTTTTTTTGTTGGTTGTGGGGCTTGAACTCTGGGCCTGGGCGCTGTCCCTCAGCTCTTCAGCTCAAGGCGAGCGCTCTACCACTTGAGCCACAGCGCCACTTCCGGTTTTTCTGGTAGTTTATTGGAGATAGGAGTTTCACGTTCTCTGCTGCCTGGGCTGGCTTTGAACTGCGATCCTCAGATCTCAGCCTCCTGAGTAGCTAGGATTACAGGTGTGAGCCACCAGCGCCCGGCTGAAACCTAGTATCTTATACTAGCACAGTAGGAAAGATCTCTTGAGGGAATCTCAAGAGTTCACTCACCACATGCTCAAAGACTTTTGTTTGAAAAGAGGATTCCTAAGGTGTTCTTATAGCACTAGAATGTCCAAGGAATTGTTTCCTCAGGATTCATCCAGGTACTCAGAGGTTGCTATAGCCATATGGCCCCAGCTACTATTCAGGCTGGTGTCAGATTTTAGCATCGTCCATGAGATGCAGATTTTTTTTCAGGTATACAAAGTATGGGTTGTGAGATGCAGTTTTTTTTTTCAGGTAGGCAGAATGTGGGTTGTGGGGTTCTGGGGACTTTCACTGAGATTTCCAAGGAAAGCCCAGGAGGCCAGACTTTTTGGCAGGGTCAGAGTCCCTGCGAGCAGTCCCCCTGGATGACACCTGAAGCTGTGAATGGAAAGCTAAAGCTACAATAGAGATACCTAGATAGTGGAGATGCCAGCAATGTAGAAAGTAGGTGAGTAAAACCAGCCTAAGAGAGAAGCCACTGGGTTGCAGCCAGAAAGGTCATGGGGAAAGGGGGTGAGGAGCAGTCCAAAAGTTGTCTAGAACACATATAACACTGTGTGGTGTCATGTTTGCTAGAGACATCATTACAGGACTTAATATTGCCCTGCTAGGTTGCAGTCTTGCTGCTCTTGGTCCAAATTTTCAATATTTTTTCTCTTCTAGAATGAGAATGTTCAGCCCATATCACTATATGTTACAGCGTGTCACTTTTTATTTGTTTATTTTATTTGTGAGACAGTCTTATCTCAATCTAACCGCAAACTCTTGGTTCTCCTGCTTCACCTACTGAATGGTAGGATTACATGTAGACATCACCATACTTTTTATTTCCTTTTAAATTTTACAGGAGAGTTAGTACTCTTTTTGTTTTGTTTTGATTTGTTTTGAACTCCGGGCCTGGGTGCTGTCCCTGAGCTCTTTTGCTCAAGGCTCTACCACTTTGAGCCACAACTCCACTTCTGGTTTTCTGGTGGTTAATTGGAGAGAAGTCTCATGGACTTTCCTGTTCAAGTTGGTTTCCAACTGTGATTCCCAGACCTTAGCCTCCTGAGTTGCTAGGGTTACAGGTATGAGTCATAGGCCAATGAGAACTGTGATCTTTGAACAATGCTGGCCTTGTTATTATACTTCAGGGTCTCTTGAGATGGACCTAAACCTTTGGCAGCCAGGAGCATAATATGATGGTTTGGATCTTAAGTGTTCGCCAAGAACTGGGTGCAAAGCCTTGGTTGCCAGGCTGTGATGCTATTGGGAGGTAGTAGAACCTTTAAGAGGTGCTATTTACTGGAGGTATGTTAGGCTGCCAGGGGGTGTGCCATTGAAGGGACTTATGGGACTCTGACCTGTTCTTGTTTCTGTCTTTGCTTCCCGGCTGTCACGTGGTAAACTGCTCTGATGCACCATGCACTCCCTACCATGATGTTTGGGCCTCACCATAGGCACAAAGCAACAGGGTCAAGCAACCAACACTGCTGAAAGCATGAACTAAACTGTCTCCTCCATTTAGTTGATTATCTCAGGTATTTTGTCACAGTATCAAACACTGACTAACACAAATGGGATTCCAAACCATCTCATATTTATCTTGAGATAAACCTGAGGTGGCTACAATGTATCTATTTTAGAAGGCAGGTTGCATGTGTAAAATACTATGTGTTCTGTCGCTGCCCAGATCTCCAGGATGGAAAGTGTCTACCTAAAGAGATGCTTTGGAAATGCCCTAACCCAGGCACTGGCAGAGGTGGCAAGGGTTCGACCCAGTGACCCAATAGAGTACCTGGCTCATTGGCTTTATCATTATAGGAAAACTACTAAAGCAGATGAAGAGGTATGTGTGTGTGTGTGTGTGTGTGTGTGTGTGTGTGTGTGAGTGTGTGTGTGTGTGTGTGTGTGTTTTACTGTGTCTTTTTAGTGAGGGCTAGCTTTCCCAGAATAATTGAAAACCCAAGACATTATCCTAGAACTGGCCAAGAGTTGTTTTTTTTATTTTTATTTTTTTTGGGGGGGTTCAGTCGTGGGGCCTGAACTCTGAGCCTGGGTGCTGTCCCTCAGCTCTTCAGCTCAAGGCTAGCGCTCTACCACTTGAGCCATAGCGCCACTTCCAGCTTTTTTTCTTTTTGCTTATGTGGTGCTGCTGATGAATCGACCCAGGGCCTCAGGCATGCAAGGCAAGCATTCTACCACTGAACCACCTTCCCAACCCCTGTTTTTATTTTTACTTTTAGTTCATTATCTTTGCAAGGATTGCTTCTGCTCAAGTATTTCTGAAGTGCTGGGGACTAAAGAGACATTCCAGGTCAGAGGGTTGTAGAGTTGGTGGGTTTAGAGCTAATGTTAGTTACAGGAAGACACCCAGTGGGTGGAATAGACCAGGCCCTGTCTCTCCCTGGTGAGGGAGGGCCTGTGTATAAGACTTCCTGGGGTTCCTCACCTGATTAGTTTTTGTCCCATCCCTCAGAATAAGCCAAAGATTATGCAGCTGCAAGCGAAAATGTGTGACTGTGGCCTCAAGGAAGCAGAAATGCTGAAGCAAGAAGAGCATGAGACGCAACAGAGGTGTACAAAGTGTCACAAGGTAAGAAGGCAGGCTAACCAGTGTGTTCAGCCATAATCCCAGGATGCACCACAGGGAACCCATGAGGCAGCCTGGCACCTGTGTGAGTGCCCCTCGGCTTGCCCTTTCCTCCACGGTCACATCTTCATGGACATACAAATGTTTACTTACAATCTCAATCCTTGTGAATGAGAACTAGGGGCTTGACTCAAATGGTAACTTGTGACCTCCTGGGTCCAATCCCCAGTACCACTATAAATAAATGAATAAATAATAAATAAATATTTTAGATTTCAGGAAATACCACTGTGTTACTGGTTTAAAAGAATTTAGAATGTAAAAAAATTAATCCATTCATCTGAATCAAATATATTTTCATGCAAGTTTCTTTGAACCCTTTTCAAAACTCCCTCAGTATATTTCAGAAATCAGACATGGTTGCTGTCAGGGCATAACTCTTATATGTCATTTTATTTAATAGTTATCATTTTAGTGTTAGGTTCTATTTATGTAGCAAATCTCTGATGCTTCTTCTATGAGGGTATGATAATAGACATAAATGGCTAATTCAGTAGAACTGGAGTGGTGGAGCTTTTTTGGTGATTAATTGGAGATAAAAAGTCTCCAAGCTAGCTTTGAATTGTAATCCTCAGATCTCAGCCTCTTGAGTAGCTAGGATTATAGGCAGGAGCCACCAGTCACTAGCACACACTCATATTTTTATTGTCTCTTGGTGTTGAACTCTGGAGTTTTCACACACTATAATTATGTTTTTAGCAAGAGTTAGATAAGTAGAATTCTCTACCATTTTTTTGCCAAGTGCAAGACAAAGCCAATTGTAAGGGAAGATCCAAAACAAGAGCCAGCATAACACCTGCTCTGTTCTTTGTTTTAGGAAAGAGTTAGAAGGAAATAAACAAGCAGAACCCAAGAGTTTAAGTTGTGATCTCAAACAAGACTGAACACATTGTTTACCTAGCAAGAGACTGGGAGTGAATTTCCAAGTAAAATGTGAAAGGCAAAGAAAGGGAATCCAGCAAAGGAGACAAGACTCCCAAGTTCTGGTTGCCGATCCCCTGGTTTCAGGATAGGTTGCATAAAATGTCAACAGAACTGCTGATTGGTCTGATTGATGTATATGCACATAGGAAAAGTTGTGCTATATTTTCCCTTAATTTCTTTAAACTGTCTTTCCTTTTGAGTTCCCTAGGCTGAATATCATTAGTCTAATGAATGTATTGAAAGACTGGTAGAACTGGGCACAGTGGCTCATGCCAATAATCCTAGCTATTCAGGAGGCTGAGAATCATGGTCTGAAGACAGCCTGGGCAGGGAAGTCTGTGAGACTCTTAGCTCCAATTAACTACCAAAAAAACAGGAGTTGTGTCTCAAGAGCCCAGCTTTGAACATAAAAGCTAAGTAAGGAACAGTACTCAGGTCTGGAGCTCAAGCCCCAGTACCAGCACCAAAATAATAATAATAATAATAAATTCAGGTTTATCTTGTCAAGCTGTTAGATTATTGATGCTGCCCTTTAATCCTAGCACATTTGATTTTTGCTGTAATACAGCTTTGTCCTTCATCCTAGGCATGGAAACAGCAAAAATCGTGTTCTTACCATCCTTGCCTATGTTTAGCACAAATGACTTTTCTGCTTCTTGTTTTCTATTTAGAAACTGGTCTCCACAGCACAGCCAGTCTTCATGAGGGAAGAGAAGGCCTTGAACCAGGCATCTCAGCCAGATTCCTCCAATTCGATTTCAGGAACACGTCAACAGGTTCCACCCGCACAGCCAGCTGACCAGACTGAGCGTAACCTCAAACCGCTACAGGAAATAAATGACTAGAACATTTCTGGTCCATGAAATTTTCCCCATGAAATGTCCTCTGATTCCATGTATCCTTAGTTCTTCAATTATAGACAGAATTCTAAGGACTCCTCCCTCAACACTACAAGCCAAGAAAATGGCCAACGAGAAAAATTCTCTCCTCAAGCAAGGCTCGCAGGGCTGAGGAAAGGGATCTTTAGGGACCCTCTGGTCTGAGGGCTCCTCTATTAGCCACAAATCCCTTAATCATGTGAAACTTGAACTAGTTGTAAGATAAAAATTGACTCAGAATAAGAATTAAAATAGATATCCCAAACTATGAGCCTTCTTCCTCTATCCTGTGGAAATGACACCAAAAACAACAACAACAACAAACCAACTACACACACCTCATATCCACATACAAACTTTTAGTTTTTTGATTCTGGTACTGAGACTTGAATTCAGGGCCTGAGTGCTTTTTCACTCAAGGCTAGCACTCTACCACTTGAGCTATAGCTCTACTTCTGGCATTTTGCTAGTTAACTGGACATAAGGGGCTGGAAAGGTGGCTCAGTGGTAGAGCGCTTGCCTTGCATGCATAAGGCCCTGGGTTCGATTCCTCAGCACCACATAAGCAAAAAGAAAAAAGCTGGAAGTGGCGCTGTGGCTCAAGTGGTAGTGCTAGCCTTGAGCTGAAGAGCTGAGGGACAGCGCCCAGGCCCAGAATTCAGGCCCACGACTGGACCCAAAAAAAAAAAAAAAAAACTGAACATAAGACCCTCCCAGACCCATGGTTTCCCTTATTTGCAATATCTAGTATATGTCTGAGTCAAGCAGAAAAGGTCAGATAAGGTGATGTTAGGGAAATGAACCCTAAGACATGTATTCAAATGTTTTTTTTTTTCTTTCATGCGATTGTTTCTAATGCATTTATAAGATTATTTCTTTGTTGCTTTGTATGTCCCTCCCCCACAGTATAACCCCTGCTTTCACTGTATTTGATGTCGGTATAATTTGTGGAGGGGAAGGGGAAAAACAGTCGTTTAAATAAGGATACAAGTGGACCCACTGCAACAATGAGAAGTTCAAGTTGTTATGTCGAAAACGAACTTTACAACTTTGCGGGGGGGTGGGGAGGATTGGGGGGGTAGGGAGAGGATGAGAAGGGATGGGAAGGGGAAACAAAGGAGGAGGCTACAATGCTTGATAAGAAATGTACTCATTATCTTGCCCATGTAATTGTAACCCCTCTGTACAGTATTTTCACAATAAAAAATAAATGAATAATTTTTAAAAAAGAACCTCCCAGACTTTTCCTGCCTGATCCGGTTTTGAACCCTGATCCTCAGATCTCAACCTCTTGGGTAGCTAGGATTGTAGGCTTGAGCCACCAGAACCTGGCAATGCCTGTATTTGTGATGTACCATTCACAAGCCTCCAAAATGGGGGAATCTTGACAAAACATATAACTGATAAAGGTTTAGAATCCAGAATGTATATAAATAATTCTGGTAAAGAGACAGCTTGACTTTACATTGAGCAAAAGATTGGAATAGACATTTACCTAGAGAGAATATAAAATGATAACCACTACACATGTGAAAGTTGTCCAACATTCTTAATTAACAAGAAAATGAAAAACAAAACCACACTGAGGTATCACTATCATACCAACTAGAATGGCTGTCATCAGACAAGGACATGACATATGGAAGGTAACATGTCCCATCATGGTACTTTTTGTTCCTATAGTATGTGTACATACATATATGTGTGTATATACACATATACATACGTATACATACATGCCTCTCTCTATGTACACATATATAGAGATAGATAAATAGATCAATCGATTAATCAACAGATAGATGATAGATAGACAGACATACAGATAGACAGACAGACAGACAGACAGACAGACAGACAGACAGACAGACAGATAGATAGATAGATAGATAGATAGATAGATAGATAGATAGATAATGTCCCCATGCCTCTTGCTCCCTGCCACGGCAGCCAAAGGCCAGCTGTATTTCCTCTTTTAGCCATGAGGTGGTAGTAGCACCTCACACACCTTCCTCTAAAGGTTAGATGTGTGTGTGTGTGTGTGTGTGTGTGTGTGTGTGTGTCTAACATATATATCTATTTATTTATTTACAGTGATCAACATAATGTTTTCTAATAGGTATATGTTGAGGAATAGCTAAATATTCCTAATGACGATATACTTCTCATAGGCTCAAAATCCACTCTCTTGGCCAAATTCAGTGTATAACACATTATTATTAACTAGCCATGTTGGGCAATAGATCTCTTGAATTTATTTTTCCTCTAATGGCAATTTTGTATCCTTCTCCCTAGATCTCCTCAGCACACAACCTCAGCCTGCTTCTGGTAGCCACACTAGAAATGGTCAATGCTCAATTCAAAAACTGTGACTTGGAAACCACATTTGTTGCTTATACAGAGTCAATCTGGAACAGTTGAATACTCCATGAAACTCAGAAGTGTTTGCTTTTCATCCTTACTTCTATGGAGGCTTACTTAGTACTTCATTTTGCTTTTTAAAAAAAAACAAACCTGCTTTGCCTTCTATATAGCTCAATAGTTATGCTAACAAAGTATAAACAGGTTAAAAGGCAAGTCAAAAAAGACGTTTATTGAGCTGGGAATCTGGCTTAGTGGTGGAATGCTTGCCTAGCATGCATGAAGCCCTGGGTCTGATTCCTCAGTTCAACATAAACAAAAAAAGCCAGAAGTGGTGCTGTGGCTCAAGTAGTAGAGTGCTATCTTGGGCACAGAGAGGCTCAGGGACAGTGCCCAGGCCCTGAATTTAAGCACCTGGACTGGGACTGGAGAGAGAGAGAGAGAGAGAGAGAGAGAGAGAGAGAGAGAGAGAGAGAGAGAGGGAGGAGAGAGAGGAGAGGGGGGGAGGAGAGAGATTGAGAGATTTATTGTGCTTGTTCGCTGTTTATTGAGGGTGTACTAGGTGCAACTACCCTCTTGGAGCTTACTGAGTAGCCACAAAGAGAGCTAATAAATGATTGAATAAACAATATTACACAGGCCAAAGCATGGTAAGTACTTGTGAAGGAAAGAGGGCCACAGAGGAAAGCCATTAGCCCATTTTCTCTAAGACAAGGTATGAGGCTGAATAATTTATAATGTAGGTGTGTTTTGGTTCCTGCCTTTGGAAGCAGGGAAGAAAATTCAAGGGCATGCTGTTTAGCTGTTGATGAGGAATCCAGTTGTGCTATCATATGGCAGGGAAAAGGAAGAGAAAGCAAGTGTATGTAGAAAGTGCAGGCATAAGATCTAGGGATGAGACTCCAGATGCTGATTCAGTTTATAACAACTAGCTTTCTTGGTCATCAGTCCAGCTCTGAAGCTAACCCACTAATCCCTTCAGAGAGTGCGGCCACCAAGTCCAATTACTTCCTACTAGAACACAATTTTTAGGGGTCATATTGGGTTTCAAACTCAGGGCTTCTTGCTTCCTCTATGGGTGCTTACCTTCAAATCTGACGTCTGTTGGTTATTTTTCAGATAGGATCTTACTTCTTGCCTGAGCATATACTAGTGTGCAGCCAACCTATGTTAGGGTTGCCAGTAGTAAGATGACAGCTCTTTGTTGTGAAGGAGTCTTCAGGACTCCTTTACTGTCTGGAGTTGCCTTGAACTATGATCCCAACAATCTCAGCCTCCCAAGTAGCTGATATTACAGATGTGAGCCACCTGCACCTGGCTAGACCACACTTCTCAATATTAGGTTCCCAATCAAGCTTTCAACATATGAAGTTTTGAAAGACAAATGATTTCCAAACCATAACAAGGTTTATGACTCAATCTGAATTAATTTTTGTGAAGGATGTGAGGTGTGTATCTAAATTCTGTTTTTGTTTGTGTGTGTGCCAGTCCTGGGACTTGAACTCAGGGCATGGATGCTGTCCCTGAGATTTTTCTGCCCAAGGCTAGAGCTCTCCAACTTGATCCATAGCTCCACTTCCACCTTTTGGGAGGTTAATTGGAGAAGATAAAAGTCTCACAATCAGATGTAGAGAAGTGGCTCAAGTGGTAGAGTGTCAGCCTTGAGCAAAAATGCTAAGTAAGAGGAAGCATTTTGAGGGTTTTTTGTTTGTTTGTTCTTGCCACTCCTGGGGCTTGAACTCAGGGTTTGGGCACTGTCCCTGAGCCTCTCTGCGCTCTACCATGTGAACCACAGTGCCACTTCTGGCTTTTTCTGTTTATGTGGTACTGAGGAATCAGACCGAGGGCTTCATGCATACTAGGCAAGCACTCTACCACTGAGCCACATTCCCAGCTGGCATTTTGAGTTTTTGAGTTCAAGTTTTTGATTGTGTGCATGCATGCACACACACACACACACATACACACACACACACACACATACACACATCAGAAAACTTATCAACATAGAAAGGCTGTATTTATAGAGTGAAAAAGGAAATAGAGAACAGAAATAGACTAATTGGACTCAGCTTAACATTTGCCTTATTTGGATATTACTGAATAGTGAAGTGCCCAGAGAGGGACCCCCAAAGACCACTGGAGACCATAATCGATGCAAAAGCAAAAGAGTCGTTTGTTGCAAGCTTGAGCCTGGACTTCGGTGCACACAGTCGCAGCTGGTTACTCAGGAAGACCACGACCTCTGTTTTTTCACAGCTTTTATAATACACCGAGGACAGCTTGATGCTGTAGACATAGCACTTTGTTGGTGCCATCTGGCTGGTCTTGCATTGGGTTTGAAATGCAAGGGGTCTTTGCTCTGCTTATCTTAGGTTCTTGCCAGTTATTCCCTGACTCATGCTGTGGTTATCAGGGAGCTACAGGCTTTTCTGAGACTCAAGGACTACCTTAAAACTAGAGTCACTCTGTCTGGCTCTTCAATAGTTTATAGCCTGCAACCGGCTGAAAGTTGGCTTTGTCTAGTCAAGACTGTTATTCTTTATAAGAACGCACTGTCAAGGTAGATTGCAGTTTGTTTATAAGTTCGTTTACTCCACCCATATAGGGTTAAATTGAATCGAACAGTTTGAAAATAATGTGCATTGTTATGTGACTGAGTGGAATAGTGGAATAGCTTATAAATGCCAACCAAATCCACTTGATTGGTAATGCTGCTCCAGTTATCTTTAGTCATTTTCTACATACTTACACTATATGTTACTAACAAAAAGATCTTAAAGCCTCCCCCCCTCCCCCCACATACTATACATCTGTAGTAATCTCTCCTTTCAATTCTACTAGTTGTGACTTCATTCTATGCTACTATAACAGAATACCTGAGCCTGGGTAGCATATGGAGAAAACAGGTTTATTTCTTGCTGTTCTGGAGACTGAGAAGTCTGAGGTCCAGGAGCCTGTAGCAGATAAGTATCTTTATTTTTTGTCATTCCCTCCTGCAAAGCAGAGAGCAAGCAACTATGCCAGTATTTGCACAGGAGAAAGGGACAAGGCAAGAGTCACACTCATTCCTTTACCAAGAACTCACTCATAGGATAACTCACCTGCGATAAGGGCACAGATCAATCCATGAAGCATTGCAATTGGGGAGTGTTTAATGTGTACGTAGCCATCAGTGCTACAGACCAGCTTCACAGAATAACCTTGCTCATGCCTCTCTCCTTCCACCTGAATTTCTCTCCATATTCGTCCTAAAAGCCTGCATGTCTTAGCTGTAGTTCCCTGTCTTCCTGTAGACCTGTTGGAGCAGCGGTAAAGTCGTGGGAGGGAAAAGAAGCACTTTACAACCTATCAATTAGACCTCAGCCCTTTTGTTGTTTTTCTTGCCAGTACTTGGGCTTGAACTCTGGGCTTGGGTTTTGTCCCTTAACTTTTTCACTCAAGGCTTGACACTCTACCACTTAAGCCACACCTCCACATCTGTGCTTTGGTGGTTAATTGGAGGCAAGAGTTTCACAGATTTTCCTACCTAGACTGTCTTTGAACTATGCTCCTCAGATCTCAGCCTCCTGAGTGGCTGGGATTGAGGGTGTGAGCCACCAGCACTGGGCTAAACCGTAGCTCTTATAAGGCTTATGTACAAGGGCTGTGGATTTCTCGAGTATTTCTTCAATGGCATGAAGGTTTGCCCCCTGCCTTGTACTTTCTTTCCTGGTTGCAGCACTTTGGACTTATTTTTTGTTGTTGTTTTTGTTGTTGAAGATCCAACTCTTGTTAACTCTGTAGTCTACTATACCCACCACAACCTATCTCAACCCAGCTTTTAAGTGAGCCAGGAAAGCTAGAGAAAATTGGAGAGAAAAAGGCTTTTCTCCTGCATTGTCGACCCCAGAGAATGCTCTGGACATAATTTACAAGGATTTGTTTTACTTCTTTCAGGAGGGATTTTCTTTTTATCAGTCATGTCGCTTGAACTCAGGGCTTACATGCTGTTCCTATGCTCTCTTGTTCAAGGCTAGTGCTCTTTCTACCACTGAGTCACAGCTTCATATCCAGCTTTCTGGCAGGTAATTGGAGATAAGAGTCTCCAGGACTATCCTGGTGGGGCTGGATCTGAACCATAATCCTCAGATCTCAGCCTTTTGAGTCACTAGGATTACAGATATGAGCCACAGGTGCCTGGCTATGGGGTATGGGGAGTGGGGATTTCAACAGGAAGATGTAGTATGGTTGTAATCCTAGCTAGCTCACACTGTGAAGTACTGCAGCAGTACTTCATAAAGAGCAGAAAGTATCTGGAGAATTGTCTCTGCTGGCCTCATGCTTATTTGTTCAGACTTTCAGACAGACTTTCAGATTGGCCCTGAAAGCTCAGTTTGCTAATACATCTACAAAAACTCGTTGCTTTTCCATCTTCTTGTTGTAACAGTGGAATAATCTGTTTACATCCTAATCTGTTTACACATGTGAACTAGAAACCTTCCAGTAAAGTCACTTTACATAGTGGTCAGGACATGAGTTCCAGATGTAAGCAAGAACAATAGGCCTGTCTGGCCAGGTCGATTAATACCACCTGTTTCCAGGCAACTATCTCAGGGTTAGAGAGGGAAAGAGATTTTCACAAAGGTCATAGCCCAAGGCTTTGCACCTCAGTCCATCTAGCTTCAATATCATCTATCCATATTCCTACCAAGAAGCTCAAAATTCACAGCAAAAAGAGAGACCCTGTTAGCTGATTCCAGTGCCTAAATCTTGTATATACATTTTTCTAATTTGGGGAGGGAAAGAAGGGAAATAACAAAATGCTGAAATAAGGATATAGGTTGACCCATTGTAACAATGGGATGTACAAGATACTGTGTTGAATATGAACTTCACAACTTCTGGGGGGCAGGGAGGGAAGAGTTGGGGAGGTAGGGAGGAAAGGGAATGGTAGGGGAAAAACAAAGAAGGGGGTAACAATGCTCGATAGGAAATATACTCAATACCTTACTCATGTAACTGTAACCCCTCTGTACAGTATCTTTACAATAAAAAATATACTTTTTTAAAAAAAATAGAGACTGGAGAGACATTTGTGTCCTCCCATGTTTTCACAAATTTTGTGACTGTGGCTTGTTTCTGATAGCCTCGCCCAAAATAAGCAGAGCTATAACTGATTTTAAAACTTTGCGGCTTCTCAAGCCAGAGGCTTAAGCTTAATCCTAGCTATTCAACAGGCTGAGATCTTAGGTTCAAGGTTCAAAGCCAGTCTAGATGAGAAAGTCTGTGAGACTTGGATTTCCAATTAACTTCAAAAAAAAAAAAAAAAGAGGCCAGAAATGGATGTGTGGTTCACGTGGTAGTATACTAGCCTGGGGTGGTAGTGTACTAGCCTGGGGGGGGGATGTGGTAGTATTCTAGCCTGGAGGGTCGTGGTAGTATACCAGTCTGGGGGTGGGTGAGATAGTATACTAGCCTGGGGCAGGGGAGTGCAGAGAAAGCTAAGGAAGAGTGCCCAGGCCCTGACTTCAAACTCCAGTAACAGAACATACACACACACACACACACACACACACACTCACACACACACACACTCCAACATGACAAAAACAACAAACAAACAAACAAAAACTATGCAAGTACATTGAGGTGGCTAGAACAATGGTCTGTGAATCAGGAGACCTGAGCTGTGGCCTGGTTCTAGCAGGTGCTTGACATGGTGGAAATCATTTATTCTCTTGGAGTCTGGCTTTTTTTCCTCTAAAAAATGAGAAATTGTGGACCTATCACTGAGTTTCTGAATAACTTGAAAACTTTTCTATTGAGTATCAACTTCTTCTCCCCTCCCCGCCAAACACATTTAGCTGTTTAGAATCCCGAGATTTCATCCTCACCAAAGAAAGGAACCCATTATGTGAATGAACCTCAACTTTGGTTCAAGGGCTGATGAAGGGTGTAGAGCAAGTGGGAAGGCAAGAGTTACAGACGAGGACCCATTTTCCACCCTTATGGCACTTCTCTGGGGCCAATATCTGGACAGAGATGTCCATTCATTGTCATCAAAACTCCAGTATATGTGATGCTTCTGCATCATGATTCTTATGCCCAAAGCTTCATCGTGTTCTCTCTTCAGCACTGATACTACAACTACAAGGAGAAAGCTAAAGAAAGGACAGAGGCCACTGTGTCCTCAGATGCAGGAGAGCCTATGTGCCTACAAGTGTGGCATCCCCAGACTGGAGCTTGACTAATGGCAACCCCAAACAAACAGCCTTTCCAGGCACTGGTGGCTCATGCCTGTAATGCTAGCTACTCAAAAGGCTGAGAGTTGAGAATTAAAGTTTGAAGCCAGCCCTGGCAGGTAAGTTCATGAAGACACTTACCTCAAATTAACCACTAAAAGAAAATAAACAAGTGGAGCCTTGGCTCAGGTGGTAAGTGTAGAGTGCTGACCTTAAGCAAAAAAAAAAAAAACACAAAAACCAAAAAACCAAAAAACCAAACCAAAACAAGACAAAACTCAAGGATAGTGCCAAGAATGGAACAAAAAAATCAAAAACAAAACCAGAAAATAGCAGCCTATACCCTGGTGCTGAACCAAGCTGTCTGTGGGAAGCCAATTGTCTTCAGGGTTGAGTGACTAGTTTCAGAGGCGATGTCAAGTGTGTGTGTGTGTGTGTGTGTGTGTGTGTGTGTGTGTGCACGTGTGCATGCGTGCACCAGTACTCGGGCTAGAACTTGTTCTTTAGCTTTCTTTTGTTCAAGGCTGTTGCTCTACCACCTCAACTTGCAGTTTTTTGGTGGTTAATTGGAGATAAAGAGTCTCACAGACTTTTCTGCCTAAGCTGACTTTGAACCATAATCCTCAGATCTCAGTCTCTTAAATAGCTAGGATCACATGCATGTGCCACCAACGCCCAAATGATGTAGAAATTTTGCAAATTCAATGACGCTCTGTGTGTGTGCTTCACTTAGCCATCCATTCATTTATTTGTTCCTGTGGAAATGAAATGAAATGAGAACCTTTTCCTACTTCGAGGGCCTTGACTAAGTCATTTAACTTCTCAGAGCTTCCCAGAAGATATCCATGCTTGTCTTACAGAACTGATGTGAGGATTGGTGAGAAAATATATGGAAAACACTTAACACTGTGCCAGACAGGTAACAGGTATATGATAACAGTAGTAATCATCTTTATTAGTATACCAAATCAGAACATAACCACTGAGAATCTAACCATTAAGTACCAAGCATAAACTACATACTATGCTAGGCTCTGCTTATGGAGAACACTTTGGTCCTTGCCCTGAAGAAGCTTCTAAGCCAATAGAGGTGTAAATTGTACACTATAATAATCACACAGCTGGGTGCCAGTGACCCACACCCCTGACCCTAGTTACTCAGGAGGCTGAGATCTGAGGATCGAGGTTCAAAGCCATCCCGGACAGGAAAGTCTATGAGACTCTTATCTTCAATTAACCACCAGAAAACTGGAAGTAGAACAGTAGATCAATATGGTACAACACTAACCTTGAGCAAAAGAGCTCAGTGACAGTGCCCAGGCCCTGAGTTCAAGCCCCAAGACTGGCAAAAGACAAAAAAAAAATCATTCATGGTGATGCAAGAGAAAAACCACAAAGCCAGAGAATTCAAAGCAAGGGTATTAATTGTGAAAATAGGAAATAAAGTTGACCTAGATTTTGGGATCTAACACAGCAAGGAGACAGAAGGGAACAGGTCAGGTCCATAGATCTAAAATGGTTCCCAGCCCTACCACTCTGAGTATGTTTGCTGTGTAAATTGGAATATAGCCCCCTAAGAAGGCCCACGAGATGTCCTCAAAGAGAGACTTTTTTTTTTAATTGGTCATGGGGCTTGAACTCTGGGCCTGAGCACTGTCCTTCAGCTCTTCATCTCAAGGTGAGCGCTCTACCACTTGGGCCACAGCACCACTTCTGGTTTTCTGGTGGTTAATTGGAGATAAGAGTCTCACGAACTTTCCTGCCCCAGTTGTCTTTGAACCATGATCCTCAGATCTCAGTCTCCTGAGTAGCTAGGATTATAGGCGTGAGCCACCATGCACAGAGAGATAGCAGAGATCCCACCAGAACTGTGGAAGGGGTAGCTAGTAGGGTATTAGTGATCATCCCACTGAGTCAGGCCACCTTATATGAACAGATGGTGACACAGAGCAAGTCTCTGTACAATCAGGGAACAAACAGATGGCCTGGGTGACCCTGAAGACCTTTCAGAGATTTATTGTGGATGACAAAAAAATCAGAGTATATGATATAAATCTTTATTGCTTTGCTTTTGACAGTACTGACTAAAAGCCCTATCACTGAATCATGTCTCCAACCTCCCTCTTTTTTTTTTTTTTGCACTCCTTATTTTTAAGATAGAGTCTTATTTCCTACTTGGATGTGTGCCTGCCTATTTTAGATTTCTTCGTTCTGGCTGGGATGACAGGCACACAACATGTAACTCATCATTATTCCGTTGAGATAGAGTTTTGTGGACTTTTCTGCTCATGCTGGTCTAGAACTGCAATCCTCCAAATCTAGTGGTCCCACATAGCTTAGAACACCACTGTGAAAAGACAACTCACAAACTTTTCTGATTGGACTGGCCTAAAATGATCCTCCCATTTTCTAGCTGATGGCATGAGCCATCAGCATATGGCAAAATTTATCATATTAATCCTATTTAAAGTGCACATCTTAGTGGTATTAAATATGTTTGCATTGCTGTGCTACAGACTTCCAGAAGCTGTTCATCTGGCAAAATTGAAACTTGGCCCAACAACTGTCTATTTTTCCTTCCCCCAACCCCTTCAACTATGGTTCTACTTTGTCTTTATGAATTTGATTTCCTTAAATACTTCATCTACCTATAATCACATCTGTCTTCTTGTGACTGGCTTGTTTCACTTAGCATAAAGTTCTCAGGATTCGTTTTGTAGCATAGGTACAGATTTCTTTCCTTTTAGGACTATTACTGAGATAGACTGATAGAATTTGTATATAGATAGGTACATATGTGTATACTTAGTCATGAGGCTGAATGAATAGATTCATATCCATCTATCTGTCTGTCTATATACATATACACATATAAAATACATATAATGTGTATATATATATATATATATATACACATATATCTTACACTGGAGTACATCCAATATCAAGTACATTGAAGACTGTCCATCCAGCACTCTGCCTCAGTGGGGCTGTGGGACTGCTAGATGATTAACATTTTGTGTGCTACTATTAGGTCTTGAGCTCAGGGGTCTGGACATTGTCATTTAACTTTTTGGGTTATTTTTTCTCAAAGCTGGCAGTCTACCACACTAGTCCCAGCTCCACTTCCAGTCTTTTGTTGGTTAAGAATCTCATAGATATGGAGCTGTGGCTTAAAGTGGTAGAGCCCTAGCCTTCAGCAAAAGAACTCAAGGACAATGCCTAGGCTCTGCGTTCAAGCCCCACAACTGATGAAAAAGAAAGAAAGAAAGAAAGAAAGAAAGAAAGAAAGAAAGAAAGAAAGAAAGAAAGAAAGAAAGAAAGAAAGAAAGAAAGAAAGGAAGGAAGGAAGGAAGGAAGGAAGGAAGGAAGGAAGGAAGGAAGGAAGGAAGGAAGGAAGAAAGGAAGGAAGGAAGGAAGGAGGAAAGAAAGAAGGAAAGAAAGGAAAGGAAGAAAGAAAGAAGAAAGGAAAAGTAAAAGAAAAAAAGAATCTTACAGAGCCAGGTACTGGTGGCTCATACCTGTAATCCTAGCTACTCAGGAGGCTGAGATCTGAGGATCATAGCTCAAAGCCAGCCTGGGCAAGAAAGTCTGTGGGACTGTTATCTCCAATTAACCACCAGAAAAGTGGAAGTGGAGCTGTGGCTCAAAGTGGTACAGCACTAGTCTTGAGCAAAAGAGCTCAGGGACAGCATCCAGACCCTGAGTTCCAGCCGTAGAGCAGACCAAAAAAAAAAAAAAAGAATCTTACAGAATTTCCTTTTCATGCTGGCTTCGTACTCTAATTATCAGATCTCAGCCACCTGAGATTAGAGGTAGCAAGGATTCAAGGTGTGAGCCACTGGGTTCAGGCTAAAATGAATATGTGAGCATAGGTGTACCTCCTGGTTAGAATTTTAGAAATCAATCATCAGTAATCACTGAAGTCACATTAGAAAAAAATGTACAAAAGCTGAACTAATCCTCTGAAACTTTCTGGGTTCATTTGAACACTCTGAAGTGTATGATATAAATAGATCTATGTTATATTTTATATTCATTTGTTGATGGACATGTGCATGGCTTCTGCCTCTGGACTACTGTAACTGATGCCACTCTGAGCAGGAGTGTAAACGTATTTTTTGGTGTGACTTGTCTTGGCTTAAACCTTCAGGATTAAGATGTGATGAATGAGTTCTGTTGCAAGTTTTGTTAGTACTTTGTTCAAAATAATCACAAGCCTTTCAAAGAGTGACTCAATTGAAACTAACATCTTGGACACCACAAACAGACATTGATTTTAGGAAGTTTGGAGACTCAATAGTAAGATTTCAATAAAGTCCTAAAGATATACCATCAGAAGGCGCTGAGCAGGGCCTGGCAGAGAATGTTTTGGCATGGTGCAGCCTAATTATAAATTTGGTCACAAACAGTATCTAGGAAACCCTTTGAGCAGAGATAATGGATATCTATTAATACAAACCATTCTCTAAATGAGCCATGCATTGACTTGTTAGAAAGATGGGCAATTACTTGCTTGCCAGATAGGCAGAAAAATACATTCCAAACTCAGTCATAGATACCACCCTGCAGGGGGGGAACATTTAAAACCATCCATCCTCCTTTGAAAGGAAGGTTTGGTTTTCTCTCCTGGGTAGCGCTGTTGAAAGGTTTGGCTGAGAGTCATACTTGAAGGCATGTTCTTAAACACGAGAACCTGCCCCTACAGCAGAGTGACTCAATGGGCTGGTGGGGACTGTCAGATGATTAAGGTGATTAATATGTGCCTATAGGTGTGCCCGCTGAATGGGGTCCAGAAGGAACTAATCATTAATCACAGAATCCTCATCAACAGAAAGTACAGCAAAAACTTGAGTGGATCTGCTGAAACCTTCTAGGTTCATGTCCACAATCTGAATGTTTGTTCTACTAACAGTGGTAGGAGGGGAGCCAACAGCCATTTTTCTTCTTCAATAGAGCCATCAAGCCAATAGATGAATGGATTTAAAAAAAAAAAAACCATGGTACTTATACACAACTGAATTTTATACAAAGAATAATATTATGTGATTTGCAGGGAAATGGATAAACCTAGAATGGATCGTGTTAAGTAAGGTAAATCAAACTCAGAGAGATAAACAATGCATGTTTTCTCTCCTTTGTGGAAGCTTGATCTAAAATATACCAGGACATGAAAAATTATACAGGGCTGTAGGCATTCTCACACAGTGAAACCAAAGGAGGATACTCTGAGGGAAGGAACACAAAGGTGCAATAACTATATTGATTGAAATGAACTCCAGGAGCTAGAATCAAGAGGATTTCTTTTTTCCTTTCCTTTTTGTCTTGTTTGTTCACTTTATTGTGTTTTGGTGGGTAAGGGAGGAACAGAAATGGAGGGACCAAGAGTGAATGAATGCAGCAGCGGTACTCATTAGACCCTATGTTGAAAATGAACTACATAACTTGTGGTCAGGGATGGGAGGAAAAAATTGGGAGAGAACAAAGGAAGGGGTGACATTGTCCAAAAAGAAATGTACTTATTACCTGACTTATGAAATGGTAACCTCACTGTACATCACCTTTATAATAACAATTCAGAAAAGAACCATCAAGCTCTTGTCTGACAGTATGGACAGGAGGAGCAAAGTCTCTGTCTTTGAGATAAAGTCTTCAGTGGAGGTGGCGGAGAAAGGAAGGGACTTGGTAATAGGGATGTCTTGATCACACAGGTTGGACCCTGACAGTCAGAAATGGGAACAGAGATGGGATTAGAGACAGAACTTATGGCATGCTAGCCTTGAGCCCAGGGACAGCACTCAGGCCCTGAGTTCAAGCCCCACAACCAGAAGAAGAAAAAAAAACAAAAACACCACAGTGACACAGATTTAGACCAATCAGAGTGCAGCAGTGCCTAGGTCACAGTGATTGGCTAATTAGATCCAATCCCTGGTCTTATTCATTTCTGAGCCTCCATATACTTTCACTAATGCTGGCTCTGTCCTATGACTATGAGGAGAACTGATCTTAGCATGGAGCCAACACATAGACAGCAGGAAAGCAAAGAACCTGGGTTGTTGATGTTGTTATTGAACGTTGGGATTGCTTCAAAACAATTAGACTCAGTTGTTCTGTTATTTGACTTAGTTTTCCTGTTATTTGCAAGTCTAACTTTCCTAACTGAATAATGGCTTAATGAATGTTAGTTAATAGTGCAAATGGGTTGAGCACCGGTGGGTCACATCTATAATACTAGCTATTCAGGAGACTGAGATGTGAGGATCACAGTTTGAAACCAGCCTGTGCAGGAAAGTCTGTGAGACTCTTATCTCCAATTAGCCAACTGAAAACCAAAAGTGTCACTATGGTTCAAAGTTATTGAGTGCCAGCCCTAAGTGAAAAAGCTCAGGGACAGTGCCTAAGTCCTGAGGTTAAGCTCCATGACCAACAGAAAAATTTTAAAAATATTTTTAAAGAACATTGCAAATGGTGTGAGGACATTCAAATAGCCCTTATTCCTTAACCTGGAACAGAATAACTCCACCATTTAGCCTCCAGTTCACCATTAGTGAACTTGGCAAAGCATGAGGCCAGGCTCTAGAAAGAGACTTGCTGTGGGACATAGTAAGGAAGTAGAATATCTTTGTTTTTAAAAGAAGCTGAGGTGTGGCTTAAGTAATAGAGTGCCAACCTTTAGCAAAAAAAACCTAAGGAACAACACTCAGTCCCTTTGTTCAATCCTAGTCTCAGTATACACACACAAAAGATGAAGTTGAATTGAAGGATACTGACAAGTAGGGAAAACTTGTAGCACTGATCTAGGACCATCTGTGTTTATGATTCATAATTATTGTGTGTGTGTGTGTGTGTGTGTGTGTGTGTGTGTGTGTGTGTGTGTGTGCATGCTAGTACTAGGTCTTGGAATTAGGACCTTATGGTCTTGCTTGGCTTTTTTGCTCAAAGCTGGTGCTCTACCATTTGAGCCATTCCTTCACTTCTGGCTTTTGGTGCTTAATTTGAAGTAAGAATCTCTCAGAGTTTCCTTCCCAAACTGGCTTTGAACCATGATCCCCAGATTTCAGCCTTGTGAATAGATGGAATCCCACCTGTGTGAGTAAAAAATCCCTGATGTTGATTTGATTTTTGTGCATCCACAGAATAGGAATCTGCATCTAAGACAATGGAGTCAAGCCAAACCTATTTATTTATTTATTTGCACTTTGATGCCAGACGATTTCTGAACCATTTTTTTCTGAGTGCAGACAGATCAGGGACATCAACTTAACAAAACCATGTCATGTGTTGGTATAGATCACCAGTGAGTACAGCACAAGTCTTTCCCAGGCCTGGCTTTTCCTGCAGTTTTCTACCGAGACTTGCAAGGGACAAAAAAGTATCCTAGCCCTTGTCATGATGGTTACATACATAAGTTGTCACAGAGCTCTAGTCCACCTTAATTTCTATCCCTCTTAAAATTCAAAATCTACATCTAGTCAGGTATAACAAGGCTTGCTTATAATTCCAGCATTCAAAAGACACAAATTCAAGACCAGTGTGGGTCACAGACAAAAAAGACCCTATCTCAAAACAAAAGACAGAGGAGGTAGCTCAGTGGTAGTGTGCTTTCCTAGCATGCCCAAGCACTGAAAAAAAAAATCTAAAGCTATTATGCTATCATATTTACAACTCTGAAGTCCATTTTTCTCTTTAAAACTCAGCAGGCTGCCTAGGGTCTTTGGTGTGCTTTTCAAGGTTCCTTTTTTCTATATACATCTTGGAGTTTTGTAAATAAATTTTCCTGTGCCTGCTTGTCCGTAACTTATTTTTGTGTTCTGATGGCAGTTTAATGAGTTCAGCCTGTGCCTTCTTGTACAGAGAGAAACTTGAGAGTGTGCGGTGCATATTAATTAGCTCTCTGTGCTTGCCTGGTCTCTGAAATCCTCAGGTTGAGATGTTACAGAAGTGAAGATATAATCACAGTATTTTGCTCTTGACTGGTAAGTGTATTCCAGCAGAGGCCTCAGAGCATCCCCCAACCCAGAATTTTGCTGTTCGTAACCCCTAAATGGTACTGTCATTAGGGTCAGTTTCTGGGTGCCCATGTCCCCCCCCTGAAAAAAATAACTTCCTGTTTGAAATGGCCTTCCTTGCAAATTTCCTCACCTATGTCAGAAATGTAGACAGTGAGCCTTCTTTGCACCTCTTTACAGATAGGCGGAAATGAGACAGACAGGAAAAAGGGTATCTGGAGGTACATGGCCTCTTTTGACTATATCCAGGTTGTACTGAGTGGTATTAATCATATGTTGGGCCTTCAGTCAGAAGTCTACACCTGCAAGGAAACTGCATGAGCATTCTATCTGGTTGATTTTCTCTCACTCTCTAATTTAGACCCACCCCTTCCTTTCACAAAGCTTCCCAGGTACAACTGAATAATGGACCAGGCTCTGAGGTCCTGGAATGCAGCAAAAATATTTACCATCTTGCTAGGAAAAGAGCCATTGAACTGATTCTATGGTTTGAGTGTTGCCATAAATTCACACAGAAGATGGTCAGCTGGAGTTGAAGTCAGAGAGGCATACGGATGGACTTTGTACACCACTAGCCTGGGGCGATAAAGGGGAGAGATTACTGCAGACAGATACCTACCTTTGATCAATACGTATGCACCAACCTGCATGGCTACTTCCTCAAAAGTTGACTCGTGACTGGTCCAGTTTACCTCCGCTGATATTTTGAATCTTTTATTGTGACTCAGTTAATCCAATCTCTAAAACTATGTTCTCCTCCCGTTCATCTGGTTGAACCATTACTAAATATCCCCATGCTGCTGATCACAAATATGGTATATAACATGTGAACACTGTTATATATTACAGACTGTAATAGACAATTTGCTCCAGGAAAGTTAGAATGAACTTGTGACTTTGAAATTATGTAATCACTTAATCACAATCAAAAAAAAAAAAAAAAAAGAACCTCCCTCGGGGAAGGGAGGGAGGGAGGGGATGGTAGGGGGAAAACAATGGAGGGGGTAACAATGTTCAAGAGGAAGTGTACTCATTACCTCACTCATGTAACTGTAACCCTCTGTATAGTATCTTTACAATAAAAAAAAAAAGAGTCAAAAAATAAATAAATAAAACTATGTTCTCTTCACTACCTATCTTTTACAGAATTGTGTGGGCTTATCTGAGGAGCACAAGAGCAAATGTGGTTGTGGTAACACATACCTGGAATCCCAATACCCAGGACACTGAGGCAGAAGGGCCTTGAGTTTGAGGTCTGCCTGGGTACATACCAAACAAACAAAAGAAAAAAAAAATCACCACGATGATCTCCAACCTGTACACGTACATTTTCTTTTCTTTTTTATTTTGAAAATACCATACAGAGGAGTTACAATTACAGGGCCAAGATAATGAGAACAACAGTTCTCATCAAGCATTGTTGCCTCTTCCTTTGTTTCCCCTTCCTATCCCTTCCCATCTCCATACCCCACCCCCCCCTCCCCCATCCTCCCCCACCAAAGTTGTAAAGTTTGTTTTTCGACATAACAACTTATACATCTCATTGTTGCAATGGGCCCACCTGTATCCTTAGTTAAACTATTTGTTTTTTCCCTTCCCCTCCACAAATTATACCAACATCAAACACAGTGAAAGCAAGGGTTATACTATGGGGGAGGGATATACACATACATTTTCTTTATGTGTTCACTGATCATTAGACACGTAGGCTGATTTCATAGCTTGGATACTGTGAATAGTGCTGCAATAAATATGATGTGCAGAAATCTCTATAGTATGTTGATTTATATGTCTTCAGACATATGCCCAGGTATGATATAGCAGGACCATGATCCTCTTATTTATGCCTCTTGCATACTGGGACCATAGGTGTAAGCCATTCTCAGCTTGTTGGTTAAGATGGGGTATCTTGCTAATTGCTTTTTCTGGGCTGGTCTGGAACCTCAATTTCTTCCTATCAAGTAGCTGTGAGCCATTGTGCCTGCTATAGTTTGTGTGTGTGTGTGTGTGTGTGTGCTATTGAGTTCCATAGTAGCTCAGAAAAGCATCTTATGTTTTTTGTTCACATGTAGAATGTAAACCTAAAATAACAACAACGACATTATGGTATGATTGTAAAAGTTGAGTTGTTGGAAAAGGGAACCAAGGAGGGGGAGGAAGAAGAAAGAAAAGGATTATGGGGATCAAAGTATTATATATTATACACAGACAGCATTTTGATACCCAATAAAAATAAACTTTAAAAGGAAAGGCATGGGGGAGGCGGTTCAGAAAGAGTAGAAGGTCCAAGTCCAGCTGACTTCCTAAGGTCTACTGGTGATTAGGCCATGGTCAAGTTGCTTCCTCCCAGGCAGCTTGGCACCTAGGCTCTTTTCCAGCAGGCCTTGTAGGTATTAACACACCTCTTTTTGCAAGCCCAAATATAGGTCTAAACTTGGCTTTCTTTTCAAGAATGACAGCTTCTGAGGGCAAAAGTTTGCTTCCATTTCCTAGAATGTCGAGAACCTGCCTGGCACACATCCAGCTGCTTTCTCCAGACCAGGGGGCTACACTGGGTGAAATGTACTCAAATAGAATATTACCCCTTCAATACTACTATTCCACTAGGACTATCTTGTTTTCCAAGCACAGTGGCTTTATTTTATTTATTTTTAATTTTTTATTGTAAAATACCATACAGAGGGGTAACAATTACATGGGCAAGGTAATGAGTACATTTCTTACCAAGCATTGTGGCCTCCTCTTTGTTTCCCCTTCCTCTCCCTTCCCATCCCCCCCCCCCCCCAGCCAAAGTTGTAAAGTTCATTTTTCAACATTATGACTTGTACATCTCATTGTTGCAATGGGTCCACTGTATCCCTATTTAAACGATTTGTTTTTGCCCTTCCCCTCCAAAAACTATACCAACATCAAATACAATGAAAGCAGGAGTTATACCGTGGGGGAGGGACATACAAAGCAACAAAGAAATCATCTTATAAATATGTTAGAAACAATTGCAAGAAAGAAAAAAACATTTGAATACTTAGTAGCTTTTGACAGAGACTGTCTTAGGTAAAAGGGTAGTTATCTGAAGAACATAGCTGAGGCTCAAGCTCAAGTAAGCCATCTTTGCCCCCATTTTTTCCTTCTTTCCCTCCCTCCCTTTCTCCTCCCTTCTCTTCCCTTCCATCCCTCCCTGTCTCCCTCCCTCCCTCCCTTCCTTTTCCTTCCTTCTTTCCTTTTCCTTCCTTCCTTCCTTCCTTCCTTCTTTCCTTCCTTCCTTCCTTCCTTCCTTCCATCCTTCCTTTCTTCCTTCTTTCCTTCCCTTCCCTCTCTTTCTTTCTTAGTGCCAGTACTGAAGGTTTGAACTCAGGGCCTGGAAGATGTCCCTGAGCTTTTTTGCTCAAAGTTGGTACTCTACCACTTAAGCTACAGCTCCACTTCTTTCTTTTGTGGTTAATTGGTGATAAGGGTCTCATGGATTTTTCTGCCTGGGACAGCTTCAAACCACATTCCTCAGATCTGAATCCCCCTCTTCCCCTCCACACACATTCCCCCCAGTAGCTAAGATTACAGGTGTGAACCATTGGTACCCAGCTCCCTCTGCTTGACTGAAAGTGAAATATTATTTGTGGAACATTGACTATGACTGGGGGAAATGATCCTGGCCTTAAGAGAAAGGATGTGTAGTCTTCCAGAAGCCTGCAGTACTTTTGTACCATAGCCTTCCAGAAGCCTGCAGTACTTTTGTACCACAGCTTTCTGCCCCTAGTTTGTTACTAGTTTCTTGGATTGTTCTTCCAGACTTTTCCTCAGGGATACATTGGCTTGCAGATCCCAATTGATGTGTAATTCTCCATTCCCCACTGGAGAATCAGCTCACTGTCCTCCAGAGATAATGGAGCATTGGTGAACAGAGGATGCTTTAATAGCTCTGACCTGAGAAGCTCAAACCTAGTCATTTGCTACTGCCAGATTTTTCCCTGGGGACTTGAATACAGAACAGGAAGGTGAACAACTACTTTATAGACCTACCAAATAAACTTCAGCTTTGCTGACGGGGCCCATGGCTCCTTTCTCTTAGGACATAAATAGGCCAGATTTAAGGCTCTTCTGCTCCTGCAGCTCCTTCTTCACTGCTATTCCCAAAAAGTCTCAAAAGTTAAACTCATGTGGGTGTGGGTAGGATTGGTATTGGAGGGAATGAAAGGGGAAAGAAGTCACTGTTTTGTTCAGCCTGATGTGGAAGATGTTTGATGTTTTCTTGTATTATATATTTTCTGTTTCTTTAATGAAACAGTCATAGAGGGGATGTCTGATCAAATATATGTATATATATATATATATATATGCATGCATGTATGAAAATACCACAATGTACCATTCGTTTACGGTAAGAAAAGAAAAACCAGACAGATGAATGTGAAGGGGACAAACTCCTGTCAGAATGTGAGGAGCAGGCAGCTAACCAGAAGCCATTTCTGTTGGCTGAGGCTCAGCACTCTTTCTGGGCACTGACCTCTTGTAGTAAAAAAGGAGTGTGGAATGAGGGTGGAGGCTGACAATTCTAAATCTGATGGAGGGACACTCATCAAAGGCAGCAGTCCAGAATGGCCTCTGCAGCCAAGCCCAAACTAACAAGCAAACACACAAAACCATCAAAACTGTGCAGGCGCGGTCTCTACCAGGCCTGGTGGCTCACACCTGTAATCCCAGCTACTCAGGAGGTTTAGATCTGAGGATCACGGTTCAAAGCCAGCTCCAGGGAGACAAACCCGTGAGACTCTTTATCTCCATTTAAGCAGCAAAAAGCCAGAAGTGGAAATGAAGCCAAGTGGTAGAGAGCTAGCCTTGAACAAAAAGGCTCAAGGACGGGCACTCAGACCCCGGGTTCAGGGAATGCACACACACACACACTCACACACGCACACACACGCACACACACGCGCGCGCGCACACACACACACACACCACCAAACAACAACAAAAATCTTTCCAGGTGCACACTTGAATACCCAGGCTGGGAAGGAGTTGTAAAAGGTGCTTCTAGCAAGGATTCGGGGACATCCCTGGACCATCAGCAATGGCGTGAGCTGAACAAGCGCTGCACCTGCCCCGCCAAAAGCCTCAGAGGTTCCAGAGCGCGCGCGCGCGCCCCCGCGGAGGGGCCGGCCAAGGGGCGTGGCCAGAGCGCCTCCGCGGGGGGGCGGGGCAGGTCACGTGGGAGCGCGCGGGGAGCCGGCGCTCGGTGCGCAGGCGCGGGCCCGGCCGATGCCGGCTTAAAGCCGTGGTGCGCGGCGCCCCGGCCCCATTCGGGAGCCAGGCGGGCGGGAGAGGCGCACCTGTGGCGAGCGTGGTCCGCAAGTCTTGGCCAAGCCCGTGAGGTCCACGGAGGCGGGGCAGGCGGGGCGCAGGTGAGGATCCCGGCGGGGCTGGTGGGCAGCGCGCGGGATGGTAGACGTGGGGAGGTGTAGCGGCCCGATCCTCCCTGCACACCGTGCACGCCACCTTCCGCTGCCCGGAGACGCGGCGCCGAGCGCGGGTCTGAGGACGAAGCCTGGCGGGGGGTGGGGGGTAGGGGTGATGGTGCCGACCTGCCCCGAGGAGGGAGGCGAGGCAGAGTGCCCGCGGTCCTGTGCAACTGGGGGAGCTTGCTCCAGCCCCGGGGGCGCGTGCCCTCCTCCCCAAGAAAAGCACCCCCCCCCAAAACCCCAGCTCCAAATTGGGGCGCCTCCCCCCCCCGCACCCCGTAAGTCGGAGAGGCGGCGTGGGAACGCAGGGGTGAACCGGGCCGCAGTGACACAGCTCATCCTGGGCCTGGGCAGGTGCAGGGGCCCGGCGGGGCCGCGCCACGGCCCTGTGGAGGCCCAGAGGGCAGCCGGTGGGAGCGGGGCGCACACCCGCAGGCCCCAGGGCGGTCGGTACTGGACTTCAGATTCAAACCACGTTGTTCTTCCTACCCGAATCACACCATGCTGTTTCCACAGCCCCGATTGCCCAGCCCCCGACTTAGTTTGTGCTTTCCAAACATTTTCCCTCTAACCCCAGTAGATGGATCTACTTAGAAAGCTAAGTGTTGCTGGACCCCTGTGGCCTTCATCTTAGATACTCCGGAGGCTGAGAGTTGAAGATCTCGGTTCCAAGTCAGCCCCAGCAGGAATGTCTCTTGAGCTGTGGCTAGCTCTGAGAAGAAAAAAAGAAATCTCAGAGACAGTGTCTAGGTCTTGAATTCAAGCCCCAGGAAGGGCACACACACACAAAGGCAAGAAAAAACAAACTAAAAAGGGAACGTTTTATTTTGAGAAGCAATGTCATAGAGTCAGCTTATAAAGTTTGCAGCTCAGTTTTCAGGAAACCCTCCAGCAAATCACATTTTAGGCAAAAATTGATGAATCATTGATGAAGTGAGTAAGAATTATTATACGTCAAGTCTATGGCATTCTAATCCTTTAATTTTTTAAAAATCTCTTGTAGAGGTGATTCAAGAATCATCCTCCTTTCACCAATGCAAAACAGTTCAGGTTCATACAGCTTGTAAGAATTAGAGTTCAGTTATTCATACAGCTTCTAGGAATTAGAACCTCCCCTTTCCCATATTCGTTTATAGGGGTATATGATTTAGTTGAGACCCTCTGTGTTGCTCCTGAAGGGGTACAACAAGGTCATCTGTTCAGCTTACGTGGCACCCAGAAGGTTTGGTTCTGACTGGAAACTTTAAGGCTCAGGTCCAACTTTATCAGTTGCTCAAGAAAAAAAGCAGGTCTCCTTCCAGTTGGGTACTTGCTTTTTTGTGAAATGTTGGGCAAAGGCTCCCCGTGTCTCTTGGCTATGGCTCGTGTGGCAAGAACTGTCCAGAGATGGTGAGAAGAGAGCCCGCATCACTCCCTTGAGTCCAGTGGCCTTTGCAACTGAATAGTGCCCTTTGCCTCCTGCCCTTTGCTAGAGCAGAAGGCACTGTGAAGCTGCCTCAGCGCTGGCATGAAGTGTGTACAGATGGCAGTAGAGGGAGACAAGCCAGGGATCTCCACCTAGAACTTCTGCCTGGGAGGAAGACATGCAGTAACACAGCTGAAGAGGGTGTTCAACATTTGGTATCTGTCCTGACCTTATAGGACAGTGAGTGAATCTGAGCCCTACAAAGAAAAGAAAAAGTGTGGTGGTGTGTGCTTGTAATTCTAGCACAGGGGATGCTAATACTATCCCCAGGTTTCCAGTGTAAGGTATTTTGTTATAGAAACACAAATGGACTACGTTAGGAAGAAAGCCACGTCTGTGGAGAAGGAATGAGAGGAGATGATGATTAAAATGATGATTTTAATGACTTTAAAACCTGGGGGTGGGGGGAGTTCAAGGTCAGCTGGATCTGCATAGTGAAATCCTGTCCAGAAAAAAACAAAAATAGCATCCACAAAAAAAGACAACATCCAAAACAAAAACAATAGGACCAGATAATGCTTCCTTTTAATTTTCACATATACCTTTCTTGAACATTGTTTTTGAAATCCTTTAAAATGTTCTTGTTTCTAATAAGATCTGAGGTACCAGAGGGTTGGGTTGACTTCTGGGGGGGGGGGCAGGAAAGAGTTCAGGAAAGGACACTGTAGTCCAGTGTCCTTTTTAGTATAGTCTTTGCCTTCTACTCACACTCAGGTAACTTGATGGAGTTGGTATTCTAAGTCCAGACTGTATTAGTTGGGGACAGGGCTGGGGGGAGGGGGGGGGATGGGTAGGGGTGGCAATCCCCAAATGCCCCACCCTCAGGTATGCCCACTCTGTTAACTTGCTTGATTTGAGCATTTGTTCAAAACTGAATTCTCAATGTGAGTGGGAGAAGATGGAGCTACAGCCAGTTAGTCACCCTGTGGGATGAGAGCTGGAGGCTGTGACACATAAATGGAGCTCACTGCAAGTGGCCAGTTCTACCATACTTAAAGACATAGGTGGGTTTGAGGGAACCTCCTGTTGCTTACTGTGTCATCACATTGATGAGCTGGCCTTTGTTTCATTTATCTATACAGTTATTATTTAGTTACTTTTTGCTGGTACTGGGGGTTTGAACTTGCTTGGACTTGATTGCTTGGCTGGTGCTTTACCACTTGAGCCATGCTTGTGGTAGGGAGCCTAGCTCCCTTTTTGGTGGTTATTTTAAACTCCCAAGACTTTTCTGCCTGGGCTGGCTTCAAATTGCAATGCTTTGGATCTGATTCTTGAACAGCGAAGATTATAGATGTGAGTCACCAGAGCCCAGGGGCTCTAAGCTGCTACTTTTGAGCTGTCTCTTTAGCATCTACACTTGCCAGGGTTTTGTTACCAGCTTCTCAGCTGCAAATGAGCAGTATAGCCCTTAAGATAACATTTGACATTGGTTTATAAGCTACTTGCCAGGACCATGGAGAGGCCAGGCTTTGCTCCCCGCACCTGGTTTCCCAGGCCTGGTTTAGGAACACTGTCACTCCCAGAGTGCTTGGGGCCAGTGATCAAGTTTTAGCACCTGCAAGGCCTCTTTTCCTGAGCCCTTACCTTTACTGTCCTGGCTTTAGAAGCCTGACCCATAGCTAGGACCCAGAGTGTTTGATGTTATATTAAAAACTATGGGCAGGGGTTGGGAAGGTGGCTCAGTGGTAGTGTGCTTGCCTTGCATGCATAAGGCCCTGGGTTTGATTCCTCAGCACTACGTAAACAGAAAAAAACAAAAGTGGCACTGTGGCTCAAGTGGTAGGGCACTTGCTTTGAGCTGAAGAGCTGAGGGACAGCGCCCAGGCCCAGAGTTCAAGCCCCTCCACCACCACCACCACCACCAACAACAACCTATGGGCAGCCAGGCACTGGTGGCTTACATCCTTGCCTCCTCAGGAGATCTGAGGGTCACAGCTCAAAGCCATCATGGGCAGAAAAGTCCCTGAGACTCTTATCTCCAATTAACTGTCAGAAAACCAGAAGTGGAGCTGTGACTCAAAGTGGTAGAGTGCTAGCCTTGAGTGCAATAGCTCAGGGACAGCGCCCATGCTCTGTGTTCAAGCCCCAGTACTGGTCCCAGCAAAAAAAGAATTATGGACTCACTAGCTGTGCATTTGGCCATGTTTTAGCCAGTCCTTCCTTGGGCCTTAGTTTTCTCATTTAAGGGAAACTGAATTAGTGTTGCTTTAAAGAAGGAGAAGCTGGTTGAGGAGATCTGGGGTAGAGGGAGCATTCTTGCAGCCTTGTTCACTGAGACCTGAGGCAAGGAGGCTCAAGAGGCTTTTGTCCTCCTTTGTCTCCCTTGCCCCTCCTTCCTTTTCTCCCTTCTGCCTCAGGCCCCTTTGTTCTGTTGAAGGAGGATTCCCTGGGTGAGGCCCAGCTGGGCAGGTGTACCCTTGATGTTTATGATGTGATGCTGTCTCTACTTGTTTCTGGCATGAATTAACTCACACAGTGCTGATGTTTTATCTTATTAAGACTTTATCGGTTCCTGTGCAGAGGCAACTTCTTCCACCTGCAGCAGTTATGGCAGAGAAGGAAGTGAGAATGGGTGCAACCAGCTGGCAAATAATCATGTCAGGCACTCCCATGGCTTTCTAGAAATCAGATCCCTGTGGCTTCAGTTGTTGGTATTTTAGTATGTGGATGTCAGAGTTAGGATGTCCTCTATCATCTCCTCAGATGAGCAGACCCAAGCCCAGAATATTTTCATGGTTTATGTTAGAATGCCTAGCAGTGGAGCTAGGACTCAATGTAAGGTCACCTAAGCCCCAAACTTAGGTCAAACCTGTCCAAAGTTGCCTCCCATACTGAGCTAAAATTGGATGATTGTAAGTTCCAATTCTGCCTCACTGAAAATTAAAGAATAAAATTCACATCCCTTTATTAGGCATTAAACATATCTTCTAGAATCCATGTTAAGGGCTAGGATGCAGGAATGAGTAAGACAACAGCCCTTAGGGGCTGGGAAGGTGGCTCAGTGGTAGAGCGCTTGCCTTGCATGCATGAGGCCCTGGTTGTGATTCCTCAGCACCACATAAGCAGAAAAAGCCAGAAGTGGTGCTGTGGCTCAAGTGGTAGAGCCCACTTGCCTTGAGCTGAAAAGCTGAGGGACAACACCCAGGCCCAGAGTTTAGGCCCCATGACCAACCAAAGGAAAAAAAAAAGACAACAGCCATTGTCTTCAGGCTGTGCAAGGACCTACAATTCATACAGTCCATTTGCACAGTGTGCAAAGGTATGTGTATGTTCACACATACATGTGCACTATCAGAGATGAGAGTAGTCATTTAGCATGAAGTTTGGGAAAGGATTTGGGGCAAAAGTGTTATTTGTGCTGAACCTCACAAATACATCAGTGTTTAGCTGACATTGGGTGGGCAGAGCATTCTGAGTAAAGGAAGCATCATGAACAAATGTGCAACCTTAACCTGGAATAGTCCGGTAAAGGCACTTTAGTGGCTAGGGATGAGGCCCTGTTATCTGTGCTGAGAAGTTCATTGTCAGTCATCGTCTGAAACCAGAGAGGGATATATGAAGGTTTCTCTGGCTAGAGTATGGAGAAGAAACTATAAGTAGCCCCAGTGATTCCATTCACTTCTGTGGCTATTGAAATAAGCAAGGCACAACAGAATAATGGGGTCCATGGCCAGCGAGGGAGCAGTGAGGTGAGAAGTTGGCCAGCAAACCCATTTACACAATGGACAGAACTTCCTGGCTGGCTAGGCGTGGGCCCTGGGTAATAATGTCACTTTAGTTTGTAACTGGAGCCCAGGGCAGGATGCTGTGTCATTCACTGAGGCAGAGAACTTTGAAAGAGAAATTGTAGTGGAGAGGTAGTCCCTTTTGAATGCAGACAGAGATCCATACAAAACCCCCAAATGGAAACTTTGAGTCGGAAGAGGGATGAAGACTTTGAAGTCTATAACCCAGATAAGTGGGTGGAAGAATAGGAGGGTGTGGGGGTTGGGAGAGGGGCCATAGAGTAGCAGAGGAAGAAGAGGAAGCAAAGGGAAAGGAGAATCAGACAATAGGAGCGTCTTTGGCAATGCCCTAAAAGGTGGGGTGAGAGTAGTCACAAGGAGCTGTGGAGAAAGAGACTTCGAGGCTATTTGTGAGATTTGTGTGCTGGGTTAAGGGCTCCACTTCATTAATCTGCACCAGAAAGCAAAGCGGGAGGTGGGGGGGGTCTGCTAGCACTTGGAAAAAGTTATAATCTGCGTGACTGCAAATGACTCAAAGCTTTGCTCAACATTTTGAAGAGCCGGAGCAAAGTGCAAGCCCCAGGCGGGGAGCGGGGTGGGGGTGGGGGATGTGGCAGCTCTGCACTTCTATGTTTCTAGAAGATTAACAATTGGCAGCTGAGAGAGCCCCAAGGGTTTCTGTGTAGCCTAGTCCTGCCTATGGGGGTGACTGAGCTTAGAGGCCTAGGCAAAACTCCAGAACCCCACCTCTGTCTAGTCCTTCCCTGCCTCCTCTTGCCCTGCCTGCGTCTGCCACTTTTCATTCAGTAGAAACAGAGGTGAGGATGCTGCTCGGTGAGTTACCTGTGCTCCAGTTTCATCTGCTGGAGGTTTGAAGGTAAGGTCCATGTGGGAAGGATGGGACAGGTTCCTTGTATAAGAGATGGGCTCAAAGCTTGAAAGTGATTGGGCAGGGTGGGTAGAGATGCGGGTGATGAAGAACAAAGTATGTTGGACTCAAAAGGGCACTGCTAGCCAGGCGCCGGTGGCTCATGCCTGTAATCCTAACTACTCAGGAGGCTGAGATCTGAGGATTGTGGTTCAAAGCCAGCCTGGGCAGGGAAGTCTGTGAGACTCTTATCTCCAATTAACCACTAGAAAGCCAAAAATGGTGCTGTGCTTAAGTGGCAGGGTGCTGGTCTTGAGCTGAAGAGCTCAGGGACAGAGCCCAGGCTCACAGGTCAAGCCCCACGACCACCTCCCCTCACCAAAAAAAAAAGGGAGGGGCACTGTTTTAGGAGTCTTGCAAACTGCCCTCTCTCCCCTCCTGCCTTTACTTGGAAGGGGGAAAAAATGGCTCCTAGGCAAGATCCTATAGCTTAGACTAGGGAGCCCAGCTGGATGCCTTCCTCCTACCCCCAACTTCTTCCCAGACCAAAGCTGCCACTCTGAGCTGCTCCAGCTGTTGTTTGTCTGTGCTTTTTATCTTGCCTTACCTTCTGTGAGACAGGGAAGATCAGATAAAGTTGTTGGTGGTGGGGAAGGCAATACTGTAGTTGGCAGGTGGGGGTTGGCTCTTCTGTAAACAATCTTCAGGGCACAGAGGGAGGGGAAGAGAAGGGACAGCTGGTGTATGGTAAATTTCCTTTAGAGCAGACATGATTTCATGACTGAAAGAAAAAAAAATGTTGCAGCTGGGTACTGGAGGCTCACACTTGTAATCGTAGCTACTCAAGAAGCTGAGATCTGAGGATGGTGTCTCAGAGCTAGCCTGGGTAAGAAAAGTCAATGAGACTTTACCTCCAATAAGCCACCAAAAAGCCAGAAATGGAGCTGTGGCTCAAGTGGAAGAGTTGACAGCTTTTAGCAAAAAAGCCAAGGGACAGCTCCCAGGCCCTGAGTTCAAGCCCTGGTACTGGTGTACACACACACACACACACACTCTCTGTCTCTCTGTCTCTGTCTCTGTCTCTCTCTCACACACACACACACACATATTGATCTTTGTTAATTCTTTTGAAGGGGATCATACCTTCACAAAGTCATTTCTGCTCTGTGGTGAGGCCAGGTGTGACAGCAGAAAGACAAGTTTTCAGGCCTCATTGACCCCACCCAAATGGTACTTACTACTTAAGTTGTGTGGCCAAGCAAACCTCTTCAAACCTCAGTATTGGTGGCAACCAACAGAACAGTCAGCATCACAAGACTGCTGGGGGAATGAACTCAAGATATGTCAGTCAAGCTGACAGGTAATTCAGAGTTAGTAGCCTTCAGTGATCTGGGAGACCCATGTGGAAATGCAGGGTTCTATCTGCATGCTAAAGCTCCCTCAACCTGGCCTCCTCCTGTCGTGGGAATACAGTCTGTTTTTACTGCTCAGTTCTGGCAGAAGAGCCAACTGCTGGAGACCTCCTTGAGAAGTATTTCAGTCAGTAGGGCAGATAAGGCTCTGACCACTTGGTGTTTTAAGGGCCTGCTGATGAGGCTACCTCCCCAGAGAGGTGACTGTTCATGGGTGTGTGTGTGTGTGTGTGTGTGTGTGTCCTGATACTGGGGCTTACACTCAGTCCTTGGTGTTGTCCTTTAGCATTTTTGCTCAAGGCTAGCATTTCTATCATTTGAGCCACAGCTTCACTTCTGACTTTTTGGTGGTTAATTGAAGATGAGTCTCATGGACTTTCTTACTTGGGCTGGTTTTGAACCACAGTCCTCAGCTCTCAGTCTCCTGAGTAGCTAGGATTACAAGTGTAAGCCACCATTGTCTGGCTCTGCTCATATGTTCTAGATCACCACTGGCTGGTAGGAATAGGGGATTGAGTAGAAAACTGTACTTCTGGGGACTTTGAAGCCCAGATCTTGTACCCTAATCCTCAGATTTGCAGTAAACAGAAGGGAATCTTTGGGATATTGAGAGTTGAGTTCTATGAGTCACTTCAGGTTTGAATCTGGCTCCACCCCTCTCCCCCACTCCCTAGTCTGCCCTTTCCCATATCAGCTCTGGCCTGGTTAGGCTTTCACTCTGTGTCCTGGATGCTGTACCATCTCCAATCCAGGCATCTACAGCAGCTCAGATTGGCTGTCTCCTGTCACCTCCATCGCCTGTCATTTGCCCCTTACCAAGCATCTGCCTGGCCCACCCATTTTTCTGTTTACTTGGGTATCAGGCCTATGTCTCCTTGAGTATTCTGTATTGTTTCATTTTTACATCTTCTCAGATTGCAATTTATTGAACAGGTCAGTGCTAAATCAATGTTTGGAAATGTTGAGTCTGGTTGATTTGGATTCCTTTGTGTTTTTCTGCAAACATGTTGAGGGAGGTAGGGAGATGGAGGCTGTTGACCTCTAGAGCATAGGGGTGTGTTAGAAAGATATGGAGTTGACTTTTGGGGTCTCTGAACACCTGAATGAACTACTGTGTCCCAGGAATCCAAGTGAATCTCATAGGGTAGATACAAAACCAGCCTATACATACTGACACCCAAGTGTTTACATATATGTGATCAGCCACTACTCATGTTTTCCCAAATCATACATATATACCAGAAATCCAGAGATGTTTTTAGAAGTATGTAAAGATGAAGCCATTGTTCCAAACTGTGTGGAATTTCCTGTTTACAATAGGTGGCTGAGAGCTGAGTGTTCCCGCCTAATTGTTCTGTCCCTTATGACCATTTTGTTATAATGTATAACTTTGTCACATGAATGAACTGGAAACAGGCCTGTAGAAAATTCTTTCTGGCTTGGCCCAAGATCTAACCTGACTGTACATAAATCATCTTTAGCATTCAGTTGTGCAGATTTATTTCATCACATGTTTGCGGTGAGGCCACGGTCCATGGGCCACATTTTGAGTAGTGTGATTATAGTCTTCTGGAGTTGGAATCCCCCACTTCGAACGAACTATACTAGCAGCCATACTTTCGGCACCCAGATATCCTGTTTCTTTCCTTCTTCCCAAGTAGGTAAGTGCCAGATTTCTTAAATACCATGTTTACCTTTGGCCTGGAAGTTCTCTTTTATTTCCTAAATTTGATCAAGAAGTTCAGGTTGGCCTCTCCCAAAGTCACCTCACCAGGTTACCTGTTCGTATCTCACTGTGATAAAACCCTCACCGTCCCTCAACAGTGATGTGGATTTTCCAATCTATGTATGTATGTATACATGCATTTATGTATGTATTTTGGTACTGGTCCTGGGGCTTGAACTTGGGGCCTGGGTGCTATCCTTGAGCTTTTGTGCCTAAGGCCAATGCTCTATTATTTGAGCCATATAGATCCACCTCCAGTTTTTTGTTTATTAATTGGAGCTAGAGTCCATGGACTTTCCTGCCCAGGATGGCTTCAAATTATGATCCTCAGATCCTGAGTAGTTAGGATTACAGATGTGAACAGTGGCAGAATTTTCCAGTCTTTGTCTGATCTTCAGATACACCCTTTCCTGACTGGATCCTTTAGGGAAGAGTTGTGTCTACGTTTGGTGGGTCACACTCGAAAGACCTGACCCCAGTGGATGAAGCATGTAGAATCAGTCAGAGTCTTAGGGAGGAAGGCACTGGGATGAGTCCATCCTAGGATGGCTAGAGAGCCAAATGGAAGGACAGAGTTGGGTACTCCTGAGATCTCCTATCCAGGGGGGAGCCTTATTACGGGCATTCAAGCTTCAGCTGGGAACAAGGCTGGATTCAGACAGGAAAGACCCTTTGAGAAGCTCTCCCCTTTGCCCAGCTCTGTTGAAGCAGTGCACCTACTCTTCCACTCATTCAGCGGAAATTCCAGATCCAACACCAAGCTTAAACATGGCATTTGCAGCTGGTTTGTTTTTAAGGATATTTGCTTTCTTGTCAACTGTGGTTTTCTATATTGCCTTCTTTTTATTGTTGGCTTCTTAAAAAAAATTATGAGCCTGTTTTGTTTCTCTAATGAGTCTGAATTAAGCTATTTTCATTTAGGAGAAATCTACTGAGATTGTCTCCTGTAGTGAATAGGAGGCACTGGTTGGGTTCTGGCTGGGGTCTTGATGAGGCCGTGGTCCCTGCTTGTGGAGGGTTCTTAAGCAAGAGAGAAGAGAAAGTTGTTCCACTGTCTCTGCTCTTTTCTATCTCTTTCTCAGCTCTTTCCTTCTCTTCTCTTTCCCAGCTCTCTTCTCTTTCCTAGCTTGCTCTTTCCCACCTCTTTCCCAGATGCTCTCTTTTCTAGCTCTTTTCTCTCTCTTTCCCAGCCACGTGGAGTGCCAACCTTGCCTGGTCCCAGCAGGTCTACTGAATAAACCTACCCCTTACCTGAATACCACGTGCATGGTGCAGTTCTTACTCGGCTACCTCTTTTTAAAAACCTAACACCTCCCTCTTTTTTTTTTTTTTTTTCCAATTGTTGGTGGTAGTCATGGGGCTTGAATTCAGGGCCTGGGTGCTATCCCTGAGCTCTTTAGCTCAAGGCTAATGCCCTATCACTTGAGCCACAGCTCTACTTCTGATTACCGGCCTGAGCAAACCCCCCCCCCCCCCACACACACCCCAATCCCTGCCTCTTCTGTCTTTGTATTAAAAAAAAATAAAATAAAATAAATTAAAAAAAGAAAGTTGTTCCTACTGAAAGTGGGGCAGGGTGATTGATAGGTGAGCCAATAACAGGAAAAAGAAGGCACAGTACTAAAAACCCATGTGTGCTTATCTCCAGGCTCTGGGAGAGTTGCTACAAAGGGTTCTGAGGAACTTGCCTCTGATTGGTCAGTCTCTGATGCTCTGGCCCCTCCTCCATGACCTTCCTGGTGAATCACCTTCCTGAACTTTGTACAGAAGAGATCAGATCCCAGCTGCCCTGTGAGAACAGTAACATCTTCCTTCCTCTCAATCTCCAGAAATGTCTTTTCTCCAGGATCCAAGTTTCTTCACCATGGGGATGTGGTCCATTGGTGCAGGTGCCCTGGGGGCTGCGACCCTGGCAGTGCTCCTGGCCAACACAGACCTGTTTCTGTCCAAGCCAAAGAAAGCAGCACTGGAGTATCTGGAAGAAATTGATTTAAAGACGCTGGAGAAGGGTAAGGAGCCACTTTGCTAATTTCAGTACTTTTCCAAGGACCCGTTGTACAGGCTTGCTCATGTTTACTTCCTAAATTCCTCTTCATTTTTTTTCTTTTTCTTTATTCTTTAAATTATGTTTAAGTAGTGTACAATTCAGCGGGTCAGTTTATGAGTACAATGCGTCTTGATCAGCATCATTCCTTTCTTTACTTCTTTTCACTTGAAAAGCCAGGCAATAAGATTAAGGGAATTTTGGTAGAATGTTTCGCTTACTTTTTGATTTGGGCCTGTTCCTTTCCATGAGTCCACATAATTATATAGGTGTGATCTTGAAATTAGTGGCTAGTTTATCTTTTTAAAAAAAAAATCAGAATCATTTTTTTACTCTTACTGTCTCACTAACTGTAACGATAAATTGTCCCATGATAATTTGTAATAATCTACCGTCACTTAATAAACCAGCCCTTCCAGAGTGTTCTAAGGAATCCCCAGCTTGTGGGTTCTTTACAAAAATAAAAATAAAAAAATAGAAAAAGCAGTGAGTTAAGTCGGTCTGAGGAGAACTCGTCACTCAACAAAGCTTGTTCAACACAGGGTTTCCCAACCTTCTTTGACTTCCATTCCCTCTCCTGCCTTTTAGTTCATCTAATACCTCACAGGCACATGGATGCCTGTGGGAAATACTGAAAGAATTCCTCTGTCTCTCTCTCTCTCTCTCTCCCTCCTTCTCTCGCTCTGTCTGGGGTTGGAGGGAACAGTGTTATTTGAGTTTGAACTCAAGAGCTTTGCACTCATCCAACTTGCTTGTTGATGGCCGGATCTTTACCACATGAGTCATGCCTTCAGTGCTGCTTTTTGCTAGCTATTTTGGAAATGGGGTCTAATGAGCTTTTCTGCCTAAGCTGTCTTCAATTTTCTGCATCTCACTTCTAACTAGGAACCCAACTCCAAGTTTGTTTGTTTTCCTTTTGTGCTGGTAGTGAGGCTTAAGCTTAGGGTTTGGGTGCTTAACCTTTTCCCTCATGACTGGCACAACTCCACTTTCAGCTTTTTTTTTTTTTTTTTTTTTTTTTGCTGGTAAATTGAAGATAAGAATCTCACAGATTTTTCTGCTTGGATTGGCTTCAAACAATGATCCTTGATCTCTGCCTCCTGAGTGGCAAAGATTATAACAATGAGACACAGATACCTGGCTCAACTTTTTTTTTTTCCATTTTTATGCTGGTATTAGGGTTTGAACTCAGGGTCTAGGTGCTGTCCTTTAGTGCTTTCACTTAAGGCTACTGCTTTACTACTTTAGCCACATTTCCACTTTCAGCTTTCGTAATGGCTAATTGGAGATAAGAGGTTCACAGACTTATCTGACTGGGCTGGCTTTGAACTGCAATTTTCACATCTCAGCCTCCTGAGTAGTTAGGATTATAAGTGTGAACCAGCACCCACCTCAAAATAATTTCCTAAATAATGTAAAAAGAAATTTTTGGGGTCGCTCATAAGCTTGAACTCTGGGCCTGAGTACTGTCCCTCAGCTCTTCAGCTCAATGTGAGCACGTTCTACCACTGAGTCATAGAACTACTTCCAGTTTTCTGGTGGTTTATTGGAGATAAGAGTCTCATGGACTTTCCTGCTCGGGCTGGCTTTGAACCTCAATCCTCAGATCTCAGCCTCCTGAGTAGGGAGGATTATAGGTTTCAGCCATTGGTGCCTGGCTTATAAAAAATTATTTTTTAAACTTATGTTGACTTATTCCTTTTGAAAACAGGTGTGTGTGTGTGTGTGTTGGTATGTTGGGCTGATGTTTTGTTTAGGGAAATTTAGGGGTTCTTTTCAATATTTGTGATTGAACTCACGCTTGCTAGGCAGGTATTCTAGCATTTGAGGCACACCTCCAGCTCTTTTTTGGTTTCTGTATTTAAATGGATCTCCCTAACCTTAGCCTGATCTGACTTTGAACTTGTGATTTTTCTACCTCTTCTTATTGAATAGTTGAGATTACAAGCATGTACTACCATTCCTCATCACTTTGAATAGTTTTAAGATTTTTTTTCTTTTTTCAAAGTGTAAGACCTTTTTAGTTTTGGCAATATTTCTGCCGTACAGATATTACAAGTCTAACAACATTAGCCATTAAGGGAATTGACATTTTACTAGAAATGTCACGATTTGGAACATTCAGTGCCTGGGTTTGACTCAGGGCCTTCCCTGTAACTTGAGCTACATCCCTATCCTTTTTTGCTTAAGTTGTGTTTTAGGATCTCATGCATTTTTTGTGGGCTTATCTTAGACTGATCCCTTTGTCTGTGCTTCCCTAGTAGCTGGGATTACAGCTGGGTGCTATCATAACCCAGCTATTCATTTTTTAATTTGTGCCAGTATTGGGGCTTGAATTCAGCACCTTAAAGCTCTCTCGTGGCTTTTTCCACTCAAGGCTGGTGTTCTACCACTTGAGCTGTATCTCTACTTCCAGCTTTTTGCTGGTTAATTGGAAATAAGAATCTCATGGACTTTTCTGCCTGGCTGGCTTCAAACCTTGATTGGTCCTCAGATCTTCACTTCCTGAGTAGCTAGGAGTACTTATTAAAGGTATGAGTCACCAGCACCCAGCTCATACCTAGCTTTTTTATTGAGATAGAGTCTCACTAGCTTTTTCCCTGGCCTAGCTGCGAACTTCCATCTTTTTTATCTCCACCCGTCAGATAGGTGGTACTATAGGAGTGATCCACTATGCTGAGCCCTTGAAAATAAATTTTTCTGGGGCAGTGGCCTTTAGAATATACATGCTGTAGAATTCTTAAGTTTTACTAACTTTCCTGAGGAGAATGAGCATTCCTCTCCTGTGCTTGTCTTTTTCCATACATAAAGTACCTGATCTGGTCCTCTCCCATGCCTGGCTCCACTCAGTGTATTTCACATAGGGCTTGGGGAAGAGCTGGGCCGGGCTAGGAAGAGATCCTGAGTTTCCATTTCTTTTCCCTTAGAACCAAGAACTTTCAAAGCAAAGGAACTATGGCAGAAGAGGGGAGCCGTGATTATGGCTGTGCGTCGGCCAGGTTGTTTTCTCTGTCGAGAGGTGAGTGACTTTGAGAATCTGATCAGAGAAGAAGATCCCAACAAATGTCCCCAGGAGCATTCAGCCAGGACCAAGGGCCGCCTGTCAGTGCACTCACCTTTCTTCAGCCCTGACTAGTCTCTGCTACTTACTCTCCATGTTTATTTTAACAGGTTCTGTTCTTGCCTTTTAATCTCACCATCTCCTCCTGGGCTTAGCAACATACTTCCTCTGGTACTTGCAAGGTGTGTGGAAGTAGCTGTGTCTTAGACTAGATTCCCATTGGACTGCAGCGGTCCTAGGGCCCTTTTCTGTGTTCCTGATGGTGTGCACAGACGCATGTGGTCTGCAGCAGGGTCTGCAGCACTGCTCATACTGCTTGGTCTATAGTGAAGCTGCAGCATGTGGCTCCCCGCAAGGTCAAACTCTTAAGGACACACCTATCTGCCTGCCCTCCCCTTGGGGGCATGCCTGGTTCTGTCACCAAGTTGTAGCTCAACAGCTGGGTCAGCTTCAGGTTGGCCTCTCGATGGGAAGCCATCATCGTCTCTGTGGTAAGGTATCTTATCAAGGGAAAGCAAGAGTTCTGCTCAGCCTTGTAAAATAAGGCTGATGGGTAAAACAAGGGTCAGAGCCAGGTACTGGTGGCTTACACGTGTAATCCTAGCTACTCTTGGAGGCTGAGATTTAAAAACTATGATTTGAAATCAGCCCTGGCAGGAAAGCTATTCCATACTTATCTCCAATCACGACATACACACACACACACACACACACACAAATCCTGGAAGTGGAGTTATAGTTCAAGAGGTAGAGGGCCAATCTTGAGTGAAAAAGCTAAGGGACAGCACCCAGACCCTGAGTTCAAGTCCCATTGGTGGCACAAAGAACAAAAAAGAACAAAGGCCAGAATGGCTTGAGGACTTACCCAGGTGTTTGTAAAAGCCTGTGAGGGTGAAGCTGTGGTTTATTGGCTGCAGAGTCCCCTGGAGTTTGTACAAACCCTGAACTTCACTGTGTCCCACAGGAGGCTTCAGACCTGTCTTCCCTGAAACCCAAGCTGGAGGAGCTGGGCGTCCCTCTGTATGCTGTAGTAAAGGAGCACATCAGCACCGAAGTGAAGGACTTCCAGCCTTACTTCAAAGGAGAGATCTTCCTGGATGAAAAGGTATGTGTGGGATGCGGGTGTGGGCTGCTGGTTGGGTATATGCAGGCAGGTGAGGATAGTGCTCAGCTATAGAGCGTTCAGTGCACCAGGGCCTGTCTGGCACGGAGCTGGAGGCAGCCTCCCCTCCAGCAATCCTGAACTTGCAGGGGTTCTCCAGCCCTCTGAGCAGAACAAAGTTAGACTCTTAAAAGCAAACAGATTCTTTTTTTTTTTTGAGCCGGATCTGGGGCTTCAACTCAGAGCCTAAGTGTTGTCCCTGAGCTTTTTTACTTATGGCTAGCACTCTACTGCTCAAGCCACAGCTCCACTTAGAACTCTTTGGTGAATAATTGGAGTTAAGAATCTCACGGACTTTCCTTCCTGGACTGACTTTGAACTGTGATCCTTACATCTCAGCCTCCTGAGTAGGTGGGATTACAGGCATGAGCTACCAGCGCTCCAGCAGCCAACAAACTCATGAAAGTTGTTATTACAGACTTTTCCTGCAGTGTGATCGAGGAGAGGAGAAAGTAGCTAAACCCCATCAAGCGCTTCCACCATTGCTGGTTGGAGCTACAACACAAACTCCTGTCCCATTGATTCCTTGTGGGTGTCTTTCTTTCCCTGTCATTCTCTACACTGTTACACTGTAGGAACATGAGAAGTTACAGAGTTGTTTACAAGGTTGGGCTGGAAGTTGGATTCTCACGAGATCTGAGGATCACAGTTAGAAGCCAGCTTAGGCAGAAAAGTTTGTGAGACTCTTATCTCCAAATGAGCAAGACTCAGGATGTAGAGCAAAACTCAGGAAGAGGGCAGAACTCACCAGCTATGAGCAAGAGTGGGGCCCAGCATTCAAGCCCCAGTACCAGGAGAGGAAAAAAAAAAAAAAGCTAAACCTAGCTGTGCTCTCTCTTTCCTCTAGCAGTTGACTCTCGTTCCTCTAGCAGTTGAGTGTGGTCCTGAATGGGGTTCCAGGGACACACAGGGAGGACCTGAAGCTGCAGACCTTGCATGCATAGCTGAGAACCAGAGCATTGCAGAAAACCTTCCTTCCCCGGGGAAGACAGGCAGGAATGCAAGGCATACTCACCCAACGTCTCTCTTGCTCCATAGAAAAAGTTCTACGGTCCCCAAAAGCGCAAGATGATGTTTATGGGATTCATCCGTCTGGGCGTGTGGACCAACTTCTTCCGGGCCTGGAATGGAGGCTTCTCAGGCAACCTGGAAGGCGAAGGCTTCATCCTCGGGGGAGTTTTTGTGATGGGGTCAGGAAAGCAGGTAAATTCTGAGTGTTCACTGCAGGTCTATGGAGGGGTGTTGTGTGGAGTAGGAGGCCCTGGTGTGGGGTCAGGACTTTGCATGTTTACAATCTCCAGCCCTGTTTTCCAGATGTCCAGGGAGCTGGAGGAAGGGCAGAGAGGGCTAGTAAGAAGCACAGGAATTCAAATGCCTCTTGCTCTGCAGACTCTGTCTGCCCTGTTCATAAATTGTCTTCAAAAGTGGTTTCCATAGCCAGGCACTGGTGGCTCATGCCTATAATCCTAGCTAGTTAGGAGGCTGAGTTTTGAAGATTGCAGTTCAAAGCCAGGTTGGGAAGGAAACTCTGAGAGACTTTTATCTCACATTAACCATCATAAAGCCAGAAGTAGAGATGTAGCTCAAATGGTTAGAGTGGTAGTCTTGAGCACAACAGAACTCAAGGACAATGCCCAGGACCTGAGTTCAAGCCCCAGGACTGGTGCACACATAGACACACAAGTGATTCCCATGATCCCTTCCAGGTCCCTTATACGTGGGCAGGCTACTTCTCTAGGAGATTACCTCTCACCTTTCTGCTCCGGCACCATGGGTCCCTTGGCACTTCTCTACCTCCTGTGGCCTCTAGGGCAAGAGTTGGAACCCGTGGCAGCCTGTTCTTGCCTCGTCATGACTCACCCGGGGTTCACAGGCCCAGCTAGTGCATTCGTGGTGTTGCTAGGTGTGGTGTTTGTGTTGGTTCTTCTTGGAGTCTGGTCTTCCCTTCCCTAGAGGATGGTACATTATCAGGATTTAGTATATGTTTTTGTTAGAGGGAGGGGCTTGGTACTGGCATGAAACCCAGGGCCTTGTACCTATTAGGTAAATACTCTCCTACTTGAGCTATGCCCCCAGCCCAGCATCTGGGATTTTTTATTGGAAGTAGTGGGCTCTGAACCCAAAGTTTTGTGCATGTTAGGCCAAGTGCTGTACCCCTGAGCTACCCACCTGTCCCGACCTTTTTTGCATTCCCACTGTGTCAGTTGCCACTTGGTAGGATTTTTTTTTGCCAGTTCTGGGGCTTGAACTTAGGGCTTGGGTACTGTCTCTGAGCTTCTTTTTGCTCAAGGCTAATACTCTACCATTTGAGCCACAGCGCCACTTCTGGCTTTTTCTGTTTACGTGGGACTGAGAATCAAACCCAGGGCTTCATGCATGTGAGGCAAGCATTCTACCACTAAGCCACCTTCCCAGTCTGGGAATTTCTTTTATTGTAAGATTGTGGAAAACATACTTGCTTCAGAGTGTTTGTGTACTATAGAAAATGAAAAATGTCAGAACAATGGAAGGTGTTGGAGCATGCTGTGGGCTGAGCCACCACACAGGGTGTTAGAACAGAGCTCAGTGGACTTTGGCTTTATTTTTTCTATTTTTCCAAAATGGTATGTTACTAAACTAAGTCTTGTTTTGCCCTTAGCAGTGTATCATGAGCATTTCCCCTGCCATTATGCATTCCTCCTCAGTAGTTTGTTTTTTACTGTCTGATTACTGTATTAAGCAAGGAAATCTAATTTCCAACTCTACACTTTCAGTCACTCTAGTGTGCTGGGAGTTTTTGTTTTATTTAGGTCTTTATAAATAATGACAGAAAAAGCTAGGTGCTGGTGGCTTACACCTGAAGTCCTAGCTAGTCAGGAGGCTGAGATCTAAGGATGTGGTTCAAAGCCAGTCTAGGGCAGGAAAGTCTATGAGACTCTTATCTCGGATGAACTTCCAAAAATAAAAGCCAGAAGTGTACTGTAGAGTACCAGCCTTGAATAAAAAATCTAAAGGAAAGGACCAGGCCCCTAGTTAAGCCCCAGGACTGGCACTGAATAAATGGATAAATAAAACAAAATAATAAACAAATAAATAATGACAGCATATTGCAACTTTTTAAAATTTAATTTGAACTTCCAGATTAAGGAACTTTTTTTTTCTTTTATAATTTTTAATTGTTATAAAGATTATAAAGGTGCTATACAGAAGAGAAACAATTACTTAAGTCAGGTAAAGAGAGCATTTCTTTATGGGCAATGTCACCCCTTCCCTCTCTTTCTCCCAGTTTTTCCCTCCCATATTAATGAACTCTTTAAGAAGGATTCTTTGATACTGATCTCAAGCATATTATTTTATTTTTCACCACTGTAGGATAAAGGTGGTGTGTTCTGTGTCTTAGTGCATTTTACTTCTCAGTATACAAGTGTGGTCTTCAGTTTCCTAGGAGGACAAAAGGAAGGCCTCTGTCTCCCTTCTCAGCTTGTCATCCAGGACCTGCCAAATCTAGCCTCTAAGCTATGCCTAGTAGAGTCTTCTCTTGGAAGACCCTCTTCTCTTTTTTTTGTGTGTGTATGCCTGTACTAGGGATTGAACTCAAGATCTCACATTCTTTTTTTTCGGGGGGGGGGGGGGCGGGGGAGGGGTCCAGTCATGGGGCCTGAACTCTGGGCCTGGACGCTGTCCCTCAGCTCTTCAGCTCAAGGCTAGCACTCTACCACTTGAGCCACAGCGCCACTTCTGGCTTTTTTCTTTTTGCTTATGTGGTGGTGCTGAGGAATGGAACCCAAGGCCTCATGCATGCAAGGCAAGCGCTCTACCACTGAGCCACCTTCCTAGCCCCATGGTCCCACATTCTTGACTTGGTTTTTTTGCTCAAGATTGGTGTTCTACCATTTGAGCCATAGCTCCACATCTGGCTTTCTGCTGGTTAATTGGACATAAGAGTTTCATGAAGATTCTTCTTCCCAAACTGGCTTTGAACTATAATTATAGCTCAGTTCTCAGCCTCCTGAACAGCTAGGATTATAGGTCTGAGTCACCAGTGCCTGGCATCTCTAGCTGTGAATATCCTGTTTACCTGCTGTGCTTTTGTTGTCTATGAATTCTTCCCTAGTCCCTTTGTCATCATTGTTCCTGGTTGCTTGCTACTAAAGTGCTGTTTGTAGAGTGTAGTCCATGTGATGTATCTTCCTCTAATCTTCCTTCCCTAGAAGACTGGCCTCATCAGGGCAGGTGTTGAGCCTGATTCAGATCTGTCATTCTCTGCTGCTTGCGCACAGGGCTTGATGTGCGGACAGCTTGTGCTCACTATCTGTGTCATGAATGAATGGCTCAGAAGGAGAAATGATGTTTCCTTTTTGTTTTTGTTTTTGTTTTTCCCTAGGGCATTCTTCTCGAACACCGAGAAAAGGAATTTGGAGACAAAGTAGACTTGCGTTCTGTTCTGGAAGCTGCTGCCAAGATAAAACAAGAGACTCTCGCCTCAGAGCAAAAATGATCACAGGAAAAATTCCTGGCTCAGGGGTAACTGTGGGCACACACTTTGGCTCATCAGCGCTGTCGAGTTTCCTCCCTGAAGAGTGAGAAGCGTACTCACACCACGTTCTTGCTGTGTAGTGGAGTGTATTTAATACAGTTTCCTGTTTAGTCTCAGCAAGGCAAATTGCCCCAAAACAAAACTGATAAAAATCTAATGTACTAATGAGAGCTAATTGTGATAAAAGTGAGAAAGTATGAGGTTTAAAACCAACTATAGCCACTCATTGCAAATTATATTGTTTCAGTGCTACTATCTAAGATTATTTTATTTTCATTATTAAAATCTACAAAAAATTGAGACCATGGTATTGCTCAATGGCAGAGTACTTGCCTAACATGCACAAAGCCCTGGGTTCTATCTCCAGCAACTGAAAAAGAAAACAACAACAACAACAACAAAAACCTAAGGAAAATTGATGATTGACTTGAAGATTGAGAAATATAAGGATTTGGGCTTGCCTGTTTTCTGTTACATAAATGGCTTGTTTCTTATGTAATGTCAAGGTAATACTCATAAGGAATTGATAGGTTATGAGCTAGTTCAAGAAAGAAAAGTTATAAAAATGAGATCTTGTTTTATTGTTTTGCCATTGCTAACCTCAGAGATTTGATTTTCTAGAAGTAATCATCTCTGGCTCTAATAAAATTATATATCAGAAATCACCTTGTATGTGCAAGTTTTTTCTTTAAAAATGAGTAATAACCAGGTGCTGGCAGCTCATCTCTATAATCCTAGCTACTCAGGAGGCTGATAGCTGAGCATCGTGGTTCAAAGCCGGCCTGGGCAGAAAAGTCCATGAGACTCTTTATCTCCAATAAACTACCACCAGAAAAGCCAGAAGTGTAGCTGTGGTTCAAGTGGTAGAGCACTAGCCTTGAGCAAAAGAAGCATAGGAACGGTGTCCAGGCCCTGAGTTCAAGCCCTAGAACTGACACATAATAATAGTAATAGTTATAATAATAATAAAATTTACCAAATAAAAGTATTTGCCATAGGTATTCAATAAGGGGAAGGGACTCTTAGAAATGATTAGAAAGATTCATCTCATCATTTATGTTAGTGGTCTGACCCTTTCTGGAAGAAGACTTTAGTGTTTAAATCTGGTAATTCAGGAGAAAAAGGGACATAAAAGATGAAATACAGTTCACTCAGGAATTTGTTATGTTGCAATTGTGTCCTACATGTGTAAGGTGAGCAAATCCTCAAGGGGACTTCTGCTCCAAGGAGTTTCCCCCAAGACCTTGAATTGGCCTAGGAGTAGAAGGGTGACCCAGAGAATCAGGAGAAGATTTACTCAGAGGACTTAGCTCAGCCTGGAGAAAGGGAGTCTACCAAAACAAAAATGGAGACTAAGGTAGGTATGGTGGTACATACCCAGAATCCCAGTATTTGGAAGACATGAGTGTAGATCCACTTAGATTCACAGGCTGAGGCCCGCCTGGGCTACATAGCAAGATCCCTCTCAAGTTGAGAAAGTAGGAAAGATGTAGGAGCTAAGTATGCAGAATAAGTAGGTGTTCAGGAGAGGCAGGCCTAGGTCAGGCTTCAGGTGGCAGTAGCTAGATGGAGGGCTGGGTTTCCTCAGTTTGAGTCAAGACCCTACAGTACCTGCGCTGTATTGATCTGACATCTCTCCCTGAAGATCTGGTCCTTGGGTCCAGCTACTGCTGATATGATAATTCCCAATGAGTTCTTTGGAGCCCACAAGAGAGTTGGTGACTAAAAGTGAATCTAAAACAGTTCTCTTTGCAAGTTCAGAAGAAAGGGGAATGCCTGAGAGCACATGGCACTGATACCTGAATAGAGGTCATGATCAAATATTTCTACCACCACCACCCCCAACAGCTGCACAGGCCATGTGGCCTCTGTCCCATGTTGTTGTAGAAACGGCACTGGCTTGAGTCATGAGATAGTTCAGTTTGCAGTTTGTTGTGACCTTAAATAAAAGCCCTTGTACTCATCACTCATTGCTAAAGTGAGGGTAAAAATTCCTGTCTAAACTAGACACGGGCAGCTCATTCTGGTAATCCTTGCTAGTCAGGAAACTGAAATCTGAGGATCACAGTTCAAGCCAGTCCAACCAGGAAAACCTGTGAAACTCTGCTCCAATTAGCCAGCCAAAAAAAAAAGCCTGAAGTGGAGCTGTGCCTCAAGTGATAGAGTGCTAGCCACGCACAAACAAGTCAGATGAGCTAGAGAACCTGAGTTCAAACCCCAGTACCACCCAGAACAAACAAAACTCACAAAATTCATGCCTACTATTCAGAGCTGTTTGTGAGAAATTCCTGAAGGAAGAGTAAACATAAAGTAGTACTTCCCCATTTCAGTGTAAGTGCAAATCACATACGTATCTCATTAAAATAGAAATGAGGGTAAAAGGCAGTAGAGACAGATACTGTTCTCCTGGAGGAGCAGTAGTTGGAGAGTCCTCAGCATGGAACTGAGTACAGAGCTCTGATCTGTGCAGCAGTGACTGGGAATTTTGAAGGAAGAATGAGTGAGTAATGGGGTGGGGGGACCCTCAGGGTCAAAGAAGTAGAAGTTGAGGGCTGGGCAATGTGACCAGGCTCTCTCTCTGTGTGATTGGCATGTTTATGAAGTTAGACTCCTACTCTCCCACAGCCTGGGAGTCAGCCCTGCCTTTCTTGGTAATTTTTATTTCAAAGGCATGATACCCAAGCTCTTACAAAACCCTGGGCTTAAGAGGTATGTGTGTATCTCAAAGGGATAAAAGAAAGATTTACAATTGTATGTGTATCTTCCTCTCTACTTTTTCATTTCCCTGCCTTTCTTTTTCCTTTCTCTTCCCTTCCTTTCCTCTCTTTCTCTCTTCTCCCTCCTTCCCTCTCTTTCTCCCCACCCCCCCATGCCAGTTCTGGGGCTTGAACTCAGAGCCCGGTTGCTATGTCTTAGCTTTTTTGCTCAAGACTGACACTTTAACCCTTGAGCCACATTTCTACTTCTGGCTTTTTGCTAGTTAGTTGGAGACTCACAAACTTTTCAACCCTAGCTGGCTTTGAACCATGTATCCTCAGATCTCAGCATCCTCAGTAACTAGTATTACAAGTGTGATCCACCAAAGCTCAGCCTTCTTTTCTTTTCTGGGGATAGAACCCAAGGCCATTTGCATGCGAAGCAACTTCTCTAGAGTAGGACCTGAGCTTTGAATTTCTAGCCAGCTCCATGTGATTTTGATGTTATGTTATGGGCTACTCTGCGAAGCCTGCAAATCAAAGGTGTTCATGTCTGCTATGGTCTTTGGGCTTGAAGCTTCAGCAGCTTTATAACCATTAGCAGGTTTTTTACTTGATAAATAATTGGAAAATCCAGAATGTAAATTCTTGAGGAATACCAGTAGAATCAACGGGCTTGAGGTCTAGGTCCAACCTCTGGGACAAGGTTGAAGCAACTATATTTCTTTTCTCTGTTCATTCTTTTCCTCCTCCTGCTCCTCCTTCTTGTTCTCCTCTATCTCTTCCTTCCTTTCTTTTCTTCCCTCCCCTTGTAAAGTACTGAGAGCTGAACTCAGGGCCTAACTAAGCTAAGCAGGTGCTCGGCTGCTTGAGCCACATCCTCCACCCTATTTTTGCTTTATATTTTTTTAGATAGGGTCTCATGATTTTACCTAAGAGTCTCCTCCCTACAGCTTCCCATGTAGCTGGGACCACAGGCATACGCCACCACTTACTAAGTAACAGGCTGAGATGGGGTCTTGCTTCCCCTTACCCTGAACTGGCCTCTACCTCCCAAGTAACTGGGATTATAGATGTGAGCCACCCTGGCCAACCAACAATATTTCTGTTCGTACCTGCAAAGCCATGGTTGAGAACCACTCTAAAACCTTAGCATCAAGTGTGGAAGAGCCACTGTCATACCTGAAGAGCCCCTTTTCCCAGAGCCTAATGGCTCCCGGTTTACAGATGGGTTTTAGGGGAAAACACTTGGGTGGCAATTATCAGTGCTGTGTGGATCTCCGTGGGTGGGTCAGGCCTCACTTGTAGCTGACCCTTGAAGATGGAGAAGCTTTGAAGAGCCAGACTGTAGTTACGGGAGAATAGGAAGATCCTCCTAAACTGGTTACCTGACTGTCCTTTTCCCCCAGTTGGCTGATTTCTCAAAAACAGGCCTGTGTCTACACATTCACTCTTTCCACTGTGGTGTGGAGGCACTGGAGAATGAGGGAAGACAAGCCCTCTGGAGAAGGTTGCAGGGGTGGTGAGGATGGAGGATGGACTGAACAAGCCTCCCAGCTCTGGCTGCTCTCCCTCCACCATTTTGTATTGCTAGAGCCCTTTGGGGCAAGCCAGCCTCTGTGTATTTATGAGTCTGTTTAACCCTTTGAAGACTTGAATACTTCCTAGTTTCAAGGAGAAGGATTTGTTTGTGGTCTTGTTTCTTTCTTTTTTATTTAATTCTGGTTCTGGAACTTGAACTCAGGACCTGGTACTAACCCTGAGCTTTTTTTTTTTTTTAAAGCACTTTACTGCTTGAGCCACAGCTCTGCTTCTTCTTTGGTGCTTAACTAGAGAAAAGAATCTCACAGGCTTTCCTGCTCAGGCTGGCTTCAAACTGGGATCCTCAGATCTCAGCCTCCTGAGCAGCTAGGATTAAAAGCATGAGCCACAAGAGCCCAGCTCTGCCAATGAGATTTTTTTTTTGAGCTGCTGACAGTTGCAAAGCAAGAATTAAAGGCACATGAATTAAGCTGTATGCTAAGGGAACAATGCTAAGGGAAGCAATCTCTGGTGGCTGAGATCTGAGGCTCATGGTTTAAAGCCAGCCTGGGCAGAAAAAAAAATAGAATGATGTATTTAATAGGATACAGTGGATAGAAATGTTTAAGGCATGCTCAAAGTATAGAATAGAGATCCACTTGCAGGTAAAGCACAAAGACAAATACAGAATGATAAAGGCAGCCAGGGTTGAGAGCCCCACCTAGGAGCTTCATATTTTTAAGAAGCCATTACTCCTACCATACCCTAGTCCCATGAAATCAATCTCTGGAAATGGCTCTAAACATTATTGTATCTTTTTAAAACTCCCTAGGGGTAGCTGGACAGACTCATGCCCGTAATTCTAGCTACTCAGAAGGCTAAGATCTGAGGATTGAAGTTCAAAGCCAGCCTGGGCAGGAAAATCTGTGAGATTCTTATGTCCAATTAACCAACAACAACAACAAAAAAAATGCCAGAAATGGAGTGGTGGCTCAATGTGGTAGCGTGCCAGCCTTGAGCAAAAAAACCTCAGGGACAGCATCCGGGCCTTGAGTTCAAGCCCCAGGATCAGCACCAAAAACTAAACAAACAAAAAACTCCCTAAGGGATTGTAGGATGCATACAAGGTGGAAAACCATTGCCTAAAATTGAGAAACAATTGTGGAATATTTGAAAAGCAAAAGGAATTTTCCCCTCATATACCAAAGCTTGGTCAACGTCTGTTTTGGATTCCATGGTGGTCAACCAGAAAATATGAGTAAACTATCTGAAAAGGTGGCTGAGCTCACGCTGTGGCCTTCTAGTATTAGCCTCCGGTAAAAGGAACTCTCTGAAGAAGTAGCTGACTGTAGGCGGAGGCAGAATTTGGACAAGAGGAATATGTAACTGCTCATAGTACCAGACATCAAATAAACACTCAAAAACCACTGAGGCAATAGACACTCAGGAGACCAAAGTTGAGATTGTTTGAACATCAGTAAGATTGATATATGATGGATAAAAACACACCAGATGTGTTTAAACCCATGAGATTATTGTAATGAAGGAAGGAAGGAAGAGAAGGAGGAAAAGAGGGAGAAAAGGAAGGAGGGAGGGAGGGAGGGAGGAAGGAAGATGGAAGGAAGGAAGGAAGGAAGGAAGGAAGGAAGGAAGGAAGGAAGGAAGGAAGGAAGGAAGGAAGGAAGGAAGGAAGGAAAAATGAGAAAGGGTGGGGAGGGGAGGGGAGATGAGGAGAGGGAGAGGAAAAGAATGGGAAGGGGAGGAGGAGAGAGGAGTCAGTAAGTCTGCCAGGCATGATGGGGCATGCCTGTGAACACAACACTTAAGAAGCTGAGGCAGAAAGATCACAAGTTCAAGTCCTGCTTGGTTATATATTGAGTTCCCTGATTGAAACAAACGAATCTTTAGTTAGTGCTAAGGAGAAAAAAAAAAGAGACTCGTTTTTGAAGCCTGGATTAAAAAGGGAAAACAATAAACATTTACCCTGACTTTGCTACTTGAAAGTAACTGAAAATTGATGACAAGATGCAGTGAATGAGAGGATGAGTCCCTAAAAATGTCTTTCTGGGCCTGTCCAAAAGGCAGCCCTCTGCAGAGCTTTGTCCCAGCAGGTGATGCCTCTAATTACATAGTCTCTTCTTTCCACAAGCATGCTGCTCCCGCTTCCTACTTTAAAATACTACCACAGCACAGATAGAGTCATCCAAAATGTAGATTCTACCATTTCACTTTTTTTTTTTTTGCAGTCTTGGAACTTGAACTCAGGGCCTGGAAGCTGTCCCCGAGCTTTTCTGCTAAAGGCTAGCACTCTACCACTTGAGCCACAACTCCAATTCCAGCATTTTGGTGGTTAATTGGAGTTGAGTCTCATAGACTTTCCTGTCCATGCTGGCTTCAAACCATGATCTTCAGATCTCAGTTTTTGGACTTGCTAGGATTACAGGTGTGAGCCACTGGCTCCTGGCTACAATTTCACTTTATGGAGGAGAGGAGAAATCATGTTCTTAGGGATGATGTTAATAGAGTGAAAGGGCTCTGAAGTCAACTCTCTAGAGCTAGACCATCTATTTACCATGAAACATGGAGCCAGTCTCTTCCTTTCCTAGGTCTGTTTCTCCCTCTCTGTCATGCTAGAGGTGATCTGGATTTGGCCATCATTGGTAAAACAGATTCTTCAGTAGAACCACATCTGGAGTCCCAGTTCTGTTTGCATCCAGTGCAACTGTTATCCAACTCATTCTCTTTGGAGCAGTGGCCTGGACATGCCAGAAAACCAGCAAGGTTGACCTTGTTCGTGCTGGTTTCCTTAGTGCCTGCCTAGCCCTCAATAAAAAAATCAAACCTGAAGGGCAAAAATAGCCATTAGCCAAGTCAAAAGTTTCATAGATACCTGAGGGAAAAATTGAAACTCATACCACGAAGGTATACAAAGGTACACCTAATATGTAATGAGCTTCTACATATCAATAATAATATTTATTTTTAAGGCACATAATGAGACTCTTGTTTCTCAGGCCTCATGTAAGTTGTTTGTTTTCTTTTTTTTTTTAAACCACAGAGTTGCTTTAAACTTTCTTTTAGCCCAGACTGGAAGCGTATATGAGATTGCTAAATCTTCCTCTCACACCTGGATCAACCCTCCAAGGGTACGGAAATATAAATAGAGGCTCACTGGCTGTAGACAGCAGAGCCACCTAAAGGATCATGTGGTCTTAAATTCATTAGATTTCACAGAGTTCCAAATTCATGATCTTCCTGTCAGCCTCCGAGTGCTGGGAGTATAGGCCTGGTCAGTGATGCCACTGCTTAGATTAGCTTCTCAACAGGGAAAATCCTGGGCCAAGGAGATGTCCAACAGACAGACTCAGGTTTTCCCACATTCTCACTTGTAGTTCTCAAGATTTAACTGTGGAATGTTCTGGGAGTCCAACATCTTAAGATAAGGAGAAATCAGGCTGAACAGACTAGGCTCTGTTCTGAGCAAAACAAGGTCCTTCAGTGCATTAGCAGAATGAATCCAGAGTCATGTCTTCCTGGGACACATATCTAGGGTAGACCATTCTCTGGGGTCCCTCCACTGCAGTGCAAATGGAGCACTCAGAGACGAGACATCACCTACACTGGTCAGATGTCCTGGCCCTCAGGGGAAATGCTCACAATAACTCTAGACTTCTGTTGCCTCTCGCTAATGTATCTGTAAACAATAAACCTGCTTCCGGAATTGTCTTAGGTAGGTCAATAATCTGGTCATAATACAAACTTGCTTTACATAGAAGTAAGTGATTATTTAAGTCCTAAACTTTCTGCGGAAGGTATGACTCAAGTTGTACAGTGCCACCTTTGAGCAGAAAATGCTAAGGGAGATTGTAGGCCCTGGGTTCCCCAGGACCCACAAAACAAAGCAAAACAAAAGCCTGCTAGGCTTTTTTAGAACCTAACCTACAAGGAGAATGAGAAATGCCTGAGTCAAGCTCATTTTAACCATCCTGTCTCACCAAATGTGGAGGGGAGAGGAGACAGAGAAGCTTTTGTGAAAGTCACCCTCCGGAGTACGGGCTTGTTAAAAGATTAAGACTAAGAGTGCCTCCCTTCCCTCCCAGGAAAAAACTTTCGCATCATATTACAAAAAGAGTTAATTACAGAAGTTCTTGTTATCCAGTATATTCGGTCAAAGTATCAAGAAGAAATATACAGGGAATATGAAAAGTTAAAACCAAAGTCAGAGGATACAGAGCAAGTTTCAGAACCAGACTCAGATGTGGAGGAGTGTGGGAATGATCAGAAGGAGAATTTAAAACAACACTGGCTGATAGGCTAAGGGCTGCAATGGCTCAAATTCATAGCATGCAAGGACGAACAGGAAATGTAAGCATAGATGGAAATTCTAAGACAGAACAAAACAAAGGTTAGCGATCAAAACACTATGAAACAAAAGCCAGATGCTGGCAGCTCATGCCTGTAATCCTAGCTACTCAGGAGAGTGAGAAAGCCAACTTAGGCAGGAAAGTCCTTGAGACTCTCATCTCCAATTAACCCGCCAGAAAACCAGAAGTGGATCTGTGGCTCAAAATGGTAGAGTACTAGCCTTAAGTGGAAATTGCTCAGGGAGAGTGCCCAGGCACTGAGTTCAAGCCCCATGAACAACAGAAGAAAGAAAGAAAGAAAGAGAGAGAGAGAAAGAAAGAAAGAGAAAGAAAGAAAGAGAGAAGGAAAGAAAGAAAGAAGGAAAAGAAGAAAGAGAGAAAAAAAATAAACAAAAGACGGACTACTTTTGATGAGTTTCTCAGCAGATGTAACACAGCTGGAAAAAGCATCTCTAAGCCTGAGGATATTTTAAGAGAAACTACCAAATCTAAAAAAAAAAAAAAGACTAAATAAAAACCAAAACAGAATGACTGTAAGGCCACTACAAAAGGTATAACGTGCACACACACACACACACACATATATATGTATTTTTGTCGTTCTTTTTTTAACTTTAAATTGTATTGTTATTATAAAAGTGATGAGCAGAGGGGTTATAGTTACATAAGTCAGGTAAAGAGTGCATTTCTTTTCGTTTTTTGTTTTTTTGGGGGGGGGTCCGGTCGTGGGGCCTGAACTCTGGGCCTGGGCGCTGTCCCTCAGCTCTTCAGCTCAAGGCTAGCGCTCTACCACTTGAGTCCCAGCGCCACTTCCGGCTTTTTTCTTTTTGCTTATGTGGTGCTGAGGAATTGAACCCAGGGCCTAGTGTTTGCAAGGCAAGCGCTCTACCACTGAGCCACCTTCCCAGCCCTGCATTTCTTTTTGGATACAATGTCATCCCTTCCCTAGCTCTCTCCCAATTTTTCTCCCCCAATCCCACCCACAAATTGTATAGTTCATTTTCCACATATTGTTTAGTGAGTATCACTGCTGCATTTGTTCCTCTTTGTCCCTCCATTTCTGTGCCTCATCTTACCTTCCCATAGACAGATGAATGAACAAACAAGATAAAAAGAAAACAAAAAGAACATCAAGAAAAAAACCTATTTCCAGTTCCTGGAGTTTTGGTAAGTATTATTTTATATGATCAGAGGCACACAGGCATTGCACCTTTATGTACCTCTTCTAAAAGTATCCTCCTTTGGTCTCACTGTATGCGAATGCTTAGAGTTCTGAATAATTTATCATGTCCCTGTACATTTTAGATCTAGCTTCTGCATAGGAGAGAAAACATGCACTATTTGTCTCTCTGAGCTTGGCTTACTTCACTTAACATGATTTGTTCTAGATCCATCCATTTCCCTGCAAATGACATAAGAGAGAGAGAGAGAGAGATCTTTATATATATATATTTTTCTTTTTTCTTTTTCTTTTTTTGTGGGTTGTAGGTCTTGAATTCTGGGTCTGGGCACATCACTGTGCTCTTTAGCTCAAGGCAAGTGCTCTACCACTTGAGCCACAGCGCCACTGCCAGTTTTCTGGTAGTTTATTGGAGATAAAAACCTTACAGACTTGGGCTGGGAAGGTGGCTCAGTGGTAGAGCGCTTGCCTTGCATGCCTGAGGCCCTGGGTTTGATTCCTCAACACCACATAAGCCAAAAGAAAAAAAAACAAAAACCAAAAGTGGCGTTGTGGCTCAAGTGGTAGAGCGCTAGCCTTGAGTTGAAGAGCTGAGGGACAGCGCCCAGGCCCAGAGTTCAGGCCCCACGACTGGACCCAAAAAAACAAAAAACAAAAAACCTTATAGACAGGCTGGGAAGGTGGCTCAGTGGTAGAGTGCTTGCCTTGCATGCCTGAGGCCCTGGGTTTGATTCCTCAGCACCACATAAGCAAAAAATTTTTAAAAAGCCGGAAGTGGCGCTGTGGCTCAAGTGGTAGAGTGCTAGCCTTGAGCTGAAGAGCTGAGGGACAGCGCCCAGGCCCAGAGTTCAGGCCCCACAACCGGACCGCCCCCCCCAAAAAAAAAAAACCCAACCTTACAGACTTGCCTGCCCCTGCAGGCTTTGAACTGTGATCCTCAGATCTCAGCCTCCTGAGTAACTAGGATTACAGGCGTGAGCTACCGGCGCCTGGCTCAAATGACATAAAATTATTATTTCTAATTGTTGTGTAAAATTCCATTGTGTATAGGTATCACATTTTTTTTTTTGATCCACTGACAATTGTAGGGCATCTGGGCTGTTTCCTCTTGTGAATAATGCACCCAGGAACATGGCTATATAAGTGTCTTTATGGTCTCCTGTCTTGTGATGTTCTAGGTAGATACCCAGGAGTGGTATGGTTGGGTCTTAGCATAAATATGTATTTTTTATATACAGCAGTAAAAGCAACCCAAATGTCCATGGATAGGCTAATTAATGATGGTATAACCAGATAATATATTATGTAGTCTTTAAAAATGAAGAATTTTAATGTACTTGATATGCAATAATATCCAGTATTTGGAGCTGGGAAGGTGGCTCAGTGGTAGAGCGCTTGCCTTGCATGCATGAGGCCCTGGGTTCTGTTCCTCAGCACCACATAAGCAGAAAAGCCAGAAGTGGCGCTGTAGCTCAAGTGGTAGAGTGCTAGCCTTGAGCTGAAGAGCTGAGGGACAGAAAGTACCCACGCCCAGAGTTCAGGCCCCACAACTGGCAAAAAAAAAAAAATAAATAAAGTATCCAGTATCTTCAGGGTTTTATTCTTATTTTGACATAGGGGCTCACTGTAGCCAGGGCTGAATTTGAATTTCTGGGCTCAAGTGATTATCTTGTTTCAGTCTTCCAAGTAGCTGAAATTACAGGTGTGCCATTGTGCCTGGCTTACCTGTATATTTATAATACAACCAAAATACATTGGCAAGTGAAAATATATTTGTAAATTAAAAGCCAAGGTATACACATGACCATCTCAATAGATGCAGAAAAAGCCTTCGACAAAATACAACATCCATTCATGTTAAAAAGCTCTGGAGAAGCTACAAAAAGAAGGAGCATTCCTTAAAACAATAAAGACTATATATGACAGATCAACAGCCAACATCATACTGAATGGGGAAAAATTAAAACCTTTCTCCTAAAATCAGGAACAAGCAAGCATGTCCACTCTCCACTGCTCTTCAAAATAGTTATGGAATTCGTAGCCAGAGCAGTAAGGCAAGAAAAGGACATGAAAGGGATTCAAATAGGGGGAAAAAAGAAATAAAACTCTCTATTTGCAGATGATATGGTCTTATACCTAAAGAACCCAAAACACTCCTCCTCCAAGCTCTTAATGCTGATCAACAACTTTGGCAAAAAGTAGGATACAAAATTAATCCACAAAAGTCAGTAGCCTTTCTGTATGCTGACAATGTACAAACAAAAAGGGAAATCATGAACACAACTCCATTTACAATAGCCTCAAAAAAAAAAAAAAAAAAAAAAGAAATACCTAGGAATTAACCTAACCAAAGATATAAAAGATCGCTATAGTGGAAACTACAAAAATCTGAAGAAATCAAAAAGGATGCTAGGAAATGGAAAGACCTTCCATATTCATGGTTGAGTAGAATCAATATTGTGAAAATGGCCATACTGCCAAAAATGACATACAAATTCAATGCAATCCCCATCAAAATCCTAATAATGCTCTTTACTGAGATAGAGAAAATAATCCAAAAATATATATGGAACAACAAAGACTTAGAATAGCCCAGGCAATTCTAGGCAAAAAAAAAAAAAGCAATGCAGGTGGTATTACAATACTAGACTTCCAACTCTACTCAGAGCCATAACAAAGAAACAGCTTGGTGTTGGCACACAAACAGACCTGAACATCAATGAAATAGATTAGAAGACCCAGAAATAAAGCCACAGACTTATAGTCATCTGAGATTTGACAAAGAAGCCAAAGACATACAGTGGGGGAATAAATAGCCTCTTCAACAATTGGTGGTGGGAAAACTTGGCAGCTTTATGCAGAAAACTAAAAGTGGATCTCTGCTTGTCACTGTGCACTAATATCACTTCGAAGTGGACTAAAGACTTCAACATCAGACCAGAAACTTTGCAACTACTGCAAGAGAGAGAGTAGGAGAAACATGAGAACTTATAGGTATAGGCAGAAACATCTTGAATAGAACCCCAGGATCACAACAGGAGAGGAGAGAGACTCAACATGTGGGCCCACATCAAAATAAAAGTTTCTACACAGCTAAGCACATTGTTACTTAACTAGAAAGACAGTCAACCAACTGGGAAAAAAATCTTCACCGGCAATACATCAGACAAAGGCTTAATATCCAATATATACAAGGAGCTCAAGAAACTAACCCTTCCCAAACCTAATAAACCAATCACTAAATGGGCAAGGGAGCTAAGCAGAGACTTCTCAGAAGAGATAAGAATGGCAAAGAAACACATGAAGAAATGCTTATCCTCCCTGGCCATAAAGGAAATGCAAATCAAAACAACTTTGAGATTCCATCTCACCCCAGTTAGATTGCCCAACATTTTGAATTGGAACAACTGATGTTGTTGTTAGGTGGGAATGTGGGGGAAAAGGAACCCTACTGCACTGCCGGTGGGAATGTAAACTAGTGCAACCACTCTGGAGGTTCCTCAAAAAACTAAACATAGATCTTCTCTACCACCCAGCAATACCACTCCTAGGCATCTACCCTAAACATTACGAGCCAGGCTATAAAAATACCTGCACATCCATGCTTACTGCCACACAATTCATAATAGCCAAGATATATAAACAACTCAGATGCCCCACAATAGATGAGTGGATCCTAAAATGGTAGTACCTATATACCATGGAATTTTAAACAGCCATTAGAGAGAATAAAATAGTGTCACTTGCTAGGAAACGGATGGAATTAGAACAAATCATGTTAAGTGAGGTAAGCTAAGCTCAGAGAGATAAATGGCACATGTCCTCCCTGATATGCAGAAGTTAGACCTAAAATGCACTGGTATATGACAAATTGTACAGGATTCTAGATACTCCCATACAGTGATACCAAAAGAGAATATGCCTAGGAGAGAATCACAAAGGTCAATGCCTAAGCACCTCTTCATGGTTATATAAAATAATATACATACTGAAATGAACTCTAAGATATGGAAACAAAAGATTTTGGGGGGGGGTCTGGTCGTGGGGCCTGAACTCTGGGCCTAGGCCCTGTCCCTCAGCTCTTCAGCTCAAGGCTAGTGCTCTACCACGTGAGCCACAGCACCACTTCTGGCTTTTTTCTTTTTGCTTATGTGGTGCTGAGGAATTGAACCCAGGGCCTCAGGCATCCAAGGCAAGCACTCTACCACTGAGCCACCTTCCCAGCCCCACAAAAGTTTTTTTTTTTTTAGTTTTTTGATGATTCAGTCTTCTTTACCTTATATATGGTATATTCACATGTATATCTTTAGGATGATTGGGGGAGGGCACAGAATTTGAGGGGAAAGGGTGAAAAGTACAGCAGTGGAGCTCACTAGGCAGGGATGAAAGTGAACTATTCAACTCATGGGTGGAGACGGGAGGGAGGGACTGGGAGAGAATGAGGGAATAGAGATGCTGTAGGAAAGGAAATGTGCTTACTACCTGACTCAGGTCATTGTCATCCTTCTGTATATCACCTCTGTAATAACAATACACACACACACACACACACACACACACACACACACACACACACACACACACACACACACACACACCGTAGAGCTGGGCGCTGCTGGCTTATGCCTGTAATCCTAGTTACTCAGGAGGCTGAGATCTGAAGATCACCGTTCAAAGCCAGCCCAGGCAGGAAAGTCTGTGAGACTCTTTATCTCTACTTAACCACCAGAAAACCAGAAGCGGAGCTGTGGCTCAAGTGGTAGAGCACTAGCCTTGAGCTGAAGAGCTGAGGGACAGCACCCAGACCCAGAGTTCAAGCCCCATGATCGACCAAAAACAACAACAATAACGAAGTATAGGGCTTGGAATGTGGCTTATTGGTAGAGTGCTTGCCTACCATGCATGAAGCCCTGGGTTAGATGCCATGCATGAAGCCCTGGGTTAGATTCCTCATACCATATAAATAGAAAAAGCCAGAAGTGGCTCTGTGACTCAAGTGGTAGACCGCTTGCCTTGAGCACAGAGAGGCTCAAGGACAGTGCCCAGGCCCTGAGTTCAAGTCCCAGGACCCCTTCACCCCCCCAAAAAACCAAAAACAAACAAAAAAAGATATAGGAAATCATGTAGTTTATCCAGATCTGTCTGGATATGTATTAGTGAGTCTGAAAAGATGCTCATTTCTCCTTTACATGATAATATGTATGTTAGCAATCCATGACTGGGGGACATGGCTCCAATGGCTCAGGGACCTGTTTCCTTCTATATTTTTATTCCATTATCCTGGGTTGATAACTCTATGTCCCACAGTTCACTAGAGTTAGTGGGGAGGAGGATCAGAGGCCATATTGCTTTTTCTTAGGCATAACCTGGAAACAGCACACCTGACTTTTGCTCACATCCTATTGGCCAATATTCAGGGATTACTTCTCTGCAAGAGTTGCTAGAAAATGTCCCTTCCTTCCTTCCTTTCTTCCTTCCTTCCTTCCTTCCTTCCTTCTTTCCTTCCTTCCTTCCTTTTTTCCTTCCTTCCTTCCTTCTTCCCTCCCTATCCCTCCCTTCCTTTCTTCTCCCCCACCTCCTTCCTCTATCACTCCTGGAAGAGAAATTGGAGGGATTCCTCAATTAACCAGCAAAAATCTGGAAGTGGAAGTGTAGCTCAAGTGATAGAGTATCACTTTTGAGTGTAAAAGACATGCAAGAGGGTGAGACCCTGAGTTCAAGCCCCAGTACTGTAAAAACAACAAGAGCAGCAGCAACAACAACAACACAGTCTTTCCCATAGATGGCTTTTTACCCAGTTACAATTTGGTAATTCTCTCCCAAATATAACCTCACTTAAAAAAAATAATTTTGGGAAAAATTCAGCAATGTCTGCCTTAAACATATGCATGGAAAATGAACATGAAAACCTGATAACTGTATTTGGCAATCCTTGGGGATGTTCCATTTACTTCCCCTTGAATCTTTATAATTTGTTCCATGTGGATGTGTTAACTAATCAAACATTTTCAATCAAGTTATAAAAATAGCCCTACCCTGTGTGCACAGCAATCTTTCCCAGACATTTGTGTGCCCTACCCCCCTCCTCGCTCCCCTCTCTTCCCCTCTGCCCCTGACCCCCTTAGAGAGGATTACAGACAGATGTGGTATGAAACTGAAGCCACATGAAGGAAGAAATCCATATGGCTTCAGTAGCCTGGGCTGGCCCTCATGCCTTACATGGACAGGATCCTGGAAGGGAATTCAAATCTAGATAAGTTCTCTGGAAGTGCCAAACTTTCTGAGCTAGGGGATTCAGCTATTCCAGAACTTTCTTTCTGGTTTGCTTTTTTTTTTTAATTTAAATTTATGTTTTTGGTACCAGGGTGTATTGGGTCTTGAACTCAAGGCCTAGGCACTGTGCATTAGCTCTTTGTTTGTGTTCAAGGCAGGCACTTTTCCAGTTGAGTCACACCTGCACTTCTGGCTTGCTTGGTAGTTAATTGGAGATAAAAGAGTTTCATGAATTTTCCTGCCTAGGCCAGTTTTGAAATAGGATTCCTCAGATCTCAGCTTCCAGAATAGCTAGGATTACAGGTGTGAGTTGCCCTTGCCTGCAGGATCTCCCATCCTAACCATGCCTGGCTTGCTTAGAAAAGAGAAGGATAGTTCTCCCCCTCCTCTCAGGCTCCTCCTGCCCCAGCCTGGCTCACACAGAGAAGGAAGAGAGGAGAAGGAACAGGAGAAGGAGGAAGAGGAGGGGAGAAGGCCAATACCTTGGCTTGGCGACCAGTGAGTTACTAGGACAGAGAGTACTATTTGCCCTTGAAGCAGAAAGCTTTTGAAGTGTCTGCCAGGTAGAAACCACACTCCCCTTATCCAATTCTCATCTCTTCTGCTGCTCTCATGAATCAAGAGAACCTTGGGGCAAACTTGAGGCCAGTGTGGAGTGGGGTCCTAGCAGCCGCCAGCAATGAGCCCCTCACTCTACTGCAAAAGGCCGGTCCTTTCCCCTGGCCCCAGCTGGACACAGAATAGACACCTTCTCACCTTCTTGTGCAAAGATATCTGGGGCCCTGCTCTCTCCACTGACATGCAGTATCCTCCGGGGTGCCCTGCTGGTGTTATTTAGGGTTGGAATAGTTCTGTGCATACAGAGGAACATATCTAGCTCCACGTCTTCTCTAATGTCCAATGGAAGAAAAGTGAAAGAATTACATTCTTTTAACGATTCCCCTGCTATTTCTTCAATCTTCTACAATAAACAAATCAAATTCTCTCCCTCTCCCCCTCTACCCCCCCCCCCCCTCTGTTGGTACTGAGGCTTGAATTCAGGGCCTAGGTACTGACCCTTTGGTTTTTCACCCAAGTCTGGTACTTAAGTCACTGCTCCACTTCTGGGTTTTTGCTGATGAATTGGATAGGTAAGAGTCCCGTAGAGGATGGCGGTTCAAAGCCAGCCTGGGCAGGAAAGTCTGTGAGACTCTTATTTCCAATAAACCACTAGAAAACTGGAAGTGACGCTATGACTCAAGTGGTAGAGCACTTGCCTTGAATTGAAGAGTGCAGGGACAACATCCAAGCCCACAGTTCAAGCCCCATGACAGAGAGAGAGAGAGAGAGAGAGAGAGAGAGTGTCTCAGATGTTCCTGCCTGGGCTGGTTTTGAACCTTAATCCTCAAATGTCAGCCTCTTGGGTAGCTAGGATTTCAGATGTGAGTCACCGAACACTGCAACAAATTAAATTCTTCTCATTTTAATAGAGTTCTCTGATCATTTAAACATTGAATATAATCCTCCTCCTAATTCTTGTGACTTAGAGTTCCATATATGCTTCAGACACATTTAAAAATTGACAAATAATCACGTAATCATTAGAAAACCAGATCTGAAAACATAGTAAATCTGCGTTTAATGTGCTGTTCTAAATTTTCTTATCTGCTGTCAGCAAAAGCAGGCAGAATGAACACCGAAAGCTCAGAGGTTAGTTGCTCACTACAGCCCCCTCCTGGAGACCTGAGAGAATTGGTTATGCCACACCTCACCCAGATGCTTCAGGTTCTGTGTCCCAAATTCCTTACTCTAGATACAGTGACTGGACCAGGCATGAGCCTTGTGGCCTACATCAAGCCTTCATGAGCTAGCCAGCAATCTGCATGAACTGTGTAAAAGTTCTTTCCCAAAAGGAAGACAGCTGCTGCTGGCTGACCAGAGCAATGAGCTAGCTGCTCTGTGTGTGTGTGTGTGTGTGCGCGCACGCGCGCGCGCCATAACTGGGCCTAGCACTGTCCCTTAGCCTTTTTGCTCAAGGCTAGTGCTTTACCACTTGAGCTGCATGTCCACTATCAGTATTTTAGTGGTTGACTGGAGATGAGATGAGCCTCATGGACTTTCTTGTCTAGGCTGCCTTTGAATTGCCATTCTCAGATCTCAGCTTCCTGAGTAGCTAGGATTATAGGCAGGAGCCATGGGCATCCTGTTAGCTACTCATTCTTCTTTTGTTGTTGTTGTTGTTGCTTTCATGTTTCTTTTTTTATTTTTCTGGTCCTGGGTCTTGAACTCAGGGCCTGGGCTCTGCCCCTGAGCCTCTCTGTGCTCAAGGCTAATGCTCTACCCCTTGAGCCACAGCACCAGTGCTACTTCTGGTTTTTTCTGAGTAGTTTATTGGAGATAAGAGTCTTATGGACTTTTCAGCTTGAGCTAGCTTCAAACCATGGTCCTCAGATCTCAGCCTCCTGAATAGCTAGGAGTATAGACATGAGCCACCAGTGCTGGGCTAGCTACTCGTTGTTGAAGTATCTGATTGTTCCTTTCAGAAGGAGGCAGTGGGGAAGAACCAAAGACCCACAGAGGAGGTGACAGATGAAGGCTGGCAGGAGCCCTTCAGGCAAGCAGGCCAGAAGTTGCCACAGCAGTGGAAAAAAGACTTCAGTGTCAGGGCACAAATGGAGAATGGGTGACATGCGTGGGGTCTTTACTAGATCTGATCCCTCCAGGTCTCTCTCCAGAAGGCATTGCTCAGGAGCTGCTGAGCCTGGAAGTTTTTCTACCTGCCTGTCTTCAGCCAGCCGAGAGCAATGGTGTTCTGAGCCAAGATGCCAGCATGTGCAGAGACCAACAGCACAGGACCCAGGAGTCTGTGCAGGAAGGGATGGACACAATATTAACTAGAAAAAGAATTAAATCTGTGAGACTTCAAGGGAATCCCATGGGTGTCATGGGAGCTCTGAGCTGGGAGAGCCCAGGAGCTGCCAAGAAATGTTTCAAGAAAGCATGATGACTCTTTTGCTTGTGCTGCCGCTATTTACACTTCCACTGCCCCTCTCTTCCAGCATGGGATAGAGAATGGAAGAAAAGTCTTGGGCCCGGCAGCTTCCTTCTCCCAGAGGCAAATCTAAGTGAGTGGTCAACTTCCAAGCTCAGGTCCTGTTTGCACAGCCTGGGCAGTGACAGGCTGTGCCACTGAGTTTAAGCAAGGGAGGCCTGTGGTCAGACTGTGGTTATGTTCTCTGCCAGTGCATTCTGAGGCCCGGCCTGGTCACCCTCTGCAGGACACAGGAAGGGACTGGCATGGAGCTCAGAGGGCTTGGAGGAGGAAGATAGACCCATCAGAGAGCTAGAGCCAGGGAAAGTGGACTGCAGGAGAGAGATCAAGTCTGTAATAAAAAACAGCACAGTCAAGAGCATAGAAGACATTGGAAGATACGAGGGGCGGCACCGAGAACACAGAGAGCCTGTGAAGATGGAGTAGAGGCCTGGCCCTGGGATGAGCAGCATGTACATACAGAGAGTGGAGAGTAGGGTGCACCAAAGGAAGCTGAGAAGAGTTGGGTGCATGTTACATAGTCTTGAGGACAGACACACACACACACAGAGTGCATTGATAAACTTGGAAATTCAGAGGATGGCCCCTAGGTGGCGGTGTGTGCATATAACAGCAGCTACCAGACCATGCTCCCCGGAGACAACCAGATCTCCCATGGGACCAGCTAACCAACCCTCTCCCCACCCCCATCACCCCTCTCCCCCAGAGCTCCCAGAGGGACAGAGAGGGGGACCTGAAAGGCCTTCGGCATCTACCTCTGTGTCCTGTCAGGTATGCCTGCCTCCTCCACTTTCAAGTCAGGGTCAGGTGGAGCTTCTGAATCTCTTCTGACAGGGTCTAAACCTCAGAGTCTGAGGATCTTAGCATAACCCCAAATCCTTGGATGTGAGATTAAGACAATAGGGAATCAGGTCCAGACATAGAACGGATAGTCATGGTTCTGTGTGTGTGTGTGTGTGTGTGTGTGTGTGTGTGTGTGCGCCTGTGCGTGCATATGCACATGCCAGAACTAGGGCTTGAACTCAGAGCTTGGGCACTGTCCCTTAGCATGTTTGCTCCAGGCTAGTGATCTACAGCTTGATCCAAACATCTACTTCCTGGTTCTGGTTTACCACGGCTGGGCTGGGTAACTCCCTATGAGACCCCGCCCACTTCTTTTAGTTTCTTAAGTGGAGCTTTGTGAAAGTCAGTTCATCAGAGATCATTTCAGTTGTGATGCCCTCTGCATTGTCGCACCGTGTGTATGTATCCCAGAGGTCCCTGAGTAGACATGAGCAATGCTCAGTCTTGAGTGGGCACAGCTCTAAGGGAGAGAGCTGGCATTTGGTTCAGGGAGTCTGACCCCTTGGTCCATGATATCTCCCTCCCCCTCTCTCTGTCTCTGTCTCTCTCTCTCTCTCATCTTTGGTCTCTCTGACTATCTCTCTGTGTTTCTGTCTGTCCATCTGTCTCTCTTTTGTTGTTTTGGTTTTTGTTGGTTGTGGGGCTTGTTCTTGGTACCTGGACACTGTCTCTGAGCTCTTTCACTCAAGGCTAGTGCTCTACCACTTTGAGCCATAGCACTATTTCTGGTGGTTAACTGGAGATAAGAATCTCATGAACTTTTCTGCTTGGAATGGCTTTGAACTGCCATCCTCAGATCTCAGCCTCCTGAGTAGCTAGGATTATGGGAATGAGCCCCCAGCACTAAGCCTCTCTCTCTCTCTCTCTCTCTCTCTCTCTCTCTCTCTCTCTCTCTCTCTCTCTCTCTCTGTCTCTCTCTTTCTCCCCTCCTTCTCCCTCCCTCTCTTTCTAATGTTTTGCCTAGCTACATTGACTTTCCTTCTTTGGCAGAACCATCTTATTTGGAGTAATTACACTGTGGTTGAGTCAAAGTCATGGCTGGGAAGACACTGGAGGCCACCTATTAAATAAGCTTCCTCTCTCCTTGGTCTCCAGTTTGTAGACATAATGGCTTAGGTGGGAGAGATGATAGGATGATTGCTACCCCCATCTGCCAGCATCATTTAGCCTCCATCACTAAAGTGTGCTCCTGAGTTTTGTGCCTACACGTGATCCACTATCATGTGCCTCAGTCCTGTCTTGCTGCGGGAGAGTTCTTGTGGTTTGGGAGGAACAGTAATCAGAATAAGATATACTTGAAAGTTTGCAGATTCTTTAAAATAGATTATTCTGGGAAAAATAATATAGCCATTGGCTGACAGGCCAAGAAACACACTTTTTCCTTCTTTGTTCTTCCCCTCCCCCCACCCCTTTCTTTTCTCCAGGGTTCCCTGACCTCTTTCTGAGGAAAGTCAGCATTGTTGAGTTCTGGTAGCTCCCACTTGTAATCCTAGCTACTTAGAGGGCTGAGATCGAAGGATCTGAGAATCAGCATTTGAAGCCAGCCCAGGCAAAAAGGTCTGTGAGACTCTGATCTCAATTACCAGCAAAAAGTCAGAAGTGGAACTGTGGCCCAAGTGGTAGAGTGCTAGCCTCCAGCAAAAAGAAGTTCAGGCACAGTGCCCAGGCCCTGAGTTCAAGCCCAGAGCCAGAAAGAAAGAAAAGAAAAGAAAGAAGGAAAGAAAGAGAAAGGAAGGAAGGAAGGAAGGAAGGAAAGAAGAAAGGAAGGAAGGAAGGAAGGAAGGAAGGAAGGAAGGAAGGAAGGAAGGAAGGAAGGAAGGAAGGAAAAGAAAAGAAAAGCAACATCTTTTTGGTTGCTGGTGCTAATGCCTGTAATCCTACCTAATCAGGAAGATAAGATTTGAGAACAGAGATTTGAAACCAGCCTGAACAGAAAGGCCTGTGAAACTCCAATTAACCAGCAAAACAAAGAAGTGAAGCTTTAGTTCTATTGGCAGAATGCCAGCCTTGAGCAAAAGCCAAATGAGAGAGTGAGATTCTGAGTTCAACTCCCAGTACACACGTGCATGTGTGCACACACACACAGAGATTATTCTGAAACATAGTGCAGCCATTGGTTGACAGGCCAAGGAAACAATTTTTCTTTCTTTTTTTGTTTGGTGTTGCTCTTTATTCTTCAGGATTCCCTAACCTCCTTTTCAGAAAGGCAGCATCAATGCAAAACTGAGCTTGGAGTGACAGATCTACTAAAGAGATTGGCACTCGGCCCATTGGCATTGCCTGTCCCCAAAGTCCTGCTAGACATTGATGAGGTGACTCGTCCTCAAAATGGCCTCTTGACTATGACCCTCTCCCACTAAGGTCATTGGGTGTTTGCCCTCTCCAAGGGAGAGACTGCGTACAGGCTGTGTCACTATGACTGTCTTCTTCATCCGCTGATCGATTCCTCTCCAGCCCTGCCCAGCTCCTCATTTCTCAACCTACCAGCTGTCGCTTCTCCTTCTCTCCAGCCAAGACTTATGAAATGACATCCCAGCTGCCTTCTTTTCCAATATTCTTGAATCCATCCTATTATTACTTTTCTATCAGGTCCTCCTAGCAAAACTCTGAACCCCAATCAATTTTACTGTCCATGCTGGCTGTACTTGCACTGGCCCCAGCCGCTGAGGGCTGATGGCGCGGGCCATATTGACTATCGTTCTAGCTGAGCCTTTATCACAACTGGCATCCAAACTCTTTCCCCTTTTCTTGCTTCTTCTCAGATGTTTTTCTCCTCCTCCCCTCAGTCTCTCTGGCATTCATGGATTCCACTGACCACCTCAGCAAGGATTGTTCCTCTGAGTTCCAGAGAATGTGGAATCCTTCAACCTAGGAGCCTGCATTAAACCCACTGATATCTTCCTCACCCAGATCTGAAACCCCAGCTGTCCTCCAATCTGAATCCTAATCCTTCTCATCTTCTCCAGGAAGCATCTTCTGGTTCTTTCCTTCTATATTCTTCGATTGCTTCTTTTCCCTTCATAATGTACACATGGCTATGCTTTTCCTCTAATATTTTTTTTTTTTTAGCTTGGTGCCAATGGCTCATGCCTGTAATCTTTTTGGGAGGCTAACAGTAGGATCATGGTTTGAGGCCAACTCGTGTTTACTCAGGAAAGTGATTTCCTAGAGCAGAAGCTCTTTCATCCTTTTCCAATTGTTCTCCTTCCTGTGGAGTGCAGGTAGGGAGCTCAAGCTGTATGATCACAAGCAATGTTGAGGATGAAGGCTGTCCATTGAGGACAGCCAGAAAAGACAATGGACCAAGAACCTAAGAGACACTGTGGAATTGCTGACTACCCCAGCTCTACTGACCTTTAGATTTCTCACTATGTCATATCAGAGATTTTTTCTTTTTTTTCCCCCCAACCCTTCCGTTAAAGAATAAAGTAAGGCTTTTATTTAGAAAACAAACTGAACACAAATCCTAATGTGTGTAAAACTTCCATGTTTATAGCTTCTGCCTATGCTCTGCCTAACTACAGTATCTTTCTTACCACAGTGATTGGCTCAAGAGTGAGCATGTGACCAGAGCTGGAGCAATTAGAATCCTTTCTTGGGATTTGTTTATACTAACTTAGAGTGCAGGTATTCACACTGGCATTCCCGGCATTGCAAACCCTGAGATCTAGAAGAAAAAGAATCTGGAAGGCCCAGGATTAGCTCCGGGTTTCCAGATTAGCTCTGGTTTCAAGTTCTTTTGGTTTGGTCAGCGATCTGAATAGCCTTCCAGTAATCTCCCCTCTCTCCACTTGTATATTCCAGTTTGAGTTGAGTAAGCTCATTTCCTTCCAAAATGTCTTCTGTATCATAAAGACCCTTGTTCATCTGGCCCTAATAAAATATCATTCTCAGGTAACAGAGTTGTTGTTAATGTTATTATTATTATTAAAACCCCTAATGATTTTCATAAAGTATTTATTAAATTATTTACTTTGGTGATGTTGGAGATCAAACCCAGGGTCCAGAGAAAGGTAGGCAAGCATTCTAGGAATAAATTATACCCCATGGCTTGGTGATCTTTTACTGTGAGCTTGTGAGGTAGACATTAATAGAACTTTGATATTACTTGGCAAGGACATTAGGGCTTAGAGATACAGCATGGTTTGCTTAAGACCAAGAAGCTATGAATTAGGAGAGCTGGCCACCAAATGCCTCTTCTCTTCAAGGTCCTTTGAGACCTTCCCACTGGCTGTATACACACAGGTGCTGTAGAGCGGGGCCCAAAATGGGTTTGAGCAGTGTCTGAACAAGGGACTATGGAGGGGGGGGGGGGAGGAATCAGAGAGGGATAAAGACCAAACCCTTCTGCTCAAAAATATTATTCAGAGCATCTTCAAGTCCAGGGAAAAGAGGAGTCACTCTCAGATGCTTTCTCTTCTTCTGGAACTATTTCTTGTTCTTATAATCAGGCTTGTAGTCCGCACTGTAATTCAACTATATGGGACAATTACAGTTTGAGGGGCTAATCTGTGAAGTAAACGTTTATAGCACAATTCTTTCAGGAGTTAGGATTATCTATGTTCTAATTCTTTTCATTATGTCCTTATTTTATTATTTATTTCTGTGTCAGTACTGGGGCTTGAACTCAGAATTTGGGCACTGTCCCTTAGCTTTTTTGCTTTACCACTTGAGCCATACTTCTGCTTCTGGCTTGGAGCTAGGAGACTTACAGACTTTCCTGCTCAGGTTGGCTTTGAACCATGATTGGCCAATCTCAGCCTCCTGAGTAGTGAGGATTACAGGTGTTAGGCATTAGCACCTGGCCACTATTATTATTTATTTTTGGTCAGACGTGGGCTTGAACTCTGGGCCTGGACACTGTTCCCGAGCTCTTCAGCTCAAGGCTAGCACTCTACCTTTTGAGCCATAGTGCCACTTCCGGCTTTTTCTGTTTATGTGGTACTGAGGAATCGAACCCAGGGCTTCATGCATGCTAGGCAAGCACTCTACCACTGAGCCACCTTCCCAGCCAAGATACATTTTTTTTTTAGATAATAAAAAAAGTGTTTTTAAAAATAATGGTGGCAGCTGGGAGTATGGCTTAGTGGTAGAGTATTTGCCTAGCATGCATGAGGCCCTGGATTTGATTACTCTTCCTCAGTCCCACATAAACAGATAAAGCCTGAAGTGACACTGTGGCTCAAGTGGTAGAGTAATAGCCTTGAGCAAAAGAAGCTCAGGGACAGTGCTGAGGCTCTAAGTTCAAGCCCAGGTCTAGCAAAAAAAACAAAACAAAAACAAAAAAATTTATCTTCAAGTAGTTATACAAAGGGGTTTCAATTCACCCCGTCAGTTTATGAGTACAAAGCATCTTGATTAATATCACCTCTTCCCTCACTCTCCCTCATTTCTCCCAACCCAAAAGAGCCTCTCAAGTTCCATTTTTACATATGGGTATTGATTATTATGACTATATTTGCCCATCTGTCTACTCCCTCTGCTTCCCTTGACCTTCCCCCCCCCCCCCCCCCCGCACCTCCCCCCCCCCCCCCGCACCTCCCCCCCCCCCCCCCATCCTGGCAACTTCCTGGCATTCATTTTATTGAGCCTTGAGTTGTTCAAAGGAGTTACATCATTGGAATCCTCCCTGCACATACCATACTTTAATTTGTATGTATCTGCATGTAACCCTGTATATGCTAATAATTTAGATCTGACTTCCACATCCAGGCAGCTCTGTGTTGAGTGCCCTTGATGCTCTTGGAAGCCACTCTGTGTTGGTGGAAGAGTGGTAAAACTGGAGTCTCAGAGAAGCCGGGAATGAGTGCCAGATGTGTTTGTCCACTGAGGCTTGTTAGGGTGTGGAGTAGGGGGAGCGACGTTGGTTCGGTAGGCATTCTACCCTCTCCGTGTCCCCAGAGGCTGTTCAGCCTGGCAAGACCTTCAGTATCAATCTGCCCATGGTTCACAGCAGCTTTTTCCACCTTTTTCAGCACTCACACATTTTTTTTTTTTTTTTCACATCCAGGATTCAGCAGAAATCACGATCATCTTCCCTTTACTAGAAACGTCTCAGCTTCCACACCCTTTCCTTCCTAACAGAGGAGGTATTCCTTCATCAGAGATGAGCCTCCACTGGTGAGAATAACCCTTCCCCTTTCACCTGCTCATCAGAATAATCAGTCCTTCCTTCTCCCTGGATTGTTTCTAACTCTGTGCAAACCTGCTATAGCGTCTCCCACATTCTAACAAACCCCTCTACACTCTAGCAAACTTTAAATTTAGATGTAGTTACAAACAACAGAAAACTGAAAGTTAAGCAAGATGCATTTATTTCTCTCATATACAAAGTCAAGGGATCTGTAGCTTAGAGTAGATATGGCAACTCCCTAACTATTGGGAAACCACAATTATTCTAACTTGTTCCTTCTCAAACATGTCTTCTACCCCAGAGTTCATATGGCTATTGGAGCTCTAGCCATGTACCCATGATTGCAGTAAGAGCAAGCAAGGGCTGAAGATAGCAAATTGCTTCCCTTTAAAGCCACTTTAAAATTTGCCTATAACTGTTATTGGCTATTGCTATTGGCTGGAACTTAGTCACATGATATAAGTAGCTCTAGGGGAAGCTAAGAAATTCGCCTGCATTCTGGGAAGCCATGTGGCCAGAGAGAATTAGACATCATGTTATGAAGAGGAAAGGAAGACAAGGTTATCAGGGCCACTTAACAATCTCCATCAATGCCTCTAGTGCCTGTTCCTGCCTGATCTTTCATGCTCAAGGATAGTGCTTTACCACTTGAACCACGGCTCCATGTTTGAGGTTTTTGGTGGTTAACTGGAGATAAGAGTCACATGGACTTTCCTGCCTGCGCTATCTCTGATCTCAGTCCCTTGAGTAGCTAGACTTAAGAGTGAGCCATCCTGCATCTGGCTCAATCTCTCTCTTTTTTTCTTTCCTCTTTTTCCTTCCTTCCTTTCTCTCTCTCTTTCTTTCTCTCTCTTTCTTTCTTTCTTTTCTTTCCCTTTAGGGTTTGATTGGAAAGCACTCTTAACACTTTTGCACAGGTCCCTGACCTGCTCAGAGAAAGGCTGTATTCATTCCCCTTAGTAAAACAACAACCAGAAGGGGCAGAACAATCCCCTGCAAGGTTTTCTTTCTTTCTCTCTTTCTCTTTTTAACATGAGACTTGCTGATTGCCTGTATGAGAGAATAGATGCCATCAGTTTTTGTAATAGATCCAAGTTTTGCGTCGCCCAACAGAACAGAGCACCTGACCCCGAGCCCTCTTAGAGTTTAAGAAGCAGTAGGTGCCCACGGCTTCACTCCACAGGTAGGCAGGCCCGAGGCGGGGAGGCCGGCCTCGGCCTTGCTAGTCGGCGGCGTGGACAGCCCGTCCCGCACACCGGCCTCCCGCCACCGCCGGGGCAGAAAGGTGAAGGAACAGATCTCAGCAGGCGATGCAAAGGAAGCTGGGGATTTTTAGCACCAACCTCGAAGGAGCGAGTCCTTCCCGCTTCGGGTTCGGTGGCGAAGAAACACAAATCACCATTCTACCGCCCCTTCTCCCGAGGACGATCTCCACCTCCGTCAGTCTCCGAGGCCCTCCATCTTCCACACAGCCATCTTCCCACTCCTGCGCCCACCTCTCACCAATCCGCCCCCTCCCCCCCGCCGCCCGCCCCACCCGAGCACCCCCCCCCCCCCCGAGCACCCCCGAGGTCCGGGCCTCCTGCAGCTTCGCACGTCCCCGCCAGGCTCTCAGGGGCAAGGCCGCAGCCGGGTGCGGGCAGCGCGTCTCGGCGGAGCGATCACCCGGGCCACAAGTGCTTGGCAGGGGTCCAGGCTCCGCCCGCACGGCGCACCGACGCGCAGGACGCGGCTCCGGGCCGCAGGCACCTCCCCGCTGCGGGACAAAGGGGCGGGCCGGTGACCTGCGGGAGCGCCCACGGGGCTGGGCGGCGGGGAGGCGTGGCGAGCATGGAGGGCGTGGCTGACGGCGACGGGGGCGTGGCGATACCCGGGGGCGTGGCGAGCGGCCGAGGGGCGGGGCCTGGCGCGTGGGGCCGCACGGACGGCGCAGGGAAGCGGCGCCCCTTCCTCCGCAGCCGCCCGGCGCCGCGCCCCCGGCCCCGCCCCTCCGCGCCCCGCCCCCGCCGCTCGGACGGCCTGAGTCGCGCCCTCCCGCCCCGCGCCGCCGAACTTGCTCTAACTTCCACGGCCGACGGGGCCGCGCCGGGTAAGTGGAGCCCCGAGCCGCGCTCCAGCGTCGGGCCTGCCCTTCTTCATTGTCTCAGGCCGAGTCCCCCGAGCGGCTTCCGGGGACCGGGCTGCTCCCGGGGTTCCCGCTCGGGCCCTCGCCACCCACCCCGCCTTCCCGGGCTACCACACCCCGCTTGCCTGGGGGCGGCTCGGCGGGCGGCGCGGGCTTTGTTCGCCCGGATCGCCCGGCCGGGGTTGGAGGCCGCGGCCCGGACCCCGCTGAGCCGAGCCCCGGCGCGGGGCGGAGGAGCGAGGGGCGCGGCGGGCGCTCCGCAGCGGATCGCTTGCGTTCGGTGCACACTGCGTCCCTCCCTGCATAGGGTGGGTGCCGCCGGGGCCCGCGGGCGGGGGCGGGGCGGGAGGGGCTGCCGCTCCGGGGCGCGACCTCCGGTCCTCGAACTCGGGCCCAGGCCGGGGAGGGCTGTCCCCGACCCCCACCGGGCCCCAAGTGCGCTCTGAGGCTGGTGCGCCCCGCGCTGGGGTCGGGCTGAGGCGGGTGCCGGTGGCGGTGGCGGTGGGCAGGCTCCGGTACGGCTCCTACGTGTTCGTCGTGACGGATCTTGCTTGGATGGGAAGCCGAGCCCGACGACCCCTGACCCAGCCCAGGCCATGGTTGGGGTTGTGGCGGTGGAGTTGGCTCAGCTTAGGTTGCTGTCTGCGCCTCCCTTCCCCCCCCCCCCCGGGCCTCCCCGCAGGGGTGGCAGTGAGGGGGGTAGGAAGCGTGTGTGTGTGTGTGTGTGTGTGTGTGTGTGTGTGTGTGTGTGTGTGACTGGTACACATGGGTCCCCCGGATCTCTCTAACCCGTTTCTTGGGGGCGGTCCATACTTTAGGAGTCCTTGCTCCTGCCTGTGCTGGGCGCTGAGCCGTGCGTGATGATCGCTTTCAGGGCTGTCCCCAAATGCTGGTGACTGGGCACGTGGAACTGTCCCCCACCCCCCTAGGGAGTGCCTGACCCTGGATCGGGGCCCCTGCAGGCCTGGTCTCCGCAGATATCATCCTTGGGAGTCGATCCCCTGCCTGCCAAATTCTCAGAAATAGCCTTCACCCTGTCTGTCCCTTGAACTCCCAGGAAGAAGTTGGTGCCCGCGGAGCATTTGAGCTGCCCTTCCCCGTTTGTAAAAGGAAACCTAAGGTTCAAGTTCTGCCAGCTCAGTGTTGGTTGGAAGCACCCAGGTCCTCCTGGGCTTTCCAGATCCTGCACCACAGCTCCCATATTTCTTGATAATAATTTTCTCAGCTATCCCCCAAGCTTAGTTAGGGTCCCACAGTCTCGCCTTGACTGTGAGGATTTCTTACTCCCTTTCCCCTTCCTCCCCTTTCTCCCCCCATTCCCCCTCTCCCCCCTTTCTCCCCTCCAGGGTCTCACTATGATAGAGTCAAGCTGGCCTGGGATTCAGGATCCCCTGTATCACTATGCTCAGGCTTATCTTGAGGATTTCTGTTGTCTAGGGGACAGGCCTTGGTAACCCAGGCTGTCAGATAGGTGTCCCCTTCTCTTTCTGTCACCATTGGTTGCGCTTCCCTTCAGTTGAAGTCTTCTTTTTTGATAAATCCCTCTCTACCTGTCTGAACACTCCTGCTTGGACCAACTAATGTCATCTCTCTACTTTGGGAAGCGTTGTTGACAGCCTGCATAGGGGGTGGGGGTGGGGTGAGGAGCAGGTAGTGTTCCAAGGATCTCACTCTTAGATGAGCTGTGAGCTCTGAGAGGTCTCAGAACCTAGGCAGGACCTGTGTTAGGTGCTCAGTGGTGTTTGAGTTTCCTTTAGCACATCATTCAGGCCAACAGGAGTCAAAACCACTCCTGTCGCTGGAGGGGCTACAGAAGGATAGCCTGCCCAAAGAAGGATCCCTCTCCCCCGCCACCCCCAATGCCTCCTTTCCTAGCAGGGAAGTTGTGCTGGTCTCTTTGGGCTCCTCCCATGCTGTGTTTGGGAATGGAGTATAGGCCACCTTGCAGGTTGTGGTAGTAATGAAGTTAGGAGCTAGGCTGCCAGGAAGCTTCTGGAATCATTTCTTTAGGCCCTCTACTCTGCTACCATGTGCTCAGATATTTCAACTTGCTTTGCTTCTGCTGAAGTAGAATTCATTTTGGCAGTGTCTACAAAGTGTTGTTGTGCCAGTCCTGGGAAAACCTTTGCTGATTGAAAGCCTAGTGAAGGTTATGGTCAGGCTTGTAGCAATTACATGGTAACAGCGAGTTAATTGAAAATACTAAGAGTATTTTCTGAAACTTACCCCAAGCATGATCCTAGTATTACTGATATTAACTTGTTTAATTCTTGAAATAACCCACTGTGATTGATGTTAACTGCCCCCATTTGACAGTAATCTTCCTGTGGCCCAGAGAGGTTACAGAACAATTACTCATGGTCTGTCTTAGTATGAGTTGGATTTCCTCATTTCTAATTTAGAGAGTGCCTTTCTCCTGGAGGTGCTTAAAATTGATGAATATTCTGAACAAATCTACAGCAGAACTACTGAACCCTTTCAATGCAGGTGCCTCAGAAATTGCCCTGCCCATATGGCACAGCTCGAACACAGCAGACATCCCTGAGTCTGCTTGTTGATTGTTACTATCTGGAAAGATCAGGATTTGATGAGGTAACAACAATCCCAAGAAGTAGAGGCTTCACTCTGCCTACCATCACGTTTGCTTTGTTACCCTCACTGTAGGATCCATGTTTAGGCACTGGACACAGAAAGCATGGTGAGTCCTACTTAGCTTCTTAAATGTGTCTGTCCACAAAGTGGTATGTCATTGGCTGTTGTGACATGGCCAGAGCTATCTACAAAGTGGGGAAGGGAAGAGGATCAGAAACATTTTATGAAGAGCATTAATGCCTACCACTTGTCTGCCACCCAGTCCTCCTTGGTGACTTCTTCCCCATATATTGACACGTGTGCATCATTGCATGTTTCTATGTCACCAGTGAAAGAAGCACTTCTTAAAGGTGCCATGTGAAAGGCAGAAGTATTATGGCAAAAAAGAATACATTTGGAGGGCTGGGAAGGTGGCTCAGTGGTAGAGTGCTTGCCTAGCATGCATGAAGCCCTGGGTTTGATTCCCCAGTACCACATAAACAGAAAAAGCAGGAAGTGGTGCTGTGGCTCAAGTGGTGGACCACTTGCCTTGAGCTGAAGAGCTGAGAGACAGCGCTCAGGCTCAGAGTTCAAGCCCCATGACCGACAACCCCCTTTCTTCCCCAAAAGGATACATTTGGGGTAGGACGAGGTGGTCTGCAAGGACAGCTTGCTTCTCTGTCCTCTGCCCTTGAGCACATTACTTGAATTCATTAATTCATTTGTGGTCCAGAAGAGTACTGATGAGTTCTAGGTTGGGTTTCTTCCTGAGCATGCTCAGGTCCCTGCCTGGAGCCAGGCACTTATACACAGGCCCGATGACCTCTGCTTCCATCTACTAGTTCTTTGTAGCCTTTAGTGCTCAGAAGAGAGGCATGCTTCTTTAGCACACTGATCTGGCTTGTGAGCCCTTGCACATCTTGTATTTACCTACTTGGATGTGAAGTCACCTTTCCTAACAGCAGGAGCAGCCAAGCCCTCCTCCTCCCTTCCTTTGTGGGACTCAGGCCGAACTTGCAAGCCTTAGAAAAAGGTGTGGAAAGGAATGGTGGCCGAGACAGGACGTGGTGACTGGAGTTCGGATCCCACTGGAGAGTAGGACTGAGTATGAGGATGGCTTGAGTGTGGGTTCTCTGGCCTGTAGAAAGTAGTAGACACCTCTTGCTTATTGCCTCTGTGTCCTTAGGCCACCACAGATGAATGTTAAAGAGCTAGCCACACTGTGATGTTTACTTTTGTGCTTTGTCCCCTCCTTGGTTTCTGGTGGTATCCAGAAGGTCCAGTAGACACTGGTGGGGATGTGAAGACCTGGTTAATTCGGTATACTTCCCTCCGTTTCTAGAGCCTCTGTTTTCCCACCTGTGGAATGGAGGTGATGGTGGTTTTTAGCACCTTTTTGACTGGTCGTCAGTCCTTGGAGCTGTGTAGATCCGTATTTTGAGAATCATTGGCCTAGGTGTTTTTGATTTGCTTTATCTTGCCTTCATCAGTGTTCTGTCTTTGAGTGTGAATTTGCGATGGGTTGAGTTTCATAGTCTCCCATCTATTTTTCCCTTAACGGCACATGGATTTGGTTCAGACCAAGCAAATGGTGGTTCTGGTTCAGCACAGGACTAGCCAGAGGGCAACATTCAGTGCCTCTGCTCATGTAGCACAAAGATGGACAGCTTTGCTCGCAGGTGGATAGAGGGCAGGCCAGCTGTTGAGTGGTATCTGCTGTAAAGTGAGCAGAATGCAGTCTGCCTTCCTGCCTTGTGTTGCTGAGAAGCAGAAGCACACACAATGCTGGGTTGGAAAGCAGCATCTGAAGCCCCTGAGTTGGGCTCAACACTCTGGTGTGGGATAGCTATCATCTTTGTGGGAACCTTTCAGCAAAGGCTAATCAGCATCTGATTCTGGGAACTCCACTTCCTCCACCCTTTGGTCTTGTGGGGCAGGATTGGGTGGGTCTGAGCAGGGCTGTGGTTTTCTCTTAGAAGTCAGGCAGCTGGCCTGGTAATCAGCCTAAGTGGGTCTGGGCTGCCGGGAGTTGAAATGTTGATCTCTTGAGATCTGTTTTTTCCCCTTCTTTGAGCAGCCAGGTAAAAGGCCTAAATCATGTGTCTATCAGCTAGATAGCTGGAGGGGAACTGGCTCTTCCTTCCTTGGTGTCTCTGTTTTGGGTGGTTGAGAGCCATGGCAGTGCCTTGAAGCAGCTGCTGTGATCCTAGTAGATGAGTTCCTGGTGCCCCTCAGACTCTGTTCCCTGGCACTTGACAGAACTGAGGTTGTGCTGTCTTGTGGGTGAGACTTGAGGAGGGGATGGGACAGGGGGCTAGTGAACCTCCTCCCTGGGATTTTTCTGGATGTGTGTGCCAGCTGTTGGGCTGATGGTCTGTGGTGCTGTTTGCCTTCCATATTTGCCACTCTAAGGAGAGGATGCAGTTGCCTCTAACCCCTGGCCTCCCACATACTTGGAGGAGGCCAGCCCCCAACCATGTGTGTATGACACCCAGTGAGGGGCAGGAGTGATGGGTACCTTGCAGCTTTAGGGAACTCTGTATGGTTAAAGAAAAAAAAAAAAAACGGGCTGGGAAGGTGGCTCAGTGGTAGAGCGCTTGCCTCTCATGCATGAGGCCCTGGGTTTGATTACTCAGCACCACATAAGCAAAAAGGAAAAAAAGCCAGAAGTGGCAGTGTGCCTCAAGTGGTAGAGCACTAGCCTTGAGCTGAAGAGCTGAGGGACAGCGCCCAGGCCCAGAGTTCAGGCCCCACGACCGGACCCAAAAAAAAAAAAAGAAAGAAAAAAACAAAACAAAACAAAACTGCTCTAACCTGGCAAAACTATTGCAGTGAGATTTTTTTAAATAGGAGAGAGAGTTTTTGAAGTTGGGTTCAACTTAAAAAAAAAAAAAGGAAAATGAGAACTTACAGTCAAGGAGCAGTGCACAGAGATTCTTGAAAATTTCTAAGAAGATAAGGAAATTTTTGCCAAATGGACCTAACAGGATTCTTGCTGAGGGCAGGCCAGGGATCAGATATTATCTGGGGGATGGTAGTAGAAAGATAATTTGAGTAGATAGGAGGATGCACTTAGTGGAATTCTTGCTGAAATGCCGTTTTATAAGGATAGAGGCAGAAGCCCAAGGTCAGAGAGCTCAGATCACTTGATAGGTTTAGTAAGGACAAGATTTATTTCCCACACCCCGCCCCCCTTTTTTCCCCTATACCAGCACTGGGCTTGGACTCAGGGCTTGGGGACTGTTCCCTTAGCTTTTCTGCTCAAGGCCGACACTCTCCCACTTGAGCTATACCTCCATTTCCAGCTTTTTACTGGTTAATTGGAGATAAGAGTCTCATGAACTATTCTGCCTGGGCTGGCTTCAAATCAGGATTCTTACATCTCAGTCTCCTGAGTAGCTAGATTACAGGTGTGAACCACTGGTGTCTGATTCTGTGTTCAATCTTGCCCATGGTTCTTGCACTTGACTGACCCCAAGATCACTCACCCTTGTTTCTCAGGAGTGTTTCTCCTGCTGATGCTCCTCCACCTGCCATCTTTGCCATAGTTGTTGTGGCTTCTGAACTAAGGGGTTCCTTGTTTTCAGAAACTGTAGTTCTTCGGTTTCTAGTTCTTCGGTTCTCTTGGCTCTCTTCCTGTCCATCTTTTGGGCTTCCCTATGTACGTGGGACATAATGTAGACCTGTGCCTACTGTCCCTGCAGCTCCCTGCCTCTGTGCCCCCATTGCTGATCTCTTAGCTGTCAACCATGCTCCTCTGGACAGCTCTACCAGCCTGACCTCTGAAGACCTCTGAATGGAGTCCCTCCCTTGTGTTGCTTTCCTAGTTCCTGGCAAACCAGTCTGACAACTTTGCAGTCTTAGCTGGGCCTAGGGAGGTGCTGTGGAGTGATGTCCTCCCTCCCTCCCACCTTCTCTCCCTTCTTCTACTTTCCCTCCTTCCCCCCCTCCTCTGGACTACATGTTCCTGGACTACACATTCCTGGGTCTTTCTTGTGGGAGCTGCTGGGGATTCTGCCCATGGGAGCACCAGCTTTGTCCTCAGTCTGAACCCTTTGGATCTCTGTCTCCAGCCAATCTCCATCTTCCTTCTCCAGAGTGGAACTCCTCTTGGCTTTCTGTTTGCCCCTCCTGTCAAGTACTCACCAGTTTCCCTGGCACAGATGACCTGTTTGGTTTGTTTCCGCCTGGGGATGCTCTCCCTCAAACAGCCAGCTTGGTCGGAAGCAGGCTGCCTGTGGTTATAAGGAAAGCTGGTTGGAACCTACTCAGCTTCCTGAGGTCCTGAAGCCTGTGTCCACCCTTGCTGGAGAAGAATAGTGAGGACAGCCCTGACCTCTGCAGCCATTCTGCCTCCCAGTCATTGTCTCTTGCTGTCTATCTGCTTCCTGTGACATACCAGTAATGGTGTAAACAGGATAAGTGCTTTTTTTTTTTTTTTAAATGCCTGAATTGGGGCTTGAACTCAGGGCCTAGGTGCTGCCCCCTTTAGCTTCATTCATCAAAGCTAGTGCTCTACCATTTGAGCCATAACTCTACTTCCAGCTTTTTGCTGATTAATTGGAGATAAGAGTCTCACTGACTTTTCTGCCCAGGCTGGCTTCAAACTGCAATCGTTCAGCTCAGCCTCCTGAGTGGCTAGGATTACAGGTGTGAGCCACAGGTGCCTGGTAAACAGGGCAAGGTTTTAGGTGGGGACATATATGGAAAAAGAGTGATAATGGTGGGCATTCATTCGTGAAGGTTCTGGAGTGCTGAGAATAGGAAAGGAGGCGGCAGGTACCCATGTACTGGGGTGGGTGCCCAGTTCTCTGCAGAGCCAGCCTGGCTTCAGGCAGCCCGGTAGCTCCCCATTTGGAAGTCTGATGAAGGCATGGTTTGCTCAGTGCCTCCTTGGGGAGGGAACCCTGGAAAGAAGCTGGTCTTGGTTTAATGGAGGGTTGTGGGTCCAGGTAAAACCTGCTGAAGGGCTTGCCTTGGGCCCTCTAAGGGGGCAAGAACTTGTTCTCTGCAGCTGGAGTGGGAGGACTCCAAGTGTTGGTGTGGTTCTGCTTGCTGTGAGATGGAGATTGTACTCAGTAACTTGAGGGTTACTTAGAGAACATCTGGCAGTGATCAGCAAACATTTTGGAGAGAAGCGAAGCACACCTTCCCTTCCTGACCTCCTTTCTCTGTGGCCTGGGCGGGCCTTGAACTTGAGGCAGTCATCAAATTGGGCTTGCTGTGTTGCCCCAGGGGTAAATGTGGGGGAGCTCCATTCAGTGTCTTGCTCCTGGACCACTCCTTGCTATGCAGGTCTCGGTCTCTCTCTTAGTGTTGTGGCCAATCAGGACTCTAATGGCCATCCCCTGGGCAGCAGGAGAGCCTAGGATGGTTCTTGTATTGTTCCTGAGGGGCAGAATCACTGGGAGGAGGAGGAAATGCATCAGGCTTGTGAGTGCAGAGTATTTATTGACACACCCTTTAAAGGGGGCTTTTAAACAACATATGTATCCTTTTAGCAAATAATAAATATATAAATGCATTTGTCTCACAACTCTATTCTGCACCTTCCATTTCCCTGAAAGGTACAAGGAATTTTGTGGCTAAGAGGCTGGGGTTTTGAGCTGCGATTTTGGGAGAAACTGTTTTTAGCCTGTTCTTGGAGTTGGGCCAGGCCCAGAAATCTGTTGAAATAGCTTTCTTTAGCTGTTGAAATGGGGATGGGTCCATCGCACAAGGACTTGGAGCCTCATTGGTGATTGCAGAGGCTCCAGGAGAAAGGTCTTGCTGGATGCCTTAGGTCCTGCCTCCCCGTGGCTATTTGCCTGGGCCAAGGGTGCTGTAGATGAGTAGTTGTAGTCCCCTTTCTGCCTTTGTCAGAATCTTCTTGCTCGTGGGGAAACTTTCTATTTTGGGCCTTGGGGTAGAATTGTAATCAGGAAGTTCTCTGAGTTGCTTCCTGTTCAGGTAATCCCTCCCTCTCCCCCATTTATTATTCCTCCCCTTCTTTTCTTCCCCCAGCTGATTGTTCTAAGGAGATAACAGGAGCTGCCTTCAGAGCCACCAGTAAAGTGTTTTGAGATGAGGTCTTCTGTAGCCCAAGAGGGCCTGTTTTGCTGTCCTCCTGCCTAAATTGCCAGGATTACATGTGTGGACCATCCAGGCCTGGTATTGGTAAAATATTTTGCATCTCTAAGTCATACATCTTAGGTGTTACAAATAGGTTTAGCTTCTTTTATTGTTCAAAAATATATACATGACCAAAAACAAAACAAAACAAAACAAAACAAAACCACAGAACAAAAATATGGTGAAAATTCCTATTTCTGTCCTGACCCTTTCAGTTGTGTTCCCCTGGGACCTCGGTCCCCAGCTGGTTGGTGCGGCCTTGAGCGTGTATGGACTCCTTTAGCTTAGTCCCATGGTGGTGTACTGTGTGTGCTGCACTCAGCAAGTTTCACTCCAAAAAAAGTCTCCGGGAGTCACTCCACTTCAACATGCATGGTCCTGATGCTGAATGGTGAGCCCTAACTCACTTTGCCAGTTCCCTCCCTGTGCACATTGAGGTCCCTTTTTAGTATTTCCCTTCAACAAGCCAAGTTGCAGATGGCCATGCTGTTAAAGCTGAGATGCTTCTATCAGGAGAGAAACCCAGCTGTTTTGGTTTCAAGAGGTTAGGATGGAAGTTTCTGAGGTTTTCTTCCGCAAAGGGCTATTTCAGCTCAACTAGAATTGGGAGGGGGATATGTGCTGGTTCCCACCCTGCTCTGTCTGGTCCAGCTCATGCCCCTGTCCATGAGCATCATGTGTACAGCCCTTGGCAGTGTCCTGTGGGTCCATGAGGCCTGTGTACAGAAGTATGACAGAACAGGGTGAGGTGAGGTACCCGCTGTGGAGAGAAGTGGCATCTCACTGTGGCTCTGGGCTGCCCAGGAGTTCACAGGATCTGTGGTGTGAAGCAGATTCCAGGGTTGGTATGACGCTCTTGGCTTCCTGCCATGGCCTCAGTGGATCCTCTGCTGGTTGGTTCCCCCCCCCTCCCCTTCCAGTTCGGCTTGCTTTGAAGCCAGGCTTGGCTGGCATGATGTGATTCTTGTACAAGCCTGGGTAAGAGGCACCTGGGTAAATGCTAGATGGCTTTTCGGTTTTGACTTGGCACTTCCTTTCTGAGCAGAAGCAGGGGTCAGAGCAGACTTGCTAAACCCATCGGGGAGGTGGGACTGTGAGAGAGGGCGTGTGCGCCAGCTCCTCGGTGCTTAGAGCTAGCTCTTTGGCTGTTTCCCTGTCCCTGTAGCCTCTGTGTGTCTCTGAAGGCCACAGCCATCCGTTGTGTGGCTCTGGCCACCCCATGCGAGGGCAGAACCGGAAATGGAGATTTCAAGACTGGCTGGCAGATTATCCCCTTCCCCCCATTCGACCCTGGCCCCCCTGCCTTCACCCTCACGCCAAGAAGTGTTCACCACACTGCAGTCACATGCAGTCCCCATGAGACCTCCAGAGCTTCCCATGCCCGCGGGCTCTGTTGTCCAGGGTCTGGCCCTGGGTAGTACAGAGGTTTCTATTGTGCCCGGGTGGCAGCTAGGCCTGACCTGTGTGGCTGAGGAGGTGGGGCCTGAGGACTGACAGTGGAGCTATTCACGGGCTCTGCCCTGGTTTCCCGCTGCCTCTCATTGTGGATTTTGGGGGGTGGGGTCAGGAGGAGGGCGTGGCCAGGGCTGCTATTGTTGTTGGCTGTGGGAGCCCATTGTGTTTGGTAAGGTCCCTCGCAGGCTGCAGGGAGCCTCTCCCCGGCTTTTTCCGCACTTCAGACTCAGGGTTCTGCCCTTGCCCTGCCCCCTCTTTATGCCCCCTGCTCCCAGGGCCAGGGGAGCCCTGCCTTTTGTGGGCACCTTTCTCCAGATCCCCTTCTGCTCTCAAGTCCTACGCTGTTCCTGGAGCCCCCTGGGTAAGAGTCTGAAGCAGCTGAGGCAGTGCATTCTGACTGCTGGGCTTGTCAGCTGCTTGCCCACGCCTTGGGAAGCCTGTTCTGCCCAGCCCTCTCGGCCCAGCTGCGCCTTTGGGTGGGGGCCAGGCCCGTGCCTGGGTTGCTGTCAGTCTTGTAGTCCCCCTCCACCTTCCTTTGTGCTCACCCGTGTCCCTCCTCCGTTCTTGAGCACTCAGCTGCAGAAAAGCCTGCTTGCTGGCAGCTCAGCCAGCAGCCACCCTTGCTGCCTGAGCCCCAGCCATTTTCCTTTGTTCTGCCATCTCTGGGCTCTTGAATTGAAAGCGAGCTGCAGGCAGTGGGTAGAGGACAGAAACCCTCATGACACTGGCCAGTGGCTTGGCTGCACCTGGTTTCTCTTCTGTATCTCCACCGACCAGCGAAGCTGAGGTTTCCCTTTGTTTAGAATCACTCAGAGAGTTTAGCATCATCAGATATTGAGCTGACGGTGAGAAGTGGGACATCACTTGCTTTTGGCTACTTGGGGGCAAGGCGTAGGGGAGAGAGAGGGAATTAGCCACTTGGTTCTAAGAAAAAAGCAGTGGACACACAGTGATGTCAACGAAGTCTAGAAAGAGCTCAGCCATCGGTGCAAGACTGGTGGTGAAATCATTTCTCTTTATTTTGGTCTCTGTTGTTTTGAAGATTCTTATCTGAAGTGCATAAGCCCTGGCCCCTTCACAGCCAAAGGTCTCTCTTGTTTCCTCTCCCAGCTGCTGGTGGGCATCAGGTGCACTCCTCCAGGGAGGCCACAGGCAGGGCTCAGGGCTATTCTCATGCACATCTGGGGGTGCTTGCTTCTGAACTCATTCTGTCTCTTGGGCTCTAAACCACATCATAATCTCTAAGAGACCAGGCTTTGGAAGAGTTGTTTTTGTATAGAAGACTTTAGTTTACCCTTTCCAGACCCATCTGTTTTGATCAACTTGGCTGACTCTTTATCAACCAAGTGTTGGAAGTCTCAGCCCCACAAAACATTGTACCTTGGGATGTTTTCATGTCAGTCAAGATTGTAGTATCTACCACTCAAAGCAGAAAGGGCTAGACTTCCTTGTTCTTGCTGTTGTTTAGTGATGTTACTAGGGCTTGAACTCAGAGCCTAGTGTGTTTCCTTGGCCTTTTTGCTCAAAGCTAGTGCACTACCACTTGAGCCACAGCTTTACTTCCTGAAGTTTATTTTATTTGCACCCAAACAAGAGAGGGAAAGGTCATGATCCAGGACCATGGTGTTCAGGAAAAAGCACTGGGAGGTAGAGGCTGGGTTTGAACCCATCCTGGCCATGCACTTCTCACTGGGTGACTTTGGCAGTTCACTTCCCTATGTGAAGGGACTTGGGGAAGGTTTTTGTGACCACACTAATTCTATGAATTTAACTCCAAAAGAGTTTGGCACTACCTTGAGCCTCTCGCCAACTTTGGAACTTTTGGAAGAAAATACCATAATACTATCAGGTGAGATGAACAGAGGGCTCCCATCTCCTGGCCATTTCCTACCCCAGTTGCTGAGGATAGTGATGACCCTGTTAATCAGTGTCTGGTTCTTCCCTGGAAGCCCACTGCCCTGAACTAGGACACACCACATGTTCTCAAGGGCTATGAGGATTATCAGCTCAGAAGCCATACATAGATTTCCACTTGACTCTTTCTTGGAAATGCCACCTTATTATTGTTTATTGGGGCAGTCTCTCTTGGGAAGTTGTACTTGAGGAGAGGGAAGCGAAACTTTTGATTTACCTCCCATCAAGGGAGGCTGGGCTGAAACCTGTTCACCAACTCTGGAAAGCAGTATGGAGATTCCTCAAAAAACTAAATATAGAACTACTACCCTATGATCCAGCAATCCCACTCTTGGGTATTTATTCAAAGGATTACCAATCAGGATATAGTAAAGCCACCTGCACAACCATGTTCATTGCCATATTATTCACCATAGCCAAGGTATGGAAACAGCCCAGATGCTTCTCAATGGATGAATGGAAAATATGGTATATGTACACAATGGAATTTTACTCATTTTTTAATTTTTTTAACTTAATTTTTTTTTTTGTCAGTTGTGGGTCTTGAACTCTGAGCTTGAGAGCTCTACTGCTTGAGCCACAGCACCACTTCTGGTTTTCTATTGGTTTATTGGAGATTAGAGTCTCACGGACTTTCCTGCCCAGGCTGGCTTTGAACCATGATGCTCAGATCTCAGCCTCCTGAGTAGCTAGGATTACAGGCTTGAGCCACCAGCGCCTGGCTACTCATTTATTATGAAGAATGATATTACATCATTTGCAAAGAAATGGGTAGAACTCAAAATTATGGTAAGTGAAGTAAGTCAGGCCCAGAGAAACAAATAACACATTTTCTCTCATATGTGGAGCATAGATCTAATTTATAAATATCCAGGTAAACACATATAGGGCTTTATGCAAGTGTTCACAAATGTATTCACCAGAGTATGGTATTTGCAGGGGAGAAATCAAAGTGTGCAGTTCCTTAGAAAAACTAACAGTCCAAACGAAATGAATACCAGGAAAGTGGCACTTAAAAAGGTGCGTGGGGGAGGTCAAGGGGAAAGGGAGTAAAGAGTGAAGGAGGGGGTAGAAAGCAGAATATTCTGTATTGAGAATATTCAGTGCATATCCTATAAATTAAACTGGGGGAGGGGTGGTTTGGGAGGCATGGGGGAGAATCATGAAAGGACTGATGCATTGTACTTGTAAACTGACTTGTTGAATACCTCTTTGTACAACTACTTAAAGGTGATAAAAATAGAAAAGAAAGAAAAAAAGGTAGCGATAGCCTCTGTATCTAAATATTCCCTTTTTTCTTAGTGCCTTGTGTAGATTTTAATTTTGTCCCTGTTTTGTTAACAGGTTCCAGGAAGTAAAATGTTTTTTGCCTCATGCCCTTTTAGGGTGTTGTTCTCACTCTTTATCTGCCCTTCCATGCCTTCTCTCCATCCCCTGGGCCCTCTGCCCTGCCTGCTGGACCCCACCTCCTCCCAGAGCCTGCTCCTGTTTCCTCCCATTGTCAGGGTGGGGTATGGGCAGCCAGAGTCGCTGCTCCTGCCTGTGTTTCTGCCCCACATCACTGGAAGAAGGCCAAGGGCTACATCATTTGGTAGGAGCAGCTTTCACAGCTGTGAAGTGGGAATAAAGATATCCCATCAGGGCTAGGCTAGGGAGTGTGGCTCAGTGGTATGGCTTTTGACCCCTATGCAGGAGCCTTTGGATTCTGTCCCCATCACTGCAAAAACAAACAAATCCACTGGAAAGTAGATTGTGTCCCACTTATCTACATGGGGCCCAGTAAGGATGTACGTCCCATAATGGTGGCTTTACGTCTTTGCTTTGGTGGTGTGGCTTGTTCTTGGCAGGCACCTGCCATGCTCACTGTATAAAGTGCTGCCCTAGGCCTGGTTGATGGCAGCATTACCATCACCAGACTCTTGGTGGGAGTAGGGTGGGGGTAGGGTAGGCTTACCCCAAATCAGCGGGATCAGGATCTGTGTTTAACAAGACTTCCAGAAGCACAGGCCCGGACACCTGCCCACTGACTCCAATACTGTTTCTAATCTGTCTGGTGGATTTGTAGTCTACCCTCATACCTTCCTTACAGTTGTGAAGCAGGTCTGGAGCTCCCCATAGCTCTGCTCTGTGGCCCTTTGCCTCTGCTGTGCAGATCTCCCATTTGCTGGAAGTGTCCTGGAGGTGGAGCTGGGTCTCAGAAGCCCTGTTGGCTGTGGCCAGGTGTCTTTGGGGTTAACTGGAGCCTCCCTGGGCCATCTGGTGCTACTCACCCCATCCCATCTGTCCCCCCTCAGTATGTTCCAGAGGAAGGCCAGGCAGAATTGAGTTGAAGGTGTGGTTTGTATTTTGTTGAAATCAAAGCACTCCGTATAAAGATGTTTTGGTGTGTGTTGATGTTCAAATAAATAGATCAGTGTAAATTTACATTTTATAGTTAAACAGCAGAACAGAGTTTGAGGTGGCTTATCTGATGGCACTAGCAGAGCTGGCCTAACCCCTACATTCTGGTAAAGGGCTACTGGGGAGACTGGCTCCCCTGCCCAGCATTTGGAGCCTGGTACTCTTTTATTGTTTTTTGTTTTTTGGAGGTAGTGGTTGGGGAGGATGGTGGTTGATGTGCTAATCCTCTCATGACTCTCTTGTCTCCTGCTCCTTCTCACCACTGCTTTGCATAATCTTTCTTATTCCTTTCTCATTGGATATTCTTGAACACTTTGTTTTTCTCTACTAGGCCTCACAGTTTTAAGGTTTTTTGTTTTATGTATATATATGCGCTTTTGTTTTTTTGTTGCTGTTTGTTTGTTTGGTTTTAGTTTTATAATCTTCCCCCCCTCCCCCCCTCCAGGTTCTTTGCTTCCCTTGGGGGAGACCCTGGGTAGCTTTGCGCTAGGTAGGAAATATTCTCTTTTGAAGGCAGTAAAGTGGAGGAGTGGGTTGGGTTTTTGTCTTCAAACGCAGAATGTTGTAGCAACAATTCAGGCATCTATGCACCATCATCTGGAAGGCATCTACCAGGCCCTGCCATTGCTCCCGCACTGGTGTGTCTGTAGACATGGTGCCCTTTGCCAGCTAACATTGGAACTAGCTGCTCTATGGAACATTTTTATCCTGTTTCCTGCCCTCCTTTCCATCCTTCCTTCCTCCTGCCCTCTAGTATCCACTTGACTGCATTTAGCAGAGAATAGAGTCCAGGTTCATGAGCCAGGGCCCCACTGTGCTCAGAGCTTTCTGCGCAGCCGTGTCCTGGGTGTCTTGCGTGCTGCAGTACCCAGAACATGTATAAACAAATCCAGTGGTGCCTTTTCCCACAACAAAGGACTAGAGTGGGCCTGCACATGGAGGGGTTGCTGGGTGGGTTGTCTTCTGCCTTGCTGTCCTAGGAATCCCTTATCCCTTCCGCCCTCTCTTGAGAGTGGCTGGGTCCTGATCAGACCTCCTGAAGTATGGGGGCCTGGTTTGCTAGTCTCCCTGTTCTTGTTCCCCTTGGAGATGCACTGTAAATGGCTCCACACTGTCCACATTTGTGTGTGGCTGGCTGAGGAAGAGGCTCTCCTTGCCAGGGACGTGTACTAGATTCTGTGTGTAGCTAGCTTGCCCAGATTTAGTTTTTATATCATTATTCAGGACACTGGGTACAAGGAGCCCTGACAGTCCCAGCCCCGCATGCTCCCTCTGGAGTGAGCCATTTCACCTTTGATACTGGAGAGAAAGCCTCGTGGGAAATCAGCTTGCAAGCCAGGGAGGAGCCAAGCTTCCTTTTCACCAGTCATTTGAAAAGCTGGGGGGTGGGTGAACAGCTGCTGTGGTTGGACCAGGCCCTGCCTCACCTGGTGGGCAGGTGTTGCCCTGAAGCTGCTTGATGAATCATTCTGAAAAATCTTTACTGGGGCCCAGGCTTGTTTGTTTGCCTTAATGTTATGTCTGCTGCTGCTGTTGCTTTTTTTTTTTTTAATTGTTTGGTTTTTGTTTTTAAAGGAAAAGGACCACAAATACTCAAGTTTTGACTTGAGGCCACTTAATTTGTATAGGCCTCAGTAATCTGTGTTTGTTTGGTGTTTCCTGATGATTAGATTTCCCATGATTAGATGTTCAGGTTAGGCGATTTGCTCTGGAATTCTGCAGAGATGATGTGGCCTGGGTGCCTTTCCCTGGGAGGCACAGGAATTCTGTGTGACTCAATTTGACTCATTACTGGTGATGTTAACACAGATATTCGCTGTGTTGTGTTGTTTACTATCTTTTTCCACCCTAAATACTAGGGTGTCCTTTGTAATTAACCAGTGCCCTGTGGAGACACTTGAGTCTGTGAAAATACACTATTTCTGTCAAAGTTTCATCAACTAGTTTTTTTTTTTTTTTTTTTTTTTTTTTTATTGTAAAGCTACTATACAGAGGGTCACAGTTACATGAGTGAGGTTATGAGTACACTTCCTCTTGAACATTGTTACCCCCTCCATTGTTTTCCCCCTACCATCCCCTCCCTCCCTCCCTTCCCCGAGGTTCTTTTTTTTTTTTTTTTTTTGATTGTGATTAAATGATTACATAATTTCAAAGTCACAAGTTCATTCTAACTTCCCTGGAGCAAATTGTCTACCACAGTCTGTAATATATAACAGTGTTCACATGTTATATACCATATTTGTGATCAGCAGCATGAGGATATTTAGTAGTGGTTCAACCAGATGAGCGGGAGTTCCTTGTTTCTTAAGTCCTGTTAGTTTTGTCGTATCACCTAACCTTTTGGATTTAGCATCCACTTATGAGGGAGACCATGTACCGTTTGTCTCTTCGTTCTTGGCTTACCTCGCTCAACATGATTCCTTCTAGCTCCATCCATTTCCCTGCAAATGCCATTATTTTGTCATTTCTAATGGCTGCATAATATTCCATTGTGTATAGATACCACAATTTTTGGATCCATTCATCTGTGGTGGGGCACCTAGGTTGTTTCCATATCCTAGCTATTGCGAACAGTGCTGCAATAAACATGGAGGTGCACGTGTCCTTGTATATTGGTTCCTGTTGTTCAGGGTAGATGCCTAGAAGTGGTATGACTGGGTCGTAAGGGAGGTCAATCTTTAGCTTTCTAAGGACCCTCCAGACTGCTTTCCAAAGTGGTTGTATAAGTGTACATTCCCACCAGCAGTGTAATAGGGTTCCTCTTTCTCCACATCCCCTCCAGCATTTGTCGTTGGCTGATTTGTGGATGTGGGACATTCTGACTGGGGTAAGGTGGTATCTCAGGGTTGTCTTTATTTGCATTTCCTTCACCACCAGGGATGATGAACATTTCCTCATGTGTTTCTTTGCCATTTTTATTTCTTCATTTGAGAAGTCCCTCTTTAGTTCCCTTGCCCATTTAGTAATTGGTTTGTTAGGTTTGGGAGGGATTAGTTTCTTGAGTTCCCTGTATATACAGGATGTTAACCCCTTGTCTGATATATTGCTGGTAAATATTTTTTCCCAATTAGTTCATCAACTAGTTTTAAGACCCATAGATGAGTTTTGACAGAGTGGGTTATATCTGTCAAGGTTGCTGAATCGTGATGATTTAATTTCATAATTCAGTCTACGTTTATCCTTTAGCATTCTGCTATGAGCAGCCCTTTTCTTCCATTCTCCCCCCCCCCTTCTCTTATTATGGGCTTTTGAGTTCTCCCCTCCCCTCCCCTCCCCTCCCCTCCCCTCCCCTCCCCTCTTCTTTCTTCCCTCTCCCTCCCTCCCTCCTTCCTTCTTTCCTCTCTCCCTCCTTCCCTTCCTTTTCTCTTTATGACAGTGCTTGGGCTTGAACTCAGGGCCTTATGTCCTTCCTTGGCTTTTTCGCTCAAGGCTGGCACTCTACCACTTGAGCCACAGCTTTACTTCCAGCTTTTTGATGGTTAATTGCAGATAAGAGTCTCATGGGCTTTCTTACCCGGGCTGGCTTTAAACTTCAGTCTTCAGATCTCAGCTTCCTGAATAGCTTGGCATGAACCACTGGCACCCACTTTTTTTTTGTTTTAAAACTCAGATTGTTTCAGATTTGATTAGTGGGAGCTTGTAGTTTGAAAATGTACTTTTCAAAAATGTACTCTTTAAAGTGTACATTTCCAGGTCTGCTCTAGTCTTACAGAACTAATCTGGATGTGATTCTGGAACCATCTTCCAGAGTGATTCTCTGGCATGTGGGATCAGCTGGACCAGGTCCATCCTTTTCCTCTGGGTACCTTATGGAGCTTTTTTCCTCCCAGCCGCCTACCAAGAAAAGTGACCTGTTCTGCCTGCCTCCATGCTGGGTTTTTGGGTCAGATTTCTTTGAATAAAAGCTCATGTCGCTTAAAATAATAAAAATAGTAAATTGGGAGAAAAAAAAATCCCTGGATTAGGTGACCTCCATTCCAGTATTAGTGCCTTTCCTGCTGAGCCCTCCTCCTTTTCTTTCCTTCTCTGACCCACATCCACCCTCCCTCCACTTGCTCTTTCTCCTTTCTCCACACAGCAACAGCCTGTGCTGAAGTAGACAAAAGCTGCCTCTCACCAAATTAGCAAGGAGGCCCCCTTGATGTTTCTGACACTCAGCAGGTTTGAAGTTGTGAGTTGGTGGTAGGAACACACAATGCTTAATTTGCTAAGTTCAGTGATTTTTTTCAGGAAGCCAAACACTTTGGAACCCAGGCCCTGTTGGAGAGCCTGGTGGCACTCACAGCTGGTGGCCTGGCCTCTGTTGAACTTCCACACAGAGAGCTTTCAATTGCAGCGCTGTTCGTCAAGGGCCTGTTGGCCTTGGAACTTTCCTCCCACGCTTGGGCACTGGGGCAGGCCTTGTCCTTGTCACTATCTCACTCTAAATGCTGTACAGCCTTATAGTGTCTTCCCAAGGTAGAATCACACTTGGGGATTTGGGAGCGTCGCTGGTAGACCTGGGTGTGGGGGTATTGTTGGGTAATGGGGGCTGAGTCAGCCAAGGACGTAGACACTTCTGACTGTGAGTCAGAGTGAGCTGAGCCCTTCCTTTTTCTCCCACAGTTGCAGCCCCTTGGGCAGAAGTATACCACAGCTGCTCTGTCAGATTCCTGGGAAGAGGGAGGCAGTTGCTGTGGCTACCATTATAGGCCTCTCTCCATCTTCTTCCATGGCCACCTACTCCTCCCAGGCTGCTGCCCTGGGGCCAGCCTGTTTCTTTAGCTTGTGGATGTTCTGTAGTGCCTTGTGAGCTCTGAGGCCCCTCTAAGGTGACCCAAAGTATGCTACATGGAGAGGCAGAGGAGTCCAATTCTGGAATTGTGGCTTCTCTTCCCTGGGATGGGCTTCATTGGATCATGACCAGGGGAAAGGCAGAATCTTGGTGAATGGCTGACTCTGGAGAATGAGAGGGAAGAGAGATCAGAGGATACTTGAGCGGCATTTACAGCTCAGAATATGGGTGGAAAAGGGAGACAAGAAGCGAGGTGAACGTGAAGGTGGAGGTGGAGAGCAGATGTTCCCAGTGAGGTGATTGATGAAGGACTGAGCTGAAGTCCTCAGCAGGGAGAGCAGAGGAGTCAAGAATAGCTCCTAGGCAGATAGATGGCCTACATGCCTGGAGCTCTGGGAGATGCTTCTGGGATCTCAGTTGGTGGCCACACTAATTGAGGGATCTTGGTAGGGCCGTGGTCCATGGTCTACTTCAGTGCCTGGAGCTTGGGGAGGTTTCAATGGCTGGACACTGACCTAGGCCTCCAGCAGAGTAGTAATGATAGTGGGGGGGTGGGGAGGGGGGTGAAGTATGTAAGTAGCTCCCAGGAGGGTGCTAAGTGTACATTCCAGAGGGCTGATGCTTGAAGCCAGGAGATCAGAGTTCATGTTGTCTAGCTCACAAGCCTAACTTCCCTTTTTGCCCTATCTTCTGAGACACCCCACCCCCTTCCCCCACCAGTGCCCCTGGTCCCAGTATGTCTGCTTGTCTGTCTGTTTTGGTCTCTTCTGCACTATTCATATTTCTGTATCAGGAGTGATACAGTGTGTCAGAACCTCTTGAACTTTAATCTTATTAGACTACAAATGGAAGGGAACTAGGGTTCTGCAGTCTTAGCCAGTTCATGTTACTTGCTGTGTTATATGACCCAGAGAGTGTCCGTTTTAAAACAGACGTTGTCCAAAGAGAGCAAGCAGATGGGACATGCTGGACAACCGCGGGGAGAACACTAGGCTGGTCACAGGTGGCCATCCTCCTCTCAGGGTCCGGCTGGGGAGCAGGGTCTTGATTCCCTGGAGTGCGGGACAACCCAGCATCAGATGGAGGCTCATGGGTAGTTGTTCTAAGGGAGTTCTAGCAGGTGAGGATGACAGATTTATTTGTTTAGCCGCTCACTCATTCATTTATTTATTCATTCATTCATAGACAGGGTCTTACATTGTAGCTTAGATTGGGTTTGAACCCATTACATAGTCCATGTTGTCCTGCAACTCTAGAGGCTCCTGCCTTCACCTCCTGGGTGCTGGGATCCCAGCAGTGTGCCACCACACATGGCTGAGGATGGTTTGACAGCTGATCTGGAAATGAATGGGAGAAGTCACAAACGCTTAGTAAATTGGGGTTTGAAAGGCCCAGTCTTATTCTGAGTTAGTGTCTGTCCTATTCTTCCTGTCTTCCCTACTCCCTCCACTACTTTAAATCAATGTATATTTATTACTGTAGTTTCTGCAGGTCAGAAATCCAAGTAGTATAGAGCTCAACTAGTTTTCTGCTTAGGGTCTCCCTCAGAAGACCCAAGTCACAGCACTGATGGCTTTTTCCTTTCTGGAGGCTCTGGGGAGGGGTGGGGGGAGGGAATCCACCCCCCTGCAGGCTGGCTCACAATGTTGGCAGCATTCTAGCTCCTTGCTGTTGTAGGAAGGAGGTCTCTGTTTCCTGCCAGACAGCCAAGGCTACCCGAAACTCCTGGAGCTTCTGGCCTTTGCAGGCGGCCTCCACGTGTCAGACCTAGCAACAGTGCACCAAAGTGTTCTCACTTTTAGAATCTGATGTTTGCCTTTGCCCTCAGCTAGGAGAAAGCTGTGCTTTTAAGAGCTTATGTAATTACCGTTGGACCTGTGGGTGTGTGTGGTTTCTGCCTCAGTGGAGTCAATTGACCACACATGGAATAGACTCAGAAAGGAAGCTGTCTGTAGCATATACACGTACATATGCTTTCTCTTGACATCATTCCCTAAACAATGCAGTAAGCAGCTATTTATAAAGTAGTTTTGTTGTCTTGGGTATTTTAAGTAATCTTGAGATGATTTAAAGTTGGTGAGAGGATGTGTTTGTGTGTAAATATTGCACTGTTTTATGTAAGGATTTGAGCATCTGAGGAATTTGGCTTTTGTTGGGGACCTGGAACCATTTTCCCCTCCCATATCAAAATATGACTGTACATTGGACACACAATTTTTTTTCAGACTAGTTGATTAATAACCTTAATTGTATGTACAAAGTCTCTTTGCCTTTTATGGAGGAGAGGATTATACTTTGTGATTTTTTTATTTTGCTTTACTAAGTAAGAATATTTTGAAATCTTCTCAGGAGTGTAAGGTAAAAATGATAAATTGAACAGGTACTAATTGTATTTTCTCTTAAACCCCATATCAGTTAAGGGGAATTTAAAGAAAGAAATCAATCTACCAGGCTAAGGAGGATAGGGAAGAAAAAACGAAAACAAAGAAAAAGAAAAGTATTGCAAGCTCGGAATAGGTGGGCAAATGATACAGTTTAAGATGTAAAGACCGATGGCATCAGATTACTTTGGGAAGTCTGAGGGGAGAAGATGAGATCATAGGTGGGTAAATAAAAGAGCTTGGGAGCTAGGCACTGATGATAATCCTAGCTATTCAAGAGGCTGAGTCTGAAGCCAGCTCCAGTATATGAGATGCTCTTATCTCCAATTAACCATCAGAAAAACTGCAAGTGGAACTGTGGCTCAAATGGTAGAACACTAGCCTTGAACAGAAAAAGCAAGCTAAGAGACAGCTGCCAAGACCTGAGTTCAAGCCCTAGTATGGTACCACATACACAGAGGAGAGAGGAGACAGGAGAAAGAGAGAGAGGAGAGAGAAAAGAGTTGGTTTTGTCTCTAGTTTTCCTTTCTTCCTGTCCAATGCTGGGTGACTCCACTGTGGCTAGATGTTGGAGATCAATGGCTTGAGACTCCAGGTGTATCTGGGGTTTTTTATTGAGGCCATCTCTATTCCTCAGTCTTCTAACCCCATTTGGTTTCTAGAACACTTAACAGCCAGTCCTTTGCCAATTAAAAGGAAATGTCACTTGAGATCCTAACTAGCCTAGAAAGAAAAGACAAATGAGGCAACAAGGATTTCCCAGAAACAGCCTTGCTAGTACACCGTAGAAAGAAACTTACCTGCCTGAGGACTCAGAGCTTCTAGTTAGTTCCTTAGTCACTCTTAATCATGAAGATTACCAGGCTTTATTAGATACCTGAAGAGTCTCATTATAGAAGAAAACAAAATAAATAGACATCTCCCATTTGAAGGAAGGAACATTTTTTTTGGGGGGGGGGGGGGGAGAAAGACATTTCCTCAAAGTAAGAGAAATACTATATCCACGAAATGAGAATTGGATATTATAAAAATGGCATATTTAGAAAACAAGGTAATTTAAAAATTAAGAACAGGGCTGGGAATGTGGCTTAGTGGTAGAGTGCTTGCCTAGCATGCATGAAGCCCTGGGTTCAATTCCTCTGTACCACATAAACAGAAAAAACAACAATTCCCCCAAAAAACCAAACAAACAAGAAAACACTGGAGGTGGCACTGTTGCTAAAGTGGTAGAGTGTAGCCTTGAGCAAAAGAAAAAGCTCAGGGACAGTGCCCACACCCTGAGTTCAAGCCCTAGGACTGGCAAAAAAAAAAAAAAAAAGAACAAAGCAAAATGATCAGAATTACTGGAAGGTAATAAAGCAAAAAGATGAAGGGATTGGGAATAGGGCAGAAGAGGTAAGAAGACTCTAGGACCGGCCACTGCACAGAAGGAGGACAGAAAAGAATGCTGGTGGCAAAATCATCAAGAAGGAAATCACTTCCTGGAATAGAGAGTTATGTTCTTTATATGGGAAGGCCCACCAGCTGTGGAGCCATGTGGATTGGGTGGGTCCGCATCACTAACCCAGAAATCTCAGTATTCAGGGGAGGTGGTCCCACAAGCTTTTAGAGAAATGAAACAGATTAAACACAAAAATAAGAATCCGAGTGGCTGGGGGCTTCTCAATAACCAGAATGTAGAAGATACGGGAGTGATGCCTTCATCTACATATGACCTGACTCCTTCCACAGTGAAGGTGGAATAAGGATGTTTTCAGACCTGTGGGAATGGAAAAGCCACAATCTGCACTTTCTCCACAAAGGTGAGCCAAGACAGGAGCTTCTTTGGACCATGAGGATCTTGCGTACCTTTCCAGACTGTTAGATTTTTAAAAAGAGGTAGCCAAGTAAGAACAGCACCACGCACGTGGTATTCAGGTAAGGGGTAGGTTTATTCACCGTTCCGGCTGGCACCAGGCCATCTTGGTCCTCCACGTGGTAGGGAAAGGCCTAGGAAAAAGAGAGAGCTGGGAAAGAGAGAGCTGGGAAAGAGAAGAGAAGGAAAGAGCTAAGAAAGAGCTAGAAGAGAGCAGAGAGAGTCTGGGCCTGGGCTAGGCCTTATCTAGGGTATGGGCGGAGAAAGGTGTGGCCACATCAAATTCAGATGTGACCTCAGTGGATGCAGATGTGACCTCTTCCAGGTGTCCCAGTTGCCTAGGTAACACAGGTACTGGGTGGAGACTTTGCTGTGAGGAGGGTGGAGTCTACTTGCCATCCAGGTGCTGACCGTACTACACAGACCACAGCACTACCTAAGGCTCTGTCATGGAAGAGATGGTTTCTTGAAGGAATAGGAACAGAACATCTGTGGGTAGAAACTTGCTGAAAGGAAATTTGGAAAACTGACATTGAACTTAAAGTTGACTAATGATAAATTCATAGAAAATTAAGCAAATTGAAAAATAAGACCTATGCACTTCAGAAAAAAGAAAAAGTTGTACAGGAAAAGAAAAGCAATCATGGCTTACGTGGCTCTGACAGCTCACATGATCATCATTATGTTGACTCTGAAAATTACTCCAGTCAGCTCTGTAGTTTTAACTATAATTATAGAGTGGAGAGATGGGAAAGGACAAGTCTGAGGGGGTGGCTTAGGGAGAAACAAGGTTTACAAGGACTGAAGAAATCCTTGTCAAGCAGGATGGCTGATGCCTATAATACTACCTACTCATTCCAGAGGATCAGAGTTTGAGATCAGCTTGTACAAAAAGTTTGTGAGACTGCATCTCAGTCAATAAGCTGACCATGGGGACTTGGGAGGGAAGATCACAGTCTAAGGCAGGTACCTGGCAAAAAGTGAAAAAAAGGTTGCCCATATCTGAAAAATACCCTAAAGTAAAAAGGGCTGGAGGACTCAGATGGTAGAGCACCTGCATAGCAAGTGTGAGGCCTCGAGTTCAAGACCAGTATTTCCCTTTCCCCCTATAAAACAAATCTCCCTGCATGGAAAAAGGACAGCACAGCTGAAAGACTAGGGAGTAGAAATACAAGCATTGTGTACAGTTGTCTCCTAATAAATACTCAGGTACGAGCAACAAAGAGTCAGCCCTGAGAAAGGGAAAGTCTGGCCCAGAGACAGGGCTAGAGTCTTCTGTTGCCTAAACAATAGTTCACCCTTACACGGGTACAGGCTTAGTCTTATCTAAGACAAGAGAAATCTAGAAAGTGAGGCATGTGATAAGGACGCTAAGTACCGTTTCAGGAGACATTTTAGTTGTATGTGCAGGTGTGCAGAGTGGATTGGGTTTGTTAACGTGTTTGGAGGGTGGTAAGAAGGATTGACCCCAGGACCTTATTCATGATAGTCCAGTGCTTTACACTGAGATTTGGGCCTGGATGATTAAGCTTTATCTTCTTGTACGACGAAGGCAATTGGTAGTCATTGTTTACTGATTTCTCATTGCCAGTTCACTGTCATACTTCTGAAGTGGTGAAATAAATGATAAAAGATCAGTAGGGGGGAATGTTACAGCCTAAGAAAACACTGAGGTAGTTGCTGCAACGTGCTCTATCTTCATTCATTCATTCATTCATTCATTCATTCATTTTCTGTGCTGGTACTGGTGCTTGAACTAGACACTGTCCCTTAGCTTTTTTGCACAAGGCTAGTGCTCTACCACTTGTGTCCCATTTTTATATCCAGCTTTTTCTTGATTAATTGGAGATAAGAGTCTCATGGATTATGTTTGAACCTTAGATCTCAGCCTCCTGTTTAAGCTAGGATGATGGCAGCTGTGAACCACTTGGCTAGCCTAACTTTATTTTTTGGGGGTGTGTGTGTGAGGGGGGTTGTTTGATGTCTGTGATGTTACCTTCCAGAGGATATTGGTGTGGTGTGCTGGATCTGAACGTGCCTGCCACCAATAGTGGTAGGCAGTTGGTTAGACTAAAATGTGTAAAATAGTGTCTCTGGGTTGTCTTTCAGTTTTATCTCCAGTGATGGTGAATATTTTTTATACTGTTAATGATCTGCTTGCCATTTCCATATGCTGGCCATATTCTTTGTTTACTTGAAACCAATTTTTGTTTTATTAAATATAAATCTCCCTGTGTTGTAAATATTTAACCTTTGTCATAATTGCTGTAGTAAAAAATTATCATTTGTATATTATTTTAATGTTACTTTTAATCATGTGGGACTTTTATATAATCTTGTACTTGAGATTGATTGTTTTTTCTTTCTGTTGCGTCAAAAGGGAACATGATTAATCTGGGCCTGAAATACTCTGTTCTCAGGGTGTTTGGGCACACGCAAGTGTGTACACACATACTTTAGATATTTAGATTGATTTTTGCTTATTTAATTATTCTCAGATTGCTAATCAACTACACTATTAAATAATTCTACTTTTACCTCTGTTTTCAGAAGTTGATGAGTTGATAAACATATGCCTATTTGCCATGTAAATGCTTTATTTTGTATTAATAAGTTCTTGGAGTTGAGACAGCTTGAGGTCTTGCTAGTTGTTTTCTGTGCACACAAAATAGCTTCTCTGCTGGAGTGTTGCTAAATGGTATTTATGAAAAGTTTACCTGTCTGCATTCAGAAAGTTAAGTCTTTTATGGAGTGTGCGTGTGTGCGTGCGTGCGTGTGTGTGTGTGTGTGTGTGTGTGTGTGTGTGTGTGTGAGAGAGAGAGAGAGAGAGAGAGAGAGATGGAGAGACCATGCATGTGTGCATGCTATAGAAATAATACTGGCTTTAACTGAACCTAGTAGATAGAGGACACCTCTGATATGATTTAGTTTAGCAAATAGAGGCCAGGAACCAGGATCACTTTGGAGTTCTCTTGGGCCCGATCTGAGTTCTAGTTTCAACACTCTTTGCCTTTATTGCTGTCATGGGCTTTTGGGCAGTGTGGTCATTGCCTCTCTTGGTGGCTCACAGAGTGCTCAGTCTTTTGTCCTTCCCTGAGGTTCTGAAGCTGCTGAGCTGCTATACCCCAGGAACATGGCACTGGCCTTGTCCTCCATGGATGGGAGGCACTGTGGCCTGTTGAGGGGTGGGCTTAGGCCAAGGTTCAAGCACATGTTTCCATATCCTCACAGGGCCCCAGAACCAGAGGCTGCCTGAGGCTAGGGGAAGAGGTGGAGGGAAGTGGGTGAAGAAAGACTAAATTTTCTGTCTTTTGTAACAGTTTCCTCTTCTGAGTGTTGAGGATAGGGAAATCAGTGGTTTTGGGACATCCACACCCCAAGACCTGAATTCTCCTTGTTTGACTCCATTGTTGTTAGCGGCAGGTGTGTCATGGGTTATGCTGAATGCAGCATACTGTGTGAGGGCTGATCAGGGTCTGTCTGTGGTGCAGTTCTGAGTGTTGGAGTTACCTTGAGAGCTGGGCTTGCAGGATGGGCAATCTCTGACTCATATTATGGCTTGCAAAATAACTTGCTTTATGATGGGACAGACATGTAGGCTTCTGGTCAGCATAGGTGCTATTTATAAATATCCAGTGGCCCTTGGCAGAAATAAACTTCCCCATCCCAGAGAGCTTATATCCTGATGGTTGTGATGCTCCGATTGGGTTTGGCCTCCTGCAGCAGCTGTGCAAGTAAGCTATTTCCTGGTGGGGGTAGGTGGGGGTGGGGGGATGTGGATGGGGGAAGGAAAGGGGAGGGAAGCTGGAGGACTGTGGAGGGTCCCAGCACCCTCAGGAGCTCTGGCACCCTGCTTTCTGCCACCCCATGAGGGCTCATGAGCTTATCCATTTCTTTTTCCATACTCAGTTGCCTGTAGGGGAGAGTCCCTGTGTCACAGCAGAGTGGTCCTATCCCCATGGCTTGTGGCAGAGGAGCAGGGATGAATCTGCAGTGCTTTTGCTAAGTGAGGTAGTTTCTCTGTGGAGCTATGATCACAGAGAAAGCGGGGGTGTTCTGGCTTTATTGCCTCAGAGCTTTGTTGGCTTAGAGCTTCTGGAACAGTCTTTTGCCATGCTGGGTTAAAGGGTGGCTAGAGAGCACCTCCCAGGATTCCAACACATTCCAGGCTTCTCCAGAAACCTCAGTGAAGAGGGAAGTGTGGGGGACCTGGATTGCCTTGTCTGTAAGAGGGAACCAGCTTTCTGTTTCTATCACGTAGGTCACTTTCCTCCTGCTTCAGAGCACATTTCTAGCCGAGTTGGCTGCTTGCGAATTTTAGCTTACAAACTTGGGTTTTAATTCTCAATCAATTTTTAGGTTTACTTCTTTTAACGACATGCATTAGTCCTGCCATCTGTAACTTCTCATCATCATTGCCAGATGCCCCAAAGCAAAAACTAAACAACCCCCAGTGCTTGGGGCTCCAGAGTTAGTGAAATATTGAACTAGGTGAATGCCATATGGCGTCTAGCTGACTTTAGGAGCCAGCTTGATCCTCTGCCTTCATAGGATCAGTGAAGGGATTGGCAAAAGCCTGTCTGTGCTGGTACCTGGTTCACTGGGCTGGATCGGGGCTGTATGGTTCAGTCACCTTAAGAATTTGTCAGTAGTGCAATTTCAGGGCCCAACCCAGGCCTACTGTACAGAGTAGGGGTTCGGATACTGGGCTCTTGGTGTCAGGGAGACCAGGGACTGGTCAGTGAGTCCCTGGTTTAGTTGGAGACCCTAGGTTCCAGGAGAGCAGGGCTCCGGCTGAGGACAGGCCATGCTGCTGTCGCTGGTCTGTGGCTCTGCTCAGAGCGCCTGTGCTTCTCCTTGCCGGTGCCTGTGTGGCCCTGGCTGCTCGGGCTCCACAGCTGTTTTCTGGCACACAGAATACTGCACGAAGGTTTTTTCAGAAGTGTTCAGATGGTGGGAGACGGAGGGTGGTGGGATGAGTGGGCTCGAGGTGATTGTCCTCTCTCTGACTAGGTGTGTATGTGTGCTGGTACTGGGGCTTGAACTCAGGGCCTGGGCCCTCTCCCTTACCATTTTTTGTTCAAGCTTGTCTCTGTTATTTGAGCAACACCTCTACTTCTGTCTTTTTGCTGGATAATTAGAGATAAGAGGTTGATGGACTTTCCTGCCCAGGCTGGCTTTGAACCGTGATCCTCGGATCTCAGCCTCCTGAGTAATTAGGATTACAGGCGTTTGGCCTCCTGGCTAGGGTGATGAGGTCAGGAGGTCTGGGGCCTCTCACATCCCTCCGGGCTGAGTAGTCACAGAACCTATTTCAGGAGGAACAGGAGTCTATGTTTCTTCTTTTTTCTTTCTTTGAACTCAGAGCCTGGGTGCTGCCCCTTAAGCTTTCCAGCTTAAGGCTAGGCTCCAACCACTTGTGCCGCATCTCTATCTCCAGCTTTTTGTGGTAAGTTGGAGATAAGAGTCCTGAGTTTCATCTACTCTCCTTCCTGGGCTGGCTTCAAATCTTGATTTTTCAGATCTCAGCCTCTAGTTAGGATTACAGGCGAGAGCCGCTGGCTTTTGTGTTTGCAAACTGACTTTGATTCTTGTGTCACCTCTGCCACTGACAGTAGACCTGTGTTTGGGCTAGCAAAAGGATAGGAGGAAAACTGTGATTGAGTTTCTGGAGTGTGTGGAGCCGTATCTTTGCCCATTGTTGGGGGAGCAGCTCTGGGAGGTCTTACAGCTCAGCCTGCCCTCTCACTGGTCACTGTCTCTGCAGGTCCCGCTTCTCAGAAGATGCACTATTACAGATATTCGAACGCCGAGGTCAGCTGCTGGTACAAGTACCTCCTCTTCAGCTACAACATCGTCTTTTGGGTAAGCGTGGCAGAGGATCTGCTTTCCTTTGTGTGTCTTCCTTAGTAAGTTACGATGCTTCCCATATTTTGCTGGCTCTGGGATGAGCTAGTGGCAGTCTCCATGAGCCCTGACCTCAGAACCATTGAGGAGTGCTATGATGGGTGAACCAAGGATGGATGAAAGGTCCCAACCCAACCTTGGGGATCGGAAGGCTCTGTCCCAGAAGCCTGTCCCAGCAAGGCACTTTGTACTCATTTGACTGTGGCCAGGACCTTTCCTAGGTTCTGGGAGATAATAGAGAGCGAGCAGGAAGAAACTCTTTGGGTGGTCAAGGAAGAGCTTTCTGAGGAGACTTGGAGCTTTCTGGCTGAGACCTGAATATTAACGAAAAGGTAGCGAAGAGTCTGAGGAGGCTCCAGGTAATTAGAATGGCAGTTGCAAATGTCCTGAGGTAGGAATGAGTTCAACAGGCGCAAAGAACAGAAGAAAGGCATGCGGCTGGAGTTGTGAGGAAGGGGACACAAGGGAGGAAAGCTCGCGGGAGCTAGGTCAGGAAGGGTCACAAAGGTCCCAGTAGGCAGTTGGAATTATTTTCTCCTTCTTTGAATAACTCTTGGAAGGTTGTAAGCTGTACGGTGTGATCCTGACTTGGCAGTATCTGCACAGGGAGGAGAAGAGGGTGGTGTGAACCACATTTGAAAGTGGGGTTTGGGGAACCGTTTGGTAAGTTTGAACTCCCTGTGGAGATAGGGTTCTTTTGTTGGTAGCCATCTTGAAAATGAGTTGGCCATTTGAGGAAAGGGTGAGCTATTTGAGAGCCTCAAAACTTGGGGAGAGGTGCAAGTCTGGAGTCCAGGGGTGCTGGAGGCTGGGTGGAGGAGGACCGTCTGCTCAGAGCTGACTGTGAGTGAGTGGTCCATGGTAAAAGGATGGTCAGGAGATTATGGAAAGCTGGCGGTGGCTTGGTCAGGTGGGGGTGACCCTGACTGAGCTGCTCCGTGCTCTGGGGGTGGGGTGGGACGAGGGGGATGGAAAGTCTGCCATCAGAAAGTGCAGAAGGGAGAGGTGACTGGGGGAAATGGTTCTTTTGGGGGCCCTTGCCTTAAAGGGAAGAGAAATTGGGCACGGGCTGGAGATGGTCACGAGTAATGGGAATGGGGCTATGTGTGTCTTTGCCAGTGAGGTTGGGAAAGGGAGAGGCTGACATGGAACCTCTGAAGGAGGATGATGCGACCCAAGCATATAGGAGCAAGGCCAGTTAATGGGTTAATCCATACTATCTGTTGTCATTTGGATCTTAAATGTCCCCCAGAGGCTTGGTCCCCAGTCTACTGGTCTTGGTTCTATTGGGACATGGTGGAACCTTTAACAGATGGGCCCTTGTGGAAGGTCTTAGCAACACCCCCCCCCCCCACGGCCTCCCCCCCCCAGGCCTCACATCAACAGAGCCAACCAATCATGGACTGAAACCTACAAAACCTTGGGGCCAAACAGCTTTTCTTGTTGAAAACTGATGGTCTTGAGTATTTGTTACAGTAAGGGAAAGCTGACTAGCCCTGTCTGTGTCTGGGGCAGACGGAGGAGGAGGGTCAGCCCAAGTGCTAGTGAGACCCCATTTTTACCACTATGGTAGATTTGGCCATTCGTATTGGGACTAGAACTCTTGTGAACCAGGCAGCCTTAAAAAGACGTCTCAGCTTGTCAATCTCTATTTTACACATTAACTCCCACTGTCTCATTTCAATGTATTTGGGGGGTGGGGTGGGATTCCATGGCTTGCCTTTCATCACAGTCAACTTCCTGTGCTCTGATACCTTTCCTCCAGTAACTTTATCACTAGCTCTGGAGTAGGATGACATTGGTCTACATTTGATGTGGTGCCTATGACACCCCCCTGATGGGCTCTCCTTGCTACGTGTGGCGTCCCAGACCTCATTGCTCCTGTCTGGAGGAGAGCCCTCTGTCCCCCCTTCCCCTGTCCCTTTCCCAAGCCAGATGTGTCATGGGGGAAGGGGCACACATGGGCTTAATGGGCAGCCTGACATTTTGAACATTTGTACATCTGGCTATTGCCCCTCCAACTGTACTGACCTGACTCATGCTGATTTTTTTTTCTTTATGGAAATTAAATGATTACATACATTTCACAGCATGGTGGGATAGTGATACTTAGCTAAAGTCATAAACACATTTTAACCTTCACATGGCACATTGTCATTATCATGGTCTATAAAGCTTATGAACTCTACAAACTTTGACACTACAACTATTTTTTCCAAATCGGGTGACACATCCTGTTTTTTTGAAACTAGAGTAAAACTTTTACTGCTGCCATAGCGGAGGGCATGGACAGTTCTGTTTCTTGAGAGGCTCATTGGAACAGAGCCTTGGCCCTGGGGCTGTTGTACTCAGCTGCCCAGGGACACGTTTTCACACCAGCTCAGTGACCATCCTGAATCCAGTGTTTTATTGCTGTGTTCATCCTTATGTCTGAGCCACCTCTTAAAGGTCTCACGTCTAAGTTTTGCAAGATAAGAATTCCATGGGTGGATGGTAGTGATGGTCGCCCTGTACTGAGAATACACGTAGTACAACAGAACTGTATGGTTAAAAATGGATGCTATTTAAGTTTCATATCATGCATATTTACCACAATCAGAATATTTTTAAAATCTCACTCTTTGGCTTTCAGAGGGAGGGAGGTTGGGCGAGGGGACTCTGGAGGCGTGGGACAGCTGTAGCTCTCTGTCTTTATACCCCACCTGGTTCCACAGAGAATGTGAATTTTCCTGGGTTTGCTGGGTGAATTCTCTAGAGGGGTGGGTACTGCCACCTGCTTCTCCAGGATTGCTTCCCACTGAAGACATTGCCTTTAATCTGGAAAGCCCTGGTCTAGATCTATTTTAGAGAATGATTAGAAATGAATTTAGACCTAGGTATCGGTGGCTCCTATAATCCTAACTACTCAAGAGGCTGAGGATTGTTGTTCAAAGCCAGCTCGGGCAGGAAAGTTCATGAGACACTTATCTCCAATACATTACTCCCAAAAGCCAGAAATGGAGAAGCTCTGACTCAAATGGAAGAGCACTAGCTTTGAGCAAATAGAAGCTCAGATACAGTACCCAAGCCCTAAGTTGAAGCCCCAGGCATCAAAAAAACCTCAAACCTCCAACAACTCAGATCTGTTCTAAGTACAGATGATAGGCTTGTATTACTCAACAAGGAGAGGCCTCTGCTTGTCTTTAGTTTAAAAGTTCTTCTATTGGCGTCTTTAGGTAAGTCTCAGCTTTCTACTTATACAGTTTGTGAATTAGCCTTTGAGCTTACTTAACATATGTATGTCCTGTTTGCAAATGAGATGAGACTATGGGTATTTGTGCTATGGGACAGCATGGTAGCATGGTCCAGCCCTCCCCTCTCCCTCCATATTAAATCGTTTCTGTGATTATGGTGAGCATGCAATTTATGGTCCAAATCGGAACTTTTTGGAGTGAAAGGGATGCTATGGAGAGTTTTTCCAGAACAACAGGTACATCCTGGGCCTGTCTCAGGCATACCAGGATCTGTGCTCATCCTACTCCACAGGGAAACCAAGGCAAGAGTGGAGGAATTAAAGACACTCTCTCATGTGTATAGTGCCTTTGTGGGTGTAGTCTGCATCCTTTTGTAGCGGTCTTTTGTTTCCAGAGTTTTCTAATTGATGGGAATGTGTGTGTGTGTTTTGTGTCATCATCATCACACACACACACACACACACACACACACATACACACACATGCTGCTTTGTACTGGAGTTTGAATGTTTGAACTTAAGGCCTTCTGCTTGCTATGCTGGTACTCTACCACCTGAGCCTTGCTTTCAGCACTGCTTTTTGCTGCTTATTTTGGAGATGGAATCTAGTAGATTTTTCTGCCAAGGCCGTCTTTCAACCATGATCCTCCAGATCTCAGCCTCCTGAGTGGTTCTGATGACAGGTTTTCCCAGACAGAATTGCTTTGTTGCAGTTGAACTCTGTCCAGTGCTATCAGACCCGGAGGCCTAGTCCTCAGGCCAGAGTGAATGTAATGTAAATGTTTTCTCTGCTTCCTTTTTTTTTTTTTTGTGCTGCCTCTGGGGCTTGAACTCTGCTCAAGGCCAGCATTCTACCACTTGCGCCACAGTTCTACTTCCAGCTTTTTTTTTTTTGTGTGGTTAATTGGAGCTAAGAGCTCTGGGCTGGCTTTGAATCTCAGTTCTCAGATCTCAGTCTCCTTGAGTTGCTGAGATTATCAAACTACTAGTGCCTGCTTTCTGTTTCCATTTCTCTCTCTCTCTTCCTTTCTTTCTTTCTTCCTTTCTTTCTCCCTTCCTTCCTTCCTTCCTTCCTTCCTTCCTTCCTTCCTTCCTTCCTTCCTTCCTTCCTTCCTTCCTTCCTTCCTTTCTTTCTCTCTCTCTCTCTCTCTCTCTCTCTCTCTCTCTTTCTTTCTTTCTTTCTTTCTTTCTTTCTTTTTTTGTCAATGGTGGGGCTTGAACTCGGCCTGGGTACTGTCTCTCAGCTCTTTAGCTCAAGGCTAGGACTCTACCATTTGAGCCACAGCGCCACTCCCGGTTTTCTGGACATTTATTGCAGATAAGAAGAGTCTCATGAACTTTCCTGCCCCGGGCTGGCTGTGAACAGCAATCCTAGATCTCAGCCTCCTGAGTAGCTAGGATTACATACATGAGTCACTGGTACCCAGCTTGTGCTTCCATTTCTTAATGCAGTTGAAAGTCTAATATTTCCAAAATGATAGAATATGTTTTTATTTGTTCTGAAGTTTTCTCTTCAAGCTTTTTTTTTTTCTTTTGTCAGTCCTGGAACTTGAACTCAGGGCCTGGGCACTGTGCCTGAGACTAGCACTCTACCACTTGAGCCACAGGTGCTACTTCTGGCCTTTTCTGTTTGTATGGTACTGAGGAATTGAACCCAGGACTTCATGCATGCTAGGCAAGTACTTTACCACTAAGCCACATTCCAAGCCTGTACTTTTTTATAATGGCATGGAAAATTCAAGAATTCCAAGGGAGGCATCTGAAAGTTACTGCACTCTCCTTTCTAGCTAGTTTCCTTGTGTGCAGGTGCAGTTCGGTTTCCTGTCCTTGGGAGCGATATGCTTTCATTCTTGGGTCTTTTGTTTTCTCATCAGCATCAACTGCTACAGAGCATACCAGGTTGCTATGTAATTTTCCTAATTGTATTTTTTCCCTGGAAATTTCCCCATTGGACTTATAGGTTGTTTCAGCATTTCCTTATCCTAGATATGGGTCTAATGATTAGGTCTGTTTAATACAGATTTTCCCCTTTCGGGATGGAAAGAAAGTTAGTTGCTAGGACACATTCCCTGGAGTGAGGTTAAGTGCTTATACAATTAAGTTTACTTCTCCATAAGGGCTGCCCCAATTCACCGGAAATAGACTGCCTTTATCTTTTGGCACTGGTGGTAGAAGTGTGTATTTTCACACTGTGGTTCACCAGGACATCAAGCACTGCCCAGTCACAGATCCACTAGAACTAGAGCGTGGTCTGGGGTGCTTGCAGGCCTCGGTCCTGCTCTCTCCTCTTACCCCTGAGGAAGGATGTCCAAGGTATACCCAGGTTGGTGCTGGAGGTTAGGGTGGGGGGTGTAAAATGGCTGTTTCCTGTTTTCAGGGTGCTTGGGAGAGAACGTAACCTGGGGTAGATGTGTGCATGCGCATGCGTGCGTGTGTGTCTAACTCTGCAGCCCAAATTGGTACATAGCAAAGAAACAGTCTACCAGAGTGATTGGTCTCCTGTGGGGAGTGCCTTACTCCCATCCTACTGATGCTTTTTTATTTTCAGAAATCCTTTTTATAAAACCATGTCTATTGAGGTGTCATTTAGACAAAAGAATACTCACTTAGGAAAGCCACTCTAGAAGCTTCCCTGTACCTTCCATCTCCCGTCTATTCTTCCACCTCAACTATTTGTTCTTTAATGTATGACACCCCTCCTCCCCCTTAAATTAGACTTGAGTTGTCTCACTTTTAGGTATTTTCTCCATTGCTTTTAATTCCATGGTCACGCCCATCTTTTATTTTTAAAAATTATGGCAAAATAGATTTAACAGAAAATGTATTGTGGTAATTTTTTGGGGGGGGAGGGTACAATACTAAGGCTTGAATTCAGGGCCTTGTACTTGCATGGCTTGCTTTCTTGGCTGGTGCTCTACCACTTGAGCCACTCCTCCAGCTCTTTGTTTTGCTGGTTGTTTTGAAAATAGGGTCGTTAGGATTTTGGCTCAGGCTAGCTTTGAACTGTAATCTTCTGAATCTCAGCCTTCTGAGTAACAAGTGTTGCAGGTTTGAACCACTGGCACCTCGCATTGCAATCATTTTTAGCTGTGTACTTCATGGCATAGCCATCAACATTCTTTTGCAACTCTTACCAACTGTCTCCTCTTTGTGCCATTGATTGCTGTGTTTATTTATTTCTCCCTTTCTACTTATTTGAAGATTATTTTGCTTTTTTGCCCCTAGTTTCTGAAAAAAGGAAGTTTTTTTTTTTTTTATCATTTTCACATTTTTTCCCAAGTTTATTCTGTGTGAGGTTCACTAGGCCTCTGATGTTTGTGAGTTTATAGTGTTTTGTATTGTTTTCTTTAAATCAAATCTAGGAGTAACTTGACTCCCCTCCCCGCTTTTTAAAAATATGCCCTGCCTTTTTTGTGCCCTTTGCTTTCCTGCAGGCCATGGAGAGTGTTTGGTTATTTTTGCCTCCTTGCTCCACTCATTTGGTATAGTTTCTGCTGCATTGTCTTCACACTTACTGACCTTTCCTTCTCTAGAGTCTAATTGGCTGCTAAATATGTCTAGTGAAATTTTATTTCTGGCATTCTGTTTTCTAGATTCCATTTGTGTTTCTCTTACATCTTCTACTTCTCATCATGTTTATATTTTCCTTTAGATTCCCATTGTTTGCTAATTCTATCTGTGTCTCTCCTGTGACCCCTACTTGTGATCTTTGTTTTCCTTGTAGGTCACATTTTTTTCCTTTCCATTTGAGTAGATGTAGGTAGTTTTTCCACCCGCGTCTTCTTCCTGAACAGTATGAAGTATGGAATATATTAGTATGGAAATGTATTGTTTGGGTTACTTTCAGTTTAAACTATCAGGATCAGATAAAGTAATATATAAAAACCATATCAGCCACGGAGACCAGAGTTTAGGGGGTAAGCCTGGAGTTTGTGTCCAGGGCCAAAGGAAATCCTGTCTTTGGACTGTTGGTCCCAATGGCTTTAGTTGTAGTTTAATGCTGCTTTGGCAGGCAGTGGCTTGCAGGTCAAACCTGGGCTTCCGCCTGTTCTGCACATAAGGTTTTATTGGAACACAGCCATCCCCCATTCATTGTACATTTGCTGTGGCAGCTTCCCACGGTGACAGCATTACCGACAGTGTTTTACCTTGTGGCCCTTTGGGTTTCTACGTACTGTGAATCACTTAACCTGTATCAGTGGTGGCAGACAGTTATGGGAATCCCCTCTGGCTTGCCTGGGGTGCTGCCTGTAGTCTCCAATGGATATTTCTGCTCCCTCCACCTACCTTCCTTGACTGACACATTCCTGGGTGGGCCTTGGGCCTTGGCTCTGGGTTATCAGGATTCTGAGAGACAAATGTGGGGCCCTAACTCTGGGCCCCAGCAGTACAGGGCGTGCGTGTGTGCTTCTTATTCTTGGAAGGGTGGTTCCTACCCTTCCTTCCGGAGGGAGTGAGGGAGGAAGGGAGGAAAAACTGGCTCATGATAGATAGCTTTATGACCCTGGGCAAAGTGCCTCCTGCCTGAGACCCTGCTTCCCTTGTAGTGAGAAAGCTGTGCTCTTAGACCTACCATGCTCTTAAGAGATGGCTGGTTCACAGTCTTCTACTGTAGGACTGCTTTGAAAGGCTGCTCCTGCTCTGTTTAGAGCTCAGAAGATCCCTGGTCTTGAGAAGCAGGACTATTCAACTGCACTGCTTTCCCTCTGAAGAAATGGCATTTCAAGTGTCCACGAGTGCCCTGGTGTTCGTTATGCTCACCAGGCCTGGATTCACCTTGGGCTTTCCATCTGGCAGTGTTGTATGGGAACTCAGTTGAGAGAAACAGAAGCTACGTTTTGAGAGGCCAAATTGGGAGTCTTTATTAGAGAGCTGGCAACCGCAGGTGGACTCCTGTCACGAAGACCTACAGCTCCTTGAATACACTTAACATTGTCAGGAAACTGAGCCGTAAGAGCAGAAAAACAATACCAACAAACCAGATCAACTCCAGTGGAGAGCTGAAGTGGGACACCGTGGTGAGTGGAGGAGAGCCAGCAGACACAAGATGCAAGGAGGCATGGCGTAATGGTATCTGAGCTGGTCTAGGACTAAATAGGGTCAGGGTTGGGGTAGGTTCACAGGAAACTCCAGAGTCTTGGGAGTTTAAACCATAGGACTGACAGGCCAGTAACCTATCATCTAAGTCCCTGCCCCTACCTCTAGGAATTCAGGCACGCCCATCACCTAAGGGTGGAACTTCCCTCCCTCTACCATGAAGACAAGGTGGTACCAGTTAAACCCAGTTCCCTGTCATCCACTAGGTAGTCAAGATGGTGCCAATCAGACCCAGTCCCTTTATTTTAGCAGGACCTAGGGTGTTGAAGCTTAGTGCCCTTTGCTCATTGCACCGATGGACACCCAAAGCCACTAGAGATGGATGGCTGCTTGATCAAGGCCACAGGGTGTGTGAGGGGCGGAGCTGAAGTGTTAGCTTCCTCATTCCTCCTTGGGAAAGCTCCAAATGCCCCATTGACCTGATCTTGCACCACTTGTCTCCAGAAGCCCAGTCAAACATGGTCTTCTGAGAAGGAGGGCCTTGTCTCAACACAGGTAGGCCAGGAGTTCTTGGTGGTAAGAGCAGTGTGGCCGGTGCTAGGTGTTACCCCACAGCCCCTCCATAACCTGGATCTCAGCAGAGCTGGCCTTCGCAGCTGGTTTCTTTGCACAATCGTCCAACCCTTACCACCTTATAGTGACCCAGGAAGGGCCAGCTCTGTTGTCCAGGGTCTTAGACTTGCATGAGGCCCTGTATTTAGATGTTGAGAATGGGTGGAGGGTGGTTCACCTGTGCCACATACTCAGCCCTGCTCTGAACTGCAGCGTCCAGTGCCTTGTTCTTCTGTTTCCTTCTGGTTAGCTCTGAGATGCCCATAAGAAGGCTCAAGGAAGTTGCTCTGTGACTCTCTGCCTGAGTCAGCAGGGGATTGTGTAAGATGTAAGAGACCAGAGGGCTGGAGCCAAAAGTGTTGCCTTTTTGCTGAAGATAGGCCTTTGGGGCCTGCGCAAGTTGCCTGAATGTTTTCACATATACTTAAATGAAGTAAGGTGCCACACCCATTGCATTTTGGGTGAAAGGCTGCTTCCGATCTGTGGAGTTGGAGCACTTTCTTATAAACCAGCTAGGCCTTCCTAGGTGGCCAGACTTCCATTGGTACTTGTTCCTGCTTAGGTTTCCTCATGTGGGGAGATTCCCTTTCATCTCCAGGACAGAGGTGGGCTAGGCCAGCCTGGAGTATTCCAGGAGGAAAGCTTGCCTGTGTTATAGGAGTCTTTGGTTATGGTGAATAAGTCAGTTTTTGAAAATGGTTCCTAAAGAGGCCATGATCCTCTTTCCATCGGCTCTGCTTGGGACACCGACTCTTTCAATATGGGCCTCCTGTCTGTATCTGGTGGTATGAGTCATTGTTGAGTCTTATAGGCCAGAGGCCCCTGGAACTCTTACCTCACTGGGCTCCTGGGTGGACACCCCTCAGAGTGGAAGATTTAGGTTGCTGTTTGCTCTTTCTGGTCTTGGTTGGCCGGGTGGACTGTAGGCTATGAAATAACATTTTGTCAGGATCAGAGACATGTAGATTCGATTCTTATGCTGTGCAAAACTGGACAGATAGCAACATTCTGAGCTTTCTCATCTGAAACATGAGGACAATAGGACCAGTATTATGGGGTTTATTGCTAGCAGTGCACAGCTTCCAGGAGAGAGTGAGGCTGCTGGCCCTGGCTGGTAACACAACAGTATGATTAGGTGCCTGAGGGTCTCAGCAGGCAAGGATGACTTTCCTTTGGGCTTCACCAAAGTAAAGGGTCCATTTTCAGTAGGTAATTCAATTAGATCTTTAGCCTCTTGGCCAAAGACTGTCACTTGAAGGCTGGAGGGCACCAGCAGAGCTCTGACTTTTAGATGGTAGCAACCAGGGAGGATGGCCCTGCCTGGCTTCATGGATCATTGGCTCCAGAGTTCCAGGAAGAGCTCTAAGGGCCCATAGCCAGCAGGTGCCCTGGGGTTGTTAATGGGCACCCAGATAGGTCATTTACCCTCTCTGGACTTCTCTCAGTTTCCTTGTCTCTAAAATGAGCATTGTTTCCTAAAGTTCCTGCTTTGAACTCATGCTCTGACATGTGACACCCCCTGGCAGCACCCCCTCTCCCTGCCTGCAAGCTCCTTTGTGGGGTGAGTTCATTTTAGTTCTTCCTTTAAACACACACACACACACACACACACACAATGGGGAATAAAAAGATGATCAGGGCCCCAGTAATGTGAGAAGAGAACTGAGGTATGCCATGGGGTCTGATCTGAGGACGGGGCTCTAGGGGGGATTGGGAGCAGCGAGCATGCGTCTGGGGTGGTGACTGGAACCAGACTTGAATGGGAGCCTGCCCCTGCGCAGCACAGTGCTCCCGCGTTTCTGTCTTGAGGACATGGGCAAACGTCTCGAGGACTTTTGCTTTGTGAGCTCTGGCAGAACAAACTTCCTGTGTCCCTAGTCATCTAGGGGAAGAATTGCAACTGCAGGTCAGCATGACCATTGAGTGTTGCAAGGCAGCCTTCTCTCATTGTCATGGGGACACATGGACTGGCGTGGAGAGCAGTCGGGCAGTTGGGCAGGCCTGGAAAGTCTGTTGTGAACTCTGTATTCAGGGTAACACTAGATGGCCTCGGGCCCTGTTCTGCCCTGACTCTAGCTAGGCTGACAGCCCTGTGTGGGGCTTGACCATGTGGACCTGGGACAGGTTGCAATCGCCTGTCTTGAAGCCCTGGTGAGGATCTTATGTGGGCTTCCTCTGTGTCTCTTCTGTGCCAGGTCCCTTTCCTGGTTGTTAGGCTACAACCTGGAACCAGGCATCCGTGCCCCTAGAGCTTGACTGGGAAGAAGTGATAAGAAAACCCTCTATGTGGGCTAGGTAAGGGCTGTGAGGAGAATCAAGCAGAAGGAGACACCGAGGGATGGCCCCGGAGGGATGGATGGGGCCATTCCACCTGGGAGGTAAAAGAAGGCTACTCTGGAGAAGTGCAGTTGGAGAACCTAATGGAATGAAGGGGGCCAGCTACCAATGTGGATGGAAGACAACCTAACCAAGGGAAGAGTGTCAAGGTTCTGAAAACTCCAGGATTCCCATCTGTCATGTCCAGATGCTTATCCCCACCATATGTCAAATAAAGAGACAGGGTGAAGGGCAGGGAGAGATCTGTTACCCAGCAGCAACAGTGAAGACAGCAGTTCAGTTCACTTTCAGCCATCTTCAGGTGTGCAGACACTGGTGCCTTAGGTTAAACAGGGAGAATTGGGGACAAGGTAGTGAGAAGGGTGGTGAGAAAGGTATGCAGAGTTAAAAAGCATTGTTTTCTAAACAACACAATGTTACTATTTATACAGCATTTGCATTGCATATGTCATTATAAGTAATCCAGAGATGTTTTGAAGTATGTGGGGGCTGAATGAAAATTGTGGGCATCTGAAAAGGTTGCCATCCACTGAGGGGGCTTGGGCCTGAGTCCCCTCCAGGGGAGTACTGTATTTTTTAAGGGTTCAAGAGGCTCAGAGGTGCTCAGTGGTCTCAGAGGGTGCCTTGTGGGATGTAGACCCAGGCAGGTCTGGCTCATTTAAGGAAAGTTGGATGTTTTGGCTTGAAGGCAGGGTGGGAAGGAAGGAAGCACCAGCACACGGGCTGGGTTTTCTTTTAACCAAGTAGGCGGACAGGGCACCATTTATCTAATAAATGAAGAGGAGCAGGGTGAGGCGCAGGAGATCAAAGCTCCACTGGGGCCTGGTCACATTGGAATCTCATTAGCTATATCAGAGATGGATAAGCCAGAGAGACAGCCATAGGGTGTGAGATGCAAGGGAGTGGCCGTAGCTGCAGATCTGGTTCTGCAAGTCAGCAGTGTACAGACAGTCATGGTGAGCCATGGGAAATTGGTTTTATCTGGAGGATGAAGGGCACCAGCACCAAGTGCAGTGAGAAGGGGAGGAAGAGCAGGCAGGGGCAAGGCAATGTGGACCATGTGCCTGAAGCTAGGTGTGTCCACCAAGTGGTCACCACTGAGGTAAGATAAGATGAGAAACAAAGACTTCCAGCTTTTGCAAAAGAGCAGTAAAATCTTTGGGCAACTGGAGGCATGGTGGGGTGACGCTCCCTGCCATTGTCAGTCCTTGACAATGAGAGCAGAGAGGAGTTCATGCTCTGATGGAGAAAATGGGAACTTATCAGCCGGGAGTTGGTGTGGTGTGGGGGTGGTTAAAAGGACCAAGGTGGAGCACATCAAGTCTGTGCCTGTGTGGCCAGTGTTAATTGAAGAGTGGGTTAGCAAATGAATGGGGGTTTGGGGTAGAGCCCTACTCCTTGATGCCTACCATTTTGGTCTTAATCCTCCCTGGGCCCTTGTGTTGTGCTTGGGAGTCCTGGCAGATCCATATCAGTGCAGGGGTTCACGGAGCACTGTGGGGTCCAGGCATAGGAAACTGGGAACACTGGAAAACTGGGCAAAAGCTCAGATTTGTGTGCACTTGCTGAACGTGACATCTGTGATCTTGAAGCGATGAAACCTCCCGAGGCTTTCATTGAAGGAGCTTTGACTTCCCATTTCAGCTATATGAGTCTGGTGTTGTATAAAATGGGCAGAGGCAGGTGGCTCACAGCTGAAGAATACACTGAAGGGAGTTGACAGTCAAGGGGAGACCTAGCTCGGTTATTTATCCTGAGATACCTGAAGGTGTAAAGTGGTTAACAGAAAAACAGGAGGCAGCTTGACTTGCCCTCAGCGTGATGCATTTGGTTTCAGAGGAAAACTCCTCCCTGCCTTAGGAGCCTGCTTGGTAATTTGGGTATGTACTTGCCCTTAGCCCTAATGGGCTTCTGCAATGGGAAGAGGGGTCTGGGGACACTTCTTGATGAGCTCACTGCTTAGGTCAGACTTTTTTTTTCTTTTCTGGTGCCAATCCTAGGTCTTGAACTTAGGGCCTGGGCACTGTCCCTGAGCTTTTTTTTTTTTTTTTTCTTTAGGTTGTGGGGCCTGAACTCTGGGCCTGGGCACTGTCCCTTAGCTCTTCAGCTGAAGGCTAGCACTCTACCACTTGAGTCACAGCACCACTTCCGGCTTTTTTTTCTTCTGCCTATGTGGTGCTGAGGAATTGAACCCAGGGCCTGATGCATGCAAAGGCAAGCGCTCTACCACTGAGCCACCTTCCCAGTCCTGTCCCTGAGCTTTGTTGCTCAAGGGTAGCACCTTACTACTTGAGCCACAGCTCTACTTCCAGCTACTTCGTCTTCTTTTTTTTTTTTTTTGTTTGGTGCTTAATTGGAGGTAAGAGTCTCACAGAATTTGCTGCCTGGTCTGGCTTCAAACTGCAATCTTCAGATCTCAGCCTCCTGAATAGCTAGGGTGACAGGTGTAAGCCACCAGCACGTGGCCAGGGCAGGTTCATTTAATTCATTACTTAGAACCCAGCATTTCCTGAGCGCATGTGAGCCCCTGTAGGGGACATGGGAAGATGCCCCGCCCTGGCCAGTGAAGGGCATGGGTAGCTGCTTCTCTGTAGTTTGGGCCTGAGGAAAGGAAGGTGGTAGTTTGTGTTCCTAGCTGCCTGATCCTGTGCTGATCCTCACCTGTGTCTCACACACCGAAGACTGTGTAAGCACACCCATCCTGAATGGGGGAAGATGTTTCACTCTACAGGGTTTTCCTCCCCAACTGGGTCATAGGACCACTGGGGGTTGAAAGGGCATGTCCGGCTTTCAGACAAAGTAGGTGCTGGTGACCTGCAGAGATGGAATTTCCTTTTCTTAGGGTAGAGAGCTCCTGTCATCTGTAGGACCAAGGGGCCATATGGGACCAGAGCCAAGAGCCTCTCTGACTGGCATGTGGGTTTTGCTCTAACTTGAAGCATGTTTGTGTTCACAGTGCTGGTTTCTGACCTAACTTTTCTTTCCTTCCTTTTTCTCCCTGTCCACTGCCCCTGCTTAGTTGGCTGGAGTTGTCTTCCTCGGCGTTGGGCTGTGGGCATGGAGTGAAAAGGTAGGTGGAACCCATAACAGGCCGCAGTTACCAGGCAGATCCATTCCTTGTGTCCCCTCCCCCAGTCTGTTCTCTGACAACAAGCCTTGCTGTTGCAGTGGGGCCTGTCTTTATAGACCTGGCCCTTGGGGCTGGCTCTGCTGCCGGCAGTAGGGTTGCACTGCTGTGGCCACTGCTAAGCCAGTAAGGCTTCGGGAGGTTTCAGATATGTGAGCCTCCAGTGGTTCCCTGGCTCCCCCTCCCCTGCTCCCCATTTGTGACTTGGGAGCAAACAAGCACCTGTGCTTACTTCTGAGGTACTGGCCCACAGGAAGAAGCCCTGAGAGCAGGGAGCCCTGTGGTGGGACCGGTCTTTAGGCCTGTGGATTTCTAGCCCAGCCTAGGAGAGGTGAGGAGGGGAGACCAGGCTCATACTATGCAGAAGGACAAGGGACAGTTGGTATGCCAGGGGTGTGAGACTGGCCAGGGGCAAGGTGGAGCCCTGGGGCCTTCCTTGCCCTGTGGGAGGTTGATTCCAGGGAGGTGGTGAGCGGTGAAATCCCTACTGGACCAGGGAGGGAAGAGGACCGAGCAAGGGGCTAAGGGAAACGGAAGCCCCATGTAGAGTCCTAGGCCCTTTGTTCCTTCAGTGGTTCCTTCCTTTGCTCCAGGAACACTTAAGTGTGGGCTTTCCTGTCATGAGCTTTATGGACTATGTAAGACCTGTCTTTGTGTTTCAAAGTGGTCTGTGAACCCCTAAATAGCAGCATCTGGAATGCAGTGTTCCTTTGTCCCAGTGACCCAGAAACGGATGTAAACTGTGACTCACAGTGCCACCATGTGGCTGCTTCAGGGGCTGCAGCGTCCTGATGGGGCCAAGACCTCAGTCTGGGGCTGGCTGCATAGCTTGCCTGGGCAGCCTGCTCTTTTCTCCTTCCCTGTTTAGATCTCACAGAACTTTTCTATGTGGCTGCCACTAGCCACACACAACTATTTGTATTTAAATGAAGTTAAAGTATATACAAACGAGAATTCAGTTCTTGGTATCTCTACCCACCTTCTCAGTGCTCAGTGACCACCTCTTTGGGCAATGCCAATACTAAACACCTCCACCACACAGAAAGTGCTATGCATAGCACCGCAGCCTTTACCTGCTTTGCACCAGCACTCCACCAGAGTGCTCATTGTGAAGCTGCGCCTGGCCAATTTGGCCACAGGACTCCCTATACCTCCCTACCCTCTACTAGGGCCTGGCAGAGGCTACCTGTAGGCCACACAGAAAGCCTGAGGTCTGCCTGGCAGGAACTTCATGGGAGGGTCTCTGAGGGTTGAGGTGGCCAAGGATGCTGGGCAGAGGGAGCCTCTAAAGCACCCGCAGAACCATACTCCAGCCTGGCTCTTAATGATAGGACAGAGCCTTGGGAGGCCTCAGACCTGACCCCCCCGCCCCCTTCCCATACCCAACCCCAGGTACCCTTGGCTCCCCTTCAAGGCTGAGGCTGCCCTGCTTTCTCTGACTCTTCCAGGGTGTGCTATCCGACCTCACCAAAGTAACCCGGCTCCATGGAATTGACCCTGTGGTGCTGGTCCTGATGGTGGGCGTGGTGATGTTCACACTGGGGTTTGCTGGCTGTGTAGGGGCCCTGCGGGAAAACATCTGCCTGCTCAAGTTTGTGAGTACCCCAGATCTGGGTGGGATACAGAAAGGGTAAGGGGTGATGGGGTAAAGGGGGAGGCTCTGCTGGGCAGGCCCATGTGGGACCTGGCTCACAGTGGAGGCAGGGGCCAGCCCTCTGTATCCTGCTGCCTTGCTGAAGGTAAGACTTGGGGCATAGGCCTTGCTGAGCAGGCTCTTCACCCAGGAGCACTGGGGCCCTTGGTGAGGGGGAGTCAGCTGTGTGTGTGTGTGTGTGTGTGTGTGTGTGTGTGTGTGTGTGTGTGTGTGTGTGTGTGTGTGTGTGTGTGTGTGTGTGTGTGTGTGTGTGTGTGTGTGTGTGTGTGTGTGTGTGTGTGTGTGTGTGTACAGGTCCCTCCTTCCTCTCCTCTGCCTTTTATCTCTGCCCAGAAGTTCTGAAAGGATTGTTTGTCTGCTTTTCCACCTTTGCTCTTCCTGGCTAAGATCAAAAGATGTTGTCAATTTCATTAAGAAATCATTTCCTTTCTCCAGGGTATGTGAATCTGTTGGCTATGCAATGCAGAATCCTTAATTTTCTGGCCGAACTGCTCGTTATCAAGAGTTTAGTTTTATGTTTAGATACAAATTCATTTTTAAATGCATACAGCTCAAATTAAATAGCACCTGGAGGGGGAAACACATTATTGCATTATTTTAAATAATCTATTATTTGTTGAGTTTATTAGGTCAAGCTTTCTTAGTTTAAAAAGCAAAATACATATATTTCTTAGGGTGTTTTTTAAAAAAATTCTCTTAAAAATACTATGTTTAAGCTTGGCATAGTGGTGCACACCTATAATCCTAGCTGCTCCGAAAGTGGAAGGAGAATGGAGCGTTTGGAGCAAGTCTGCATTACATAGTGAGACCCTGTCAAAATAAAACAAAACCAAAACACCAATAGGGCTGGAATGGCTCTCAGTAGAATGCTTGCTCGAGGTCCAACATTTTGATCTTTACCCTTGCAAACATACAATAACAAAAACACTCCTGAAAGACAAACCAAAACAAAAAACCCCAACTATGTTTAGCATTTCGCTTCCTGTGGCAAAGCGGTCTGGCTTGCTTTCTGACAGAGGCCTCAGACCCTGCCTGGGCAGGAGGCAGTGTGGACCTGTGGCTGCAGATGGATGCAGAGGAGTGACAGGTGTTCCAGGGAGGCACATTGCTGACCACCCTGTGCTCACACACAGGGATGCTGGCAGGAGAGAGTGCTGCTAAGGAGCTAGGTGCCTGTGGGAGTTAGGTGCTTAGTCTCCTTGTCCCTAAAGTAGAGGTGACACATGAGATTTCTGGGAACTCAGACGGTTGATTGTGCATGGACAGTAGTTGGATAATGTGACTGTAGGCTCTGTCAGGAAGAGTGAGGGCCTGTGCTCCCTGACCAGGTGTCCTCTTGTGGGGGAGGGCTCGTTGTTAGGAAATGATAGGCAGCTCTCGTTGGAGTGTTCTCATCCTTTTGGCTTGTTGCATCCTTACCAGCAGTGCACTGAGTGCCCTGTTGACCATAGTGCTTGCCCCTGGCTGACAATGGGGCATTGCCGGGCACGAGGGGTCTCTGTATTGCAGGCTGTGCAGCAGGCCTTGGTGCAGGGTTGGATGGGGTACACTGCAGGGCCACTCTAGTGGCTCTGTGACTCTACACTCCATCCTTGTCCCTGTAGTTCTGCGGGGCTATCGTGCTCATCTTCTTCTTGGAGCTGGCGGTGGCCGTGCTGGCCTTCCTGTTCCAGGACTGGGTGAGGGACCGGTTCCGAGAATTCTTCGAGAGCAACATCAGATCCTACCGGGATGACATTGACCTGCAGAACCTCATCGACTCCCTGCAAAAAGCAGTAAGTGCCACTCCTGATGGGCTCCAGGTAGAGCTCATACTCTCTTGCCTTTACCATCCTGCTGCTCCAAGCCAAGGCGGGGTGGTGGCGGGGGGGGGGGGGGGGGTAAGGCCTTCCTCTGCAGTGGCTTTTCTGCCTTCAGTGTGGCAGACAGCAGGAAGGCCATGGAGTATCAGTTGTGCTGGCTCATGATGGGCTGATCCAGGCTCCATCTCAGTGTATCTTCCCCCCATTTGCAGTAGGCAGTAAGTCCTGGTAGCCATCCATTCCCAGGAGCCCAGTCCTCCCTGTCCCCATGTTTTAGGACCCAGCTGTTTCCAGGCTTGCCCAATATCCACGCTGGCAGCCACAGGCCCCTTTGGGACCTTGGGACTCATGGGGGTAGGTAGGAGTGGGCAGAGTTCTTCCCTCCAAACTTGTGACTTACTGTCTGAGGCTATTCCTGTCCCTTTCCTGGGGGGTGGGTGGGGGGGGGGAGCTTTCCCCTTCCTGTTTGAGAAGGGCAAGTTGCCTGAAGGAAGCTTCCTCCTGTGGAGGGCTGTGACCTCTCTGGAATTGTCCCCAGGGAGAGGGATGTCTAAGCAGTTCCAGCCTGTGGCCCTCAGTCCATCTGCTCCCTTTCTTTCTTCATGTGCACCTGGAGCCTTGGACCCCAGCCACCCTGGTCCTCTGGGAGGAACCCACGCCCTGCCACAGCGGCCTACACAGAGACCTCCTGTTTGATCTTTGTTCTACCAGAAAGCTCAGCTTCCGAGAGACCTTTTCTATGGAACGCTTGGTTCCAAGGAGAAAACAAACTCGGAAGCCCTGAAAATAACTCTGATCCACTGTTATTCTTAGCCACGACTTGGATCCCCTTGTTTTGTGTATCAGAGCACCCAGCCGAAACCATTTATTTATATCACCCAAGAGTCCACCAAATTGTTGCTCCTGACCTGTGTGGGTCTGTGAAAGGCCCCAGATCCCAGCTGTCTTCCCACGTCCTCCTGTTCTGTTCGGCATCACAGTTTCTCTGTTTCATGCTCACGTGGCCATCAGCCTGCCGTCTTCCTCATTCGGGTTCAAGCGCTCCTTCCCTGCATTGCCTAAAGAACATTGTCTTTTTCTGTATCAATTCTTTTTACCCATTTTTCTTCAAGAATACCTTCAAACTCCGGATCCTCTTGCCTTAGCTTCTGAGCATTGGGATTATAAGCAGGGTGTATGCTTGATTTCTTTCCTTCTGAAAAAAAAATTTTTTTCCAGATCCAGAAAGTTCTAGAACTTTCTGTGTTTGCTGTATTAGGGAGTCATTAAGACATATGGCATAGTGAAAGAGTGGGGGTAGGGAAGGTGGGATTTTACACGAAAGGAAAGCCAAGGCAGTCCGTGTGATCATTTGCAGTAACGACATCCACTCACGTGCTGGCCACAGGGGTAGGGCAGGAGTGAGATCTTCTCTCCGGTACTGTTCTCAGCATGGCCATGTGCCTCCAGTGTTGGGTTTCCACATCTGTAAACCAGGGAGGACGTTGTTTGCCCTGGAGTGGAGGGCTCACATGTAGGCAGGGTTGCTGTGTTGCTGTTCTCTCTAATCATGACTCTTGTCCCATAAAGAGATGGGCCAGCATAGCCCCTTTGGTGTTCCCTGGGAGGAGAGGAGCGTATGGAAGGGGCCCGATAGGGGAGAAGGGGCTAGGAGGTGGACGAGTCCAGGGAGAAGGGAAGGCTTCTCACAAAACAGGAACCGGAGCTGAGCTCCCCGACCTGTGCTGGATTGGGGGCACCGATGAGTGAGCCTCGGATGTCATGGCTGCTCATTCCTCCTTAAGAGGCTACCAGTGGCGTCATCTAGCATCTCTGTGGGCCTCATTTCTGCCATGCCAAGACCCATACCCTGTACCAGTGTCGCTGACATTTATCAACTTCTCTGGTTGCAGAACCAGTGCTGTGGGGCGTATGGCCCTGAGGACTGGGACCTCAATGTCTACTTCAACTGCAGCGGTGCCAGCTACAGCCGCGAGAAGTGTGGGGTGCCCTTCTCCTGCTGTGTGCCAGATCCCGCGGTAAGTCCGTCGTGGAGCCCACGTGGCTCCTGCAGACTCTCAGAGTGCCCTGGGCTGACTCTTCCTGCAGACCCAAGGTGTTCGCCATGCTTTCTCCACCCTACCCCAGGCTCTTACATCCTGAGGTCCTGCATGTCATAGCCCCCCCCGGGCTGCTCACCTGTGTCCTCCGAACTCAGAACTCCACAGGGCCCACAGAGCACAGCCTCTCTAGGTGGACAATTGATTTCTATTCTTTTTCTGTTCACCTTGTTTCATTCCCGCACCAAGACACATGTCATTGGGGTTCCAGAAATTGAGTTTTAGGGTGACAATGGAAGATGTGTTCCCTTTGCCTGAATTGAGTCTGAAAAAATCTGAGCCCTTTGCAAAGTCTGTGTGCAGTTCTTGTATGGCTGGGACTAGGTCACCAGGATCTTGAGTATCAGCTGTGAGCATGCGGGCCGTGAGCCGTGGGCCAGAACCTCTGTGTCAGGGGCAGCTTTTCCTCATTGGGTCTGAGGCTGCATTTGCTGCTGTTACACAAATCGTGGCTGAGGTCTCCAAAGGTGTCTGGGAAGTAACACCAGTGTAGTCAGCATTGCATTTAGCAACTGAAACTTTTACTGCCTACCATAAAGACTGGCAAACTGTGGATCAAGACTCAAATCTGGCCTGCTGTTTCATATGACTTGTGAGCCAAAGATGCTTTTAGCTAATTCTAAGTGATAGTTGTAGTCAGTTTTTGGTCACTAACAAAATATGCTGAGATAATTAACTTAGAAAGAGTAAAGGTTTATGAGGTTAAGAGTAATAGCTGAGGGTAGAGTGCATGTTTAGCATGATCTGCAGATAGAGCTGTGTCTGTTGGTTTGTGCATTGCCCTTCATCTCTCTTGCTATAGAAGAAGCGTGGAGATGGCTGACATAATTACTCTCTAGCTCTGAACAGGGACAACCATCCCAGCCTGAGGATGGGAGCTGTGATGGGATTTCCTCAGGTGTTTGCTGGTGCTAGGTTGTAACCTTTCTAGAACTTTGTACTATCAGCTAGCTATTAGCGAGAACAATATTGATGACTTTTCTTGTTTTTCCTACAGCAAAAAGTTGTGAACACACAATGTGGCTACGATGTCAGGATTCAGGTGAGAACCCCAGCATACACGGTTTGAAGGGAGCTGTTGGATGACAGTTCTTTAGGTTTTGCTCCCTGTAGTCTAGCAAGTTGCTTTTTGAGTCCCGGAGCCTTTGGTTCAATGGTGACCTGATTGCAGCCTGCCCTGGGAAGAGCAAACATGGGAGACCAGGGCTTGTGCCTTTTCCTGGAGAGGTCTCTGTCCTCAGCTCTGTCCGTACAGATCTTTCATGTCATTTCATTTCATTTCACTTTTATATTGTTCTCTCTCACTGTGTGTGTGTGTGTGTGTGTGTGTGTGTGTGTGTGTGGTGTGTGTGTTGGTACTGGGGCTTGAACTCAGGACCTGAGTGTTGTCACTGAGCTCTTTTTGCTCAAGGCTAGTGCTCTACCACTTGAGCCACAGCTCCGCTTCTGGCTGTTTGGTGGTTAATTGGAGATAAGAGTCTCATGGACTCCACTGCCCAGGGCTGGCTTCCAAGTGTGATCCTCAGATCTCAGGCTTTTGAGTAGCTAGGAGGACAGGTAGCTGACAGGGAGCTTCTTTGTAGGGGAGTAGGGTGGGGAACTCCATGTGTACACAGATTCAAGACTGTCTCCCCACAGTTGAAGAGCAAGTGGGATGAGTTCATCTTCACAAAAGGCTGCATCCAGGCGCTGGAGGGCTGGCTTCCGAGGAACATTTACATCGTGGCTGGCGTCTTCATTGCCATCTCCCTGCTGCAGGTGTGGCCCCAGGGACCCGAATCCTCGAACCCTTGTCCAGCATGGGAGTGATGTGAGAGGAGCTGAGAGCCCAAGGCCAAGGGGCTCTGTGTGCTTCCGGACCGCAGGGTGCCTATAACTGTGTGTGGGGTTCAGCTCTGATTCCTCTCCTCACAGTCCACTCCCTGAATTGAGGCTGGAAGGGTGTGGGCCCTTCTGGAGGGTCCAGAGGCCTCCTCAGAGCACATCACTAGAGGCTGGATGGCGGTGCTCGGGTGTCTGTCCCCTGGTGGGTGGGTGGAAGTGGCAGCGTTTAGGAGGTATTGAGCTATGGAATGGAAGATGACATTTCCACACAGTGGGAACTCGGGTCGGGCCATCCCCTCAGGACCGCTTTCCTGTCCCCTGGCCTCTCAGGGGGGTTTTCCCTTCTACAGGGGACCCTCTGGCCACTGTGCTCGGTGACCTCCTTTGCTGATCAAGGCTGTCAGTGATTGGAAACCAGCTTTCCCCTGTGGAGGGACATGATGACTACGGGGTTCTCGAGATGCAGGGAGAATGGGCTTTTCCTAGCGCCGATGCCCACTGAGAATGCTGGCTTTGGTTTCAGATATTTGGCATCTTCCTGGCGAGGACCCTGATCTCAGACATTGAGGCGGTGAAGGCGGGCCATCACTTCTGAGGCGCCGAGTGGAGCAAGCGGAGCTGAGCCATGCCGTGGTGGAGGCCAGGGCCACCACCGCCCTCACCCCGAACGTCCCCTGGGAGGGACGCTGCCAGCGCCACGCAGAGCCAGCACCCCGTCTTCGGCATCAGCGGGACCTGACCTCTCTGTTTCTGTCTGCTGGTGCTGAAGACTGAGGGCTCCTTCATACACGCCCAGAACTTGAGATGGGATCCCTTCTCCCCCAGGGTATATCCCAAGCTAGAGAATGTGTCTTTCTAGGGGGTGGTGACTGAGGACAGACATACAGGCAGCAGGGAGGGCTTGAGTCTGAGAGCAGCTGCCCCGTTCCTCACTCCACACCTCGGGCAGTGGCCTAGCCTGGGGGCGGGGCACCCTCACGGAGGGCGGGGCATCGAGGAGGACAAGGCTCCACCTCCATCAGGTCAAACAGCACAGGGACTGTCCCTAGGAGAGGAGGAGGGGCCTGGTGGACACGGCTTGCTAGTGGTATCTGTGGGGTTGAACAGGAGCCTCAGCCATGTTCTAGTGAAGTAAGCCTGAGCCAGGGTGTGTGACATGTACCAGCTCCTGCCTTTCCCCCTGGACAGAACAGCCGCCCATCTCCTAGCATTAAGCTCCAGGGCCCCCTGGTGGGCAGAGGTGGGGGACCCGCTTCTCTGCCGAGAGCTGGCTCTCAAAGATCTTCAAGAGTGTAAATAGTTTATTTATAGGGGTAAGGATGTTCCCACACTGTACCTTCATTCCCCCTCCCCGACCCCCAGAATTTCCTGTTAAGCAGCCTTATTGGTGTCTAGGACTGAAGCACCTCCTTTCGGTTCCCCAAGTCTCCAGAACCAGGCCGCCTCCCTCCCACAGCCCCCACATCCCACAGCTTCCCCCAGCCTCCACCAACCAGTGGGTCACCCTGCTTTTCCTCACTGTTTTCTGGTCTTGGTGCTACTGAAATTGTCACCCAGAATTTAAATCCTGCCCTGTCCCTCCCTACAGCACGCCTAGAGAACCCCAGCCCCAGATAGCTGACTTGGAAACCTAGCACCTGCCATGCTCTTCCTGGGAGCTACACCCTCCCACAAGCTCGCCATGTTTGATCTCTAACTTTCCCAGGGACCCCTCCCCTGCCGTACCTGTGGTCCCCGTGTCTACTCTTCCCCTCAGGGCTGTTCCGGGGCTTACTCTTGGAGATGAAGTCTGGCCTGTACTGGCTTCTAGTGGTCACCTACATGCAGAGCCAAGACACAAGTGTCCATCTTCGGCTGGGCTGCGCTCATGCTTCTCCCTGGATCGTTATCTGTCTGTCCTCACTGTTCAGGGATCGAGTGCTACTTCAGTCACCTGCCACTGTGGCCGTAAACATTCTAATGTGGTGTATTTTGGTGATACTGGTGGATGTTTGTTGATGATGATGATGATGATGATGATGATGATGACGATGATGACGACATTACAACTTTTTTTTTTTTTTTTTTACAATTCTCTGTAGACTAGAGGAAGAAGAATGCTTGTGTTTTTAGGAAGCGTGATGCTTCTTTGACTGCCAAACTCTTTTATGGAATATATCTTTGTATTAATGTTGCTGTTTTGGTTGTTTTTGTTTTGTTTTGAGTCCTCATCAAAATGGTGTTAAGCATCTCAGTAGTAAGCATAGCAATGGAGGACACCACTCCACCGAGGAGCACCGACAGGAAGTCTAGGCTGTCCCTGGCGTACGTCACACTCACCCTCTCTGTGTAGGGAACAAGTCAGACAAGTGTGTGGCTCCGGGTCCTACCACCCCCAGCTTTAAGTTTGAGCTGGAAGGACTTTAATTCACATGGGAGGAAACGTGCATCAGGTTGTTTGTGTCTCTGCAGCCCTCGGCAGTATTACAGAGCCAAGCTAATGAGCTCAGGGGTCCTGTACCTGGTTGGAGTTTGGACTCTGTGCCGTGCAAAGCTGCATGTCCTGATTTGGATTGCCCATCTGTAGTGGTGTGTGTGTGTATGTGTCCGTCTGTCCATCTGTCTGTCTGTGTCTGACCTAGCCTTCTGGGGAGTATTGGTGGCTGCACTGATACCATGGGCTCTGGACAGCTCCTGCTATCCCATCTGCCCAGGTCACAGTCCCTGTTCAAGGTCAAGTATAGCCATGACTGCCAAACCTGGGTTTGTGTCCTGATAGTTTATAAAAATTGGGGGAGCTGGGTGCCGGTGGCTCATGCCTCTAATCCTAGCTATTAAGAAGGCTGAGATCTGAGGATTCTGTTCAGAGCCAACCCAGGCAGGAACATCTGTGAGACTCTAATCTCCAATTAACCACCAGAAAACTGGAAGTGGCACTGTGGCTCAAGTGGTTGAGCACTAGGCTTGAGCTGAAGAGCTTAGGGACAGCATGCAGGCCCAGAGTTCAAGACCCATGACCGACTGAAATTAAAAAAAAAAAAAGGTTGGGGGCCATTTCAGTCCATCTCTGAGTAGATGTGATGGATGAAAACCACAGATCAAAGTCCCCCAATACCATGGCACCCACCACGAGGCTTGGGGCCAGCCTGGCTGCCCTGAGCCCACCTTTCCTGTCCTTGGGCTGGACAGAAGCACTGTATAACCTGCACCCTCTTCTCCTTACACACTCACTTCAGTGTCAGTACCCCCTTCCTGTGACCTGCCAGCTCCTCTCTAGTCTTTGCCTTGACATTCCCCTGCCAGTTCTGTCTCTCACCTTTCCTTCCTGTAGTACCATTGCTTTCTTTTCTCCATTTCCCAGCTTCTGGCTGGTCTCTCTGCCCTCCTCAGCCCGTCTCCCCACTCCATTTGTCCATTTGTCAGACCCAGACCCTGGCTTGGTCTCTCGCCCCTCACTCATGCTCTGGGCCTCCCTTTGCTAACCCTCCCCTCGGTGAGGCATACGAGTGCCATTTCTGACCTCTTCTCCCCATCCTTTGCAGGCATTGGCTGGCATTGTGTGCTTTTGCCCTTCTTAGTGGCACCTAGGGCCTCCCACTGCCCACAGGACAGAGCTGTGTCCTGAGCAGGAAGGCCATCTGCACAGCTCCATGAGAAGCCTAACACTTGATTTCCTTATACAAATAGCACTAAAGATGAATGGGTAGTGAACCTTACCAGAATACGGAGTGCTCGTGGTACTGGGGATGGAATAGCTTCATTCTTTCACTAGAACAGCTTGCAGGAAACCATTTTTTATGTCCAAATATGAGGCTCAGAGAAAGGCAAGTTACTGTCAAGGATTTGGAAGGGTAGGGTGTAAACCCTGAACTCCTCATTTCTAATTATCTTGCAGCTAAAGCTTGAGGCTTGGTGGCCTCCAGCCCTGATTCTAAATCTGATTGGCTCCTGCAGAATGAAATCAGCATATGGAAGCAGCCTGAACCCAGCCAATTCCTGAAAGTTCTCAGCTCATGTCCCCAGCAGGCTCTCAGGCATTTGGAAAATGTAGGAAGTGGAAGTGTTGGTTGCCCTGGGAACCTGCATTTGGATGCCTGGCTCAGTGTTGGGGCCCTGTGGAAAAGTGCGGTGTTGAGCCCAAGGAGCTTGCTCCTTGTCCTGGGCTAGAGGCCCTGATACTGGTCCCTGTGTTCACATCTCTACAGGACCTGAGCTATAGGTAGCAGCACTGTGTACCATGCACAGGATGCTCCCTGGCTTTGTGGAAGGTACTTGTTTTCCTACAGCTGAGTTGCTCACACAGTAGGCTTAGGGAGGGCTTTATATGTTGGACATTGTAGGGTCTGACATAGCCTCTCAAGTGGGTTACTCTTAGAAGCTATGGGAAAGGAGACATACATATGAGTGTGGCTCCTGTGTCCCTCCACTGTGGAGTTTTAGATCATCAGCTCTGAAACTGGGAACTGTCTTCTTGGTGGACCTTGGCCAGTGCTTGTCTAATTGTGCTCAGGAAGCTGCTGCTGGGCCTCTGGACAGCCCAGTCCTCTATAGCAGTGGCTGTGCTCATTTGTTCAGATGCTTTTCAAAGATCCAGAGACCATCATCTACCTTTAGGGCCTTTTGAGTCCCCTGAGAAGTCAGAACTAGCCTTTTCTCAAAGGCTGCGTTAAAAGCCTGCCCCTTAAAGTGCTCTTGAGGTTTGGTGTGATGGTGCATGGCCTGTTATTGCAGCTGTGGAGGGAGGTAGAAGTAGGAGGATAATAGTCCAGGACCAAAGTGTGGGACCCAGCCTAAAAATCAAGGCAGAAACAAAATGACTGGGAGCATGGGTCAAGTGTTAGAGCATGAACCTGACTAGTAAACACAAGGCTCAGAGTGCAAATCTCAGGACCCTCCCCCCCCTCCCCCCCAGATGTGTTTTGGAGACTCCAGGGTACTGCAGGGAAATCATAAAATGGGCATTGTAGAATCAGGGTCACTTGGAGAAAGAAAAAAGTTAGAGATGCCTTAATTAAGTGGACATTGTTCTGGGGAAGAAGTTACCAGTGGTAAGATCCTGCTTCAGAGCACACAGAGCAGATTATTCTCTACCAAGCTCCGAGATAATCATGTCCTTATGCATCTACTTCCTGTCCACTGTCTCTTAAAGCTCCAGCCAAACCTTCAAGTGTGGCTTAATGACAACCCACATACATGATCACTTTGGGCTGTAGTTTTGTCACCTCAAACAACTTTCAAATTAGTCCTTTTGAGACGTACTTAAGTAAAAGCAATCTATAGAATGGATAGTGCCTTGTCATCCTAAAGCAGACACTATTAAGTTTCCTTCTAGAAAGTGTCTTCAGAGCTGCATGCAAGCGGGAGTCATTTTACATGGTGTCCTGTGATTGGTTTTACCTTAATACACTGCTCCCAGGGTGTGCATTCAGATCTGGGGCAGGGCTGTGCCACAGCAATGGACCTTGCTCTCCAGGGACCGCTGCTTACTGTCCCAGGTAACAGAAAACCCCACTCAAACCCATCTGAACAATGAAGGGAAGACAGACGCTGGCTCCTGAAACTGGAAAGTCCAGGGGTGGGGTGAGTTTCAGGGCTGGTGTGATCCAAATGGCTCACTGACGTCAACAGGATCGGATTTCCTCTTCTGTCTGCTCTCCTGGCTGGCTTCCTCATCACCTGAGGTTCAGGAAGGGACCACTTCACCTGGGACAAGCCAGGTGTGTCCTTGTGATGGGCCATCCAGGGAAGGGATCGCCCTCCTTCCTTGCTCTTGGAAGCACATGGCAGGCAAACAGCCCAGCAGAGTGCGGGAGGCTTGGCTCACATTCCAGGTTCACTTCTGCAGCTGGATGTTTCCATTGATGCAGTGAATTGCTTTTTGCAAGGGCTTAGAAAAAGCTCATGCGATTAGTTTCTTGGAATGACTTCTTAGAAAGGTTTTTTTTTTTTTTTAAAAAAAAAAGAGTCTTGTGGGCCTGCATGCTTGCTAGGCAGGTTCCCTACCAGTTTGAGCCACACACTGCCCTTTTACTTTGTAGTTTGTTCTTCACATAGGGGCTCATACTCTCACTATGATGAGCCTCTGACTGCAATCTGTCTCTGCCTCCCTCCCAAGTAGCTGAGAGTCACCGTGCCTGGCTCCAATACACACACACACACACACACACACACACACACACACACACACACACACACACTTTAAGTGCCTGGCTCCAATACATACACACACACACACACACACACACACACTTTAAGTTTCTCCAGGGAGATGGGCTTACATCTTAAAGACTGAGTCTTCAATTAACTACCAAAAAAACCCAAAGCAGGGCTATGTTAGCACACATTTCCTTCTACTTCCTACCCATCTTCTAGCAGGGCTCACTGACCCCAGGTAAGTAATCCAGAAGAATCAAAGTCTGCCTCATGGTGAAAAGGGGAGTCTGGAGACTTGCTCCAGGTAACAGCTAGCCACTGTGGAAGGCTGTGGGAGGTGCTGGTGGTCCTCTCTCAGAATGGATGCCTTAGGCCATATCTGTTACCCAAGACCTGACTATCTGCAAAATGGCTTTGTATTTCTTTCTCAATTCACTCCTGCAAACAGACATCTCAATAGTTGCATCTAAACCTGTGGAACATGCCTTCTCTCCTCCCCCCCCCATCCCAAATCCCACCCACCCTTCAATCTGCATCTTTCCATTTCAGCCCAGTGCTCCACCATGTGGGTTTACCTAGGGGCAAATCCAGAAAAGAAGGTATCACCTGGGCTCTTGGGAGTCAGTAGGCTCCCTGTTCTGAAAACATCACACATCTCATCTAAGCAAAAGATGTTAGCAGACATGGTGATAGATTGAGGGCCTGGGTGCTGTCCATTAGTTTTTTTTTTTTTTTGGCTCAAGGCTATCACTACTGCTTAAACCACAGGCTCCATTTTCTGCCTTTGTGGTGGTCAATTAGAAAAATCCCACGAATTTTGCTGCCCTGGCTGGTTTGGAACCATGATCTTCAGATCTCAGTCTCCTGAGTAGCTCCAGGCATGAACCATCACTGCCAGGCACATCGCTGCATTTTTGAAATGTGTCCTTCTTTGTCTGTGGGATCTCAATATTCTTGGAAGCTGTGGGAATGGGAGGAAGGTGTGGAGGTACAGAAAGGAACCTGTAGGGATGCTCTAAGAACTGGCCCCTGCCTGGTGAAATCTCCCTGCGCAGCATGCCTGTGCTTTAATACAATTTTGGCCCTTGTTGCTGTTGTTCCTATAACTTCCCTGCATTAGCTTTCTATCATTATAATAACAAGTTATCTGAGGTAATTAACGTATGCTGAGGGAAGGCTTCCTTCAGCTTACAGGACATGGTTGGATGTTGTATTACTTTGGGCCTGTCAGGAGCATGTGATAGAGCAAAACTCTTCCCAAGAACAGGAAGCAGAAGCAAGAGATGAAGGGCCTGAGCTCCTACAATCCCCTTTGGAGACACCCCCAGTGATCTGGAGTCTCCCACAAGGCCCCTGCTCCTCATGGTCCACCACCACCACCTGCCATTAGAGTCGTCATGGGCTGCGGGGTGGGGGGGCATTTGACATCAAACTAGAATCCCAAGGCTGTGTGTTCTAACACCCCATCTTCACCCCAAGATTACAATAGAACCCAGCAAAGTAGCCACTGTTCACCGTGCTTCTCAGGAATGAGGTTGGAACCAACCTAGGCATCTAGGAGCAGAGTCCTTTCATTTGGTGGCTACTAAAGTGACAACCAGACATCCTCACAGAAAACCTGTGAGCCGAGCACTGGTGACTCACGCCTGTGATCCTGGCTCCGATTCTGAGATCCAAGGATGGTGGTTTGAAGCCATCCTGGGCAGAAAAGTCCCTGAGATTTTAACTTCAATTATCCAGCAAAAAGCTGCAAGTGGAGCTGTGGCTCAAGTGGTAGAGCACTAGCCTTGAAGAAATAAATGCTCAGGTACAGTGCCCAGACTGAGTTCAAGCCCCACAACCAGCTCTTCAGCTCAAGGCTAGCGCTCTACCACTTGAGCCTTTTTCTGCTTATGTGGTGCTTAGGAATCGAACCCAGGCCCTCATGCATGCAAGGCAAGCACTCTACCACTGAGCCACCTTCCCAGCCCTCACCTGTACATTCTTTTTTTTTTTTTCTTTTTTGGTCGGTCGTGGGGCCTGAGCTCTGGGCTTGGGCACTGTCCCTCAGTGGTAGACTAGAGCTCTACCACTTGAGCCACAGCGCCACTTCCAGCATTTTCTGTTATGTGGTGCTGAGGAATCGAACCCAGGGGTTTATGCGTGCAAGGCAAACACTCTACCACTGAGCCACCTTCCCAGCCCACTGTGCATTCTTATCAGTCAACTCGAGGTTTATTTTATCAAGACTCTTCCCACCCCCACTTCCCAACTTTTTTTTTTTTTCAGATTTGGCTTGAAATGATACAAAATAAGTTAACTTGGGACTATTGGTACTCATTGTGTGTTACTGCATAACAAGCCACCCCCAAGTATGGTAATTTCCATCAGCAATACATACGTATCTCGTATCTCATACCTTCCTGAGAGTTAGGAATTAGGAACAGTTGAGCTGTGTAGAGGAGTTTAGGTTCCAGAATGGGAGAGTTAGGATGAACTATTTTGCCAGGGCTGAGATTTCTCCTATGAGCTTCAGATCTTCTACATGCAGTTCGTATAGCATGGTTTCCACAGAGTAAGGAACAAGGAGAGACAGAGACAGAGAGAGAGAGGAAGGAGGAGGAGGAGAGAAGGATGAGGAGAGAGGAAGAGAGAGACAGAAGCCAATCGTCTGTTCTAGCACACCCTCACTTCTGGCACATTCAGTCATACAGGCTAGAGTCAGTGATGGCCACAGGCCTCCAGCATCTTAGTCACAGCAGAGCTTGGGCACAGCCATCATGTGAAGATCAACTACAGGATGGTCTTCCCTGTATTCTGGTATTCTGTATTCTGGTAAGATATCACCCAGAGAAGGGGTTACAGAAGTGTACTCAGGGCATCGCTGGGCCTTGGCTGTGTAATCCAAGGGCTCAGTGAAAGCCATAGGTATAAAAAAGAAGGTGTAGGCAGAAAAACCTACATGTTCCTGCGTGAATGCAGCAACTACTCAGAAAACAATATGCAAAGACTCCTCACCATAGGAACTAGACACACCAAATATTTGGGATGAATGTAAACTATGGAACAGGATCTAGGCTTACATAAGATGGCCTCGGGACACACCATGTTCAGTGTGATGTGTCAAATTCATCTGTGCTTGCCACTCTCCAAAGTAGTTCCCAAACATCCCACTTCCTGGTACCCACACCCTTCGGCAAAGTTATCTGTACCACACACTGACTGAAAAATGGCAGAAATTGATGGCACATTATACCAGACAATTGACAGATTCTGTCTCCCCTCTATCCAGCTACAGTGCCCACTTGCCTGCGATGCCCAGGTCCAAGTGTCTGGCAACTTCTGTGCAGAGCTCTCCTCTGAAGAACTCCACAGCATTTGCATAGACGGGTGAATTCCACCTCAGAAGGTTCCCCCTCCCCGCCCGGCAGTAGGTATTCTATCTTGCATGACTATGTATTGAACAGTGTTCGCCAGTGAACTAACCTGCACCAGTAAACCAACAGATTACCTAGTTGGGAAAGAGCAAGACAAAAGCATAGCAACCAATGAATAAATAAAAGAGTAATTTACCAAGAAAGTGCTAAGGGACACACAGAGCAGAGGAAAGGCAGGAGGATCTGAGTACAGGGGAGTTAGAAAGCTGGAGCTGAACTGGGCACTGGTGGCTCAAACCTGTAATCCTAGCTTCTCTTAAGGCTGAGATCTGAGGACTGTGGTTCGAAGTCAGCTTGGGCAGGAAAGCCTGTGATATTCTTATCTCCAATTAACCACCAAAAAAGCCAGAAGTAGAACTGCTGCTTAAGTGGTAGAGCATTAGCTTTAAGCAAAAAAGCTCAGGGATAGCATAGGCTCTTAGTTCAAACCCCAGGATTGTGTGTGTGTGTGTGTGTGTGTGTGTGTGTGTGTGTGTGTGTGTGCGTGTGTGTGTGTGTGTGTGTGTGTGTGTGTGCGTGCGCATGCGTACTCATGCTATGCATGCACACACACAAAGTTGGAGCTAGCCTGAAGATTTAGCTCAGTAGCAGGTCTGTGGATTTGATTTCCAGCATGACAAGAAAAGAAGCAAGTTGGAGTCAGGACTGGAATTTGCTGTCTGAACCTAGTGGATCCTAGGCAGAGGGAAGAACCAGTGCGAGGTCCTGGGGAGGAGGTGTCTGGTGTGTTTGTCAAGCTTCAAGGCCCAGAGAGAGCCTCGCAAGCTGCAGCCAGTAACACAGGGATGCTGGAGGGAGGTGTTCTTGGATAGGTGGGGAGAGGGACACAGCATGGAGTGTGTGTGGGAGGCCCTTTGGGTCCACATGATCACTTGGGTTCTGATGGAATAAAAGATTTTTTTTTTTTTTTTGTCAGTCATGGGGCTTGAACTCTGGGCCTGGGCGCTGTCCCTCAGCTCTTCAGCTCAAGGTGAGCGCTCTACCACTTGAGCTACAGCGCCACTTCTGGTTTTCTGGTGGTTTTTATTGGAGATAGTAGTCTCACGGTCTCTCCTGCCCGGGCTGGCTTTGAACCTCGATCCTCAGTTCTCAGCCTCCTGAGTAGCTAGGATTACAGGCGTGAGCCACGCCCGGCGGAATAAAATATTTTTGAGCAGAGGAATGACAGACCCTATGCTTGCAAAGGCTCTGGGATGGAAGAAGATTGCCCATTCAAGAGGCTTGGTGCCCTCCCCCAAATCATGCTCTAATTTGTTCTCTTAATGCCCCTACTGATGTGTGTGTGTGTGTGTGTGTGTGTGTACAGGTGTTCTCTTCCTTAGCTTTGTTGCTCAGGGCTGGTGCTCTACCACTTGAACCACAGCTCCATCTTTTTTTTGGTGAGATAAAGAGTTTCACAGACTTTACTGCTTGGGCTGGCTTTGATCTTCCCAATCTCAGTCTCCAGAGGAACTAGGATCATAGGCCCAAACCACTAGCACCTGGCATTAAACATATGTTTTTGAAAATTACTTTGTGCACCGCGTTCCGGATTTTCTCTCCGCATTCCACGGGCCCTCGACTTTCACCTCACCCAGACAATCAACCTTAGTCTTTTTTTTTTTTTAAATCCTTCCTTAGAATCTTTTTGTCTTCATGTGCCCACCTAGTCTTTGTGATAGGGGTAGTGCTCCAGTAAGGGAGACCCCTGCCTCCCTCTGAGGGACCTCCGGGCAATTTCCAGCCTTTTGGTGCCCCAGCCCTGGCATGCATGCATGCATGCAGGCCACCTCCTCTGCATCAGCCATTGAAAACAAAATGCAACCGTGGAGAAGCGTTCAGAAACCTTGTCTGAATATCTCACTGCTGCCCCTCGGCTTGAAGGGCTGGGGGGGACCCTGGAGGGTGTACGAAGTCACCCTTGGGATTCTGCAGTGTGCATGTGTGTGTGTGTGTGTGTGTGTGTGTGTGTGTGTGTGTGTGTACACACAATCCGGTCTCGGGCTCTGTGCGCAGCCGCGCGGCGCCCACTGTGGCCAGCAGGGGGCGCGCCAGGGTCGTGTCCAATCTGCAGGACGCGCAGACCCAGCTCGCAGGTGAGAAACCCGACCCAGTCCACAGGCCAGGCCTCCATCCGCAGTCCTGTCACGTCCCAGATTCGGTGTCTCTTGGCCTCCTGCCCCACTGACCGCGGATCATCAGGAAACAGCCTCTCTGTTGCACAAAACAGGGCTCTGGGAGGGGTCACCCTTCCCTCTCCCCTCCCCCCTTACCTTGCCAGTGTCTCTACCACCACCACCACCACCACCACCACCATCACCACCACCACCACCACCACCACCACCATCACCACCACTACCATCACCACCACCATCACCACCACCACCACCACCACCACCATCACCACCACCACCATCACCACCACCACCACCACCACCACCATCACCACCACCACCATCACCACCACCACCACTACCATCACCACCACCATCACCACCACCACCACCACCACCACCACCACCATCACCACCACCACCATCACCACCACCACCACCACCACCACCACCATCACCACCACCACCATCACCACCACCACCACCACCATCACCACCACCACCACCACCACCACCACCACCACCACCACCACCACCATCACCACCACCACCACCACCACCACCACCACCATCACCACCACCACCACCACCACCACCACCACCACCACCACCACCACCACCATCACCACCACCACCACCACCACCACCACCACCATCACCACCACCACCACCACCACCACCACCACCACCACCACCATCATCACCACCACCATCACCACCACCACCACCACCACCACCACCATCACCACCACTACCATCACCACCACCATCACCACCACCACCACCACCACCACCTGCCCGAAGACCCGGCCATGTGCCAGCCCCATTCTGCAGCTCTGCATGGCTCCCTTATAGGAATCTGTGCCCCCCCCCCCCGCCCCGGAAAGAAAGGACACTGCCAGCAGATGGCCAGCCCAACCCCCTTGGTTCCTTGTCTTCCCATTGTCTGGATTCACCCAGTCACAGCAATAGCCAGGGCAGAGATGGGGGTGCTGGTAAGATGCTGTGTCAAGAAACCGGTAGAGAAGGGGAGCCAGGGGTTTGAGCTGGGGGAGAGTGGAGAGAGAACAAGGGGTGCAGGCTACAAGCCCAGAGCTCCAAGGATCAGCCCTTATACACCAGCTGTGTATGTGGGGGGACTGAGAAGGTCTGGGCTTGGCGGGGGCCCAAGGCTGATCCACTGTGCCTGATGACACTTCTTTTGGGGCCCTGGGGTCAACCTGCTTAGTCCTTCCTTGTTGTGTGTGTTGACTTTGCAGAGGACCCTCATTCACTGTCCTCGGGAAGGGAAAATCACCGAGCTGAGCCAGCCACAGCGCCCGCCAAATCCGATTCCTTATTTGCTTGTGGTCTCCTGGTGTTTCACAATCTTCCAACCCTTTGAAACCTGGCTCAGGCCCAGTAACTTAATCAGAGCAGCAACCTACTGACAGGGTAAGCCCATGGTCAAGCCTTACTTACTTCCACTGAACTCCAATTTCCTCGTCTCAATGGAAGGGCACTGAGAGCAGAGTGGCTTTCAAGCTTATGCTTAGTCAGGAACTTTCGGTCTTAGCCACTGTAGCTCCTCCCTGCCCTCCAGATGGGTTTCATTCAAGCAGGTGGCAATATACTACCTTAGTCAGCACCTCTGATCTAGACTAGGATGTGCCTTCCGGCTCTCCTCCCCCTCCTCCTCCCTCTCCTCCTCCTCCTCCTCCTTCTCCCTCTCCTCTTCCCCCTCCTCCTCCCCGTCCTCCCCCTCCTCCTCCTCCTTTTTGGAGGGGTGAACTCCAGCCACCTGCAGCAACAAGAAAATCAACAATTTCTCAGATCAGCCATGGTGGATTTGTCAGTGAGTACCAGCATAGCTTCAGGGGCTCACTTTAGGGGAAGAGGAAAGACAGATAGCTTATTTCAAGTCCTTGAACCCTACGCTGCCTCTACTATGTCCATTTTATCTTCCTCCCTCACTATGATACAGATGGGGGGAAAGATCTTTTCTCTCCCCAAAGGCAGAGTTTTAAAAGCATTACCTCAGTCTGCCTTGAAAAGAAGGCTGGCTAGGGTAGAAGGTAGAGCCAGGGGCCAGGGGAACCCAGAAACTCCTGGCTGACTCCCCTGGCTTCTATTTGAAATTGATTTAGAAGACATGGAATTAGTAGGCAAAGCTACCCATGGTTCCTCCTCCTCTTCCCTCCTCTTATCTGCCCGGGAGAGATCAGTTCTCACTGGCCAGGGCAGTGTCACTGATATGGCTGGTGTCATCGTTACCTTCCACGAACAGATCACTCGACACCTACTGACTGGCCCCGGCAGGGCTGGGCTGAGCTGGGCACTGCCCTGCTGAGCTGGAAGTTTGGATCCTTTTCCTTGTCGCAGGTGAAGTCAAGACCCAGGCAACTGTTGAGAAACCCCAGTGTTGGGTGCTCCCACAAGCTGCCGGCGGCTAAGTTCCCAGGGGCCTGTTGTCTGGCCCAACAGGCCTCTGATGCTGTCCTGGGCAGAGATGAGTTGATCGCTGGCTGGGAGCTGAGATGGAAAGTGACGATGCTGAATCAATGACGATGCCGGGAATGGACCTGGAGTGAGGATCTAGGGCTGAAGGGGTGGCCCGAGGCATTGGCCTGGCTGCTCTTTGGGGTGCATCATGCTGCAGCAGATCCTCCATGACATGTACATCGACCCCGAGCTCCTTGCTGAGCTGAGCGATGTGCAGAAGCACATCCTCTTCTACAAGATGCGAGAGGAGCAGCTGAGGCGCTGGAGGGAGAGGGAGGTCTGGGATGCCCTGGCTCAGGCAGATGGCCTCAGGCCCCCGAAGGTGAAGCGAGGTATGTGTCTGAGTGGGTAGAAGAGACGGTAAGGCCGGGCTTGGCTCTTCTGCAAGAAGGGGATTGGTAGGTCGAAGGCTGGGGGCTCAAAACCCGGTGCTGAGCTGTCAGGCCTCATTCGCCAGGTGCTTTTGTCTTTTGATCAAGACCACCTACAGGTCCAGGCTGTAGCAGGGACTAGACAGGGTTATAGTACATCGGGGAAATGGAGACTTGCTTTGTCTTGTGATAGGTCCACATTCCGAGGGACCACTGGGAGCTCAGATGGTGGTCAGGTGTATGTGAATTGCATGATGGGAGAATGCAAGATCTTAATTAACCCCAACGAATGTTCTTGGCCACTGGCAGTTCCTCCCTTCAAGAGTTCTCATTGTACCAGGCCTCTTGCTCTGGATCCTCCTATGAGAGGAGGCTATGGGTTGGGCCCGAAGCCCTGCTGTGCATTTAGCAAAAGGACACTGGGCCAGGGCCCAGTGGCCATAGCAATTGCAGACAAGAAGTAGTGTGGTTTATATGCGGTCATGTGCCAGTCAAGACTGTGGGTGTGTGAGCAAAGGCAATGGCTCAGGACCCCTGGACGGAAACAAGAAGGCTGCTACGTACGTGGAGGTCCCTCTTGTTTATGCAGTACTCACATTACACTCCACAGTGCTGGTCCTTTTCCCTTTCTTTCATTTCCCACAGCCTTCTTCCACTCGACCTTCACATAATCAGAGTGAATGATAGGTGTTTTGGGGGGGAGGGTGCTGAGGGTCATTCCTGAGGCTTCTTCAACTGAGGTCCTCCCTCCCTCGCTTGGCTTTTTCACTCAAGTCTGACACTTTACCACTTGAGTCGCACCTCCACTTCCAGCTTTTTGCTGGTGATGTGCAGAGAAGAGTCTCTTTTTGAACCAGGATCCTCAGATCTCAGCTTTCTGAGTAGCTAGGATTGCAGGAGTGAGTCACTGGGGCCCCTAAACAAAGCAGGACTCCAAGGAGGAGACTGGGGCAGGGGTGTGACTTGTGCCAAGTCTGAGGCCTTTCTGAGCTGGGTTTGCTGGCAGTGGCATCATATACTGGTGGAGATGATGATCTACCTTTCCCGCTCCACCAGGCCTGGGCCCTGAGGGCTCCCATGGGTCCAGTAGCTCCTTCCGGAAGAAGACGGATGACTCAGTTTTCAAAATGCAAAAATATTTATACCAAGATTTGTCCTTCATCGATGCCTACAGTTTCATGTATAAATTATATGTCATACTCATTTGAGTTTCTGGCCCATAAGATTCTTTTCTAGGTAATTAAATTTCTAGAAATGAGGGGACACTCTGAAGAATATATATGCTTCTCCAGGTCAGGGTCCTGGTCAGAGCTTCAGTTCTGCCCTTAGGAACTGTTTGGCTATGACTTAGGGAGAGGGATGCTGTGCCCCATGAGGCCAAAGAGCTTTTTGTGAGGGAGTCTCATGCCTGCATCATGTTCTGAAAGCATGATGAAGGTGAGTTTATATCTACTAGATGCCTGCTCTTCCCCCAATGCCCCCATGTCTCTGTGGGGTGCAGGGCAGGCTTCCCGACCCTAGTTCAAGTGCTGAACCCCACAGAAGGGAGCCAAACCATCCAAGCTCACCCCAGTTGCTGCAGAATAGAGTCAGGATGCGCATCTTGTGATTTGGCCCTGTTCTGAGGGCTGATGTTTTTCTTTTCTTTTTGTCGTTTCTCTTCCTTCCTCATTCAAGCATCTTCCTTCGAGGTCCTCACCCACTCACATGGCATAGAAGAGGCGTCTGCTGTGCCCGGTTGAGCTGTGTGCCAGTCTTTTAGGATCCCTGAACATGTCTTATCAACCTGTTAAGATAGTGTATCTCCTTTTCTTCTTCCTCCTCCTCGCCCATGGCTGATGTTGCACATACTTTTAAAAACTCTCTTTAAAAATGTTTACAAAATTGTTATTATGAAGGTGATGTACAGAGGGGCTACAGTTACATAAGTCAAAGTAATGAGGACATTTCTTTTTGGATAATGTCACCCTGGATCTTGCCCAGTTTCCCCCTCCTGTTGTATAGTTCATTTTCCACAGTGTCCAGTGAGTACCACTGTATTTGTTCACCCTTTGTCCTCCCATTTCTGTGCCTCCCAGGGAGAAATAAATAAACAAGACAAAAAGAAAAGGTAATAAAAACAACAACAGAGGGGGGAAAACCCCTCTTGTTTCCATTTCCTGGAGTTCATTTCAATAAATATTATTTTATATGATCAGAGACGCATAGATCGATGAAATACAAATGCTTTTCTGAGCATCTGTCTACCCATCTCTTCCCCACCATTTGTAATTTCTACCCCTTTGTGTCTCATTGTGTGGGAGGGCCTTTCCTCAGGCCCTCAAGAGGCCGGTTCCTTCTCATGGGCCTTCCTCCCTGATGCCCCTCTCAGAGAGCCCCATCCCCATCTCTCTGTTACAGCAATCTGGTTGATATTCTCCCCAGCACTTGCCACCTCTGAAAGTAATAAAGCACACACAATGTACTATTTACCATTTTAACCACTTAGAAACAGGCAAGACAGTGACATTTACTACATTTAAGATGTTCAAGCCAGGTGCTGAACAGGCTTGAACAGGCTCACGCCTGTAATCCTAGCTACTCAGGAAGCTGAGATCTGAGGATAGTGGTTCAAAGCCGGCGGGGGCAGGAAAACCCATGAGACTCTTATCTCCAATTAACCCCCAGAAAACTGGAAGTGATGCTGTGGTTCAAAGTGGTAGAACACTAGCCTTGAGCAACAAAGCTTAGGGACAGTGCCCAGGCTCCATAACTGACAAAAAAATAAAAATAAATTAAAAAAAAGATGTTCAGTCATCAGCACTATCTAGTTCCACAGTATATTCCTAACCTCTGAAGGAAATCTCCTATACACTACGCACACACGTGCTTCTCCCTATTCTTCCTGTGCTTACTCCCTGGCAACCCCGCAGGGGGTCCCTTTTCCTCCTCCTCCACCTCTTCTTCCTCCTTTTCCACCTCTTCTTCCTCCTTTTCCTCCTCCTCTTCCTCCTCCTCCTTCTCTTCTTCTTCCTCATTCGCTTTTTCTTCCTATGAAGGAAAAGATCAGAGTGACAGGCACAGTAAGGCCTAAGAGCCATGTGTTCTTTGGGAGCAAGGAGAACACATCTAGATAGAGATCCATCTGACCTCTGCTAGGACTTTCAAATGCTCAGCTTACCCAGTCCCTCAGATCTGTAAAGTACCTATATGTTCTTCATAGAATGTGAGAGTCATTGATTGAAAGACATACCTGTTTCTTGTCTTACTAAGAGAGATCTAAATTCAACCATGGCACACCCTTAGTTGTAAGACATTTCATGATGGCTTTGTATGTGTCTTTGACCCAACAACATGATGAATTAGCCTTCTTTATTTGATGTGTTATATCAGGGTTTGAACTCATGACCTGGGGCACCTTTTCAAGGCTGGCACCTTACCACTTGAGCTACAGCTCCACTTCTGGTTTTTTCTTTTTTGCTGTTTAGTTGGAGACAAGAGTCTCACTGACTTTCCTGCCCAAGCTGGCTCTGAACTGTGATTTTCAGATCTCAACCTCCTGGGTAGCTAGGATTACAGTTGTGAACCACTGATAGCCTGGCAATTATTATCATTTTTAATGGAGCCATTGAAATCTCAGGAAGGCTTCACTGCCTGCTTTGAGAAACAGGTTGGAGATGAAGTTAGAATCTAAGTCTAGATCTACTGGTATTCAAGTTTCTTTTTTATTTTCTTTTTTTCCCATTGCAACACATAGCATCCTATAAAGAAAAACCCCAAAATTTGGATTTTATTTCTACTTGCAAAGCTTTCAATTCTTTCTTCAACGAATTTCTCTGTAAACCGTAGCTACTAGCCACACACGTGAATAACACTTGGTTTTTCCAAACTCTTCCCTTAATAAGCATGGGATCTGTCTCTTAAGTTTTAACAGTGTCTGATATTTTGAGCAGACTTATTTATTTTTCTCCTGCATGACATGTATTTCCAGCCATTCAGTTCACTTACCCAACTGCTAAAACAATGACACCCAGTTTATATTCATTTTAGCAACACCATCATTTTTGAGACAGATCTCCATTTTAGCCATCAATGGACTCTGTTGTGGCTGTTGGCAATCTTGGTGGCTCACCACCATTACAGGTGTATTTCTTATACTGCAGTATGATGCAGGTCATGGAGATGCAGGGCCCTAGGCTGCCTCATCTTGCAGTTCCACCATGTCTGATTCCTTCTTTCCAGCCACAAAGAAGGAGGGAGAAAAGGTTCATTGGTTCCTAACAGGCTCCAGCCCAAAGAGACACAAGTCCACTTCCTCCCAGGGGTGCTGCACCCCTTCTTCCTGTTCTCTCTGGTCCAGCCTGGAGCACCTGTTCTAGAGGCCAGCTCAGGAGAATGTTGTTTGTGCTCTATAGAGGAAGAAGGAGGGTCCTGGCCCTTCAGTCAGACAAGTATCTCTCTGGGTTCCATTTTTGGATGACAGCAGTCTGCTCAGTGGTGTGATAGTTGGGGGCCCTGGACCAGTTTTTAGGGTGCTCCTTCCTTCCTCTCTTCCTTCCTTCCTTCCTTCCTTCCTTCCTTCCTTCCTTCCTTCCTTCCTTCCTTCCTTCCTTCCTTCCTTCCTTCCTTCCTTCCTTCCTTTCTTCCTTTCTTCCTCCCTTCCTTCTTTTCTAACTTTCTTTTTTTATTTTGTCAGTTGTGGGGCTTGAACTCTGGGTCTGGGTACTGTCCCTGAGTGCTTCAGCTCAAGCAAGTGCTCTACCCCTTGAGCCCCAGCATGGCTTCCCTTTTCTGGTAGTTAATTGGAGATAAGAGTCTCATAGCTTTTCCTGCCTGGGCTGGCTTTGAACCAGGATCCTCAGATCGCAGCCTCCTGAGTAGCTAGGATGACAGGTGTGAGCCACTGGCACCCGGCTAGGATGTTTCTTATTAATTGGAAATCAGATGTGTTTCTTCTTCTTTCTCGGTTCTCCTCCCACTGTGGGGGCAGCAAGCAACAAGCACCTCCAGTGGCTGCTGGGAGCGGATGGCGAGGTCTGGGTGTGGGTCATGGGCGAAGGCCCTGGTGACAAGCCCTATGAAGAGATCTCCGAGGAGCTGATTGCTGAGAGGGCTCGACTGCAGGCACAGAGGGAGGCCGAGGAGCTCTGGTGAGGGGCGGTGGCTTGGAGGGCACTGGGTGGGGCCTGAGTGTGGAGTCCTGGTGTGGGGATCCAGGCAGAGGACCCTCAGGTTGTCATAGGAGGGAGGAGATGGTATTTGCCTGGCTGGCTGTGTAAAGCTGTGCTCAGATCAGGTGACAAGTAGCATTGGAGTCTTGCATCAGGTGAACCTGTGAATTTAAGTCCAGGGTCTAGCAATCAGCTGAACTGGGGCCTCATTTTCCACATCAGTAGTGCGTGTGTGTGTGTGTGTGTGTGTGTGTGTGTGTGTGACAACCCCTTTCCATAGGCATGTGGTATAGATTCACCTGCCTAATACATACAATGTGTTCTGGCCTCTGCCTTCCATGGTTGTCATGGGGACAGTACAGAAGGCGGGGAGGGGGACAGTACAGAAGGCGGGAGCCACCCTTGTTAATCAGCTTGGCCCTCTTTACATTGCTTGAGTTTCTCCCCACTGAACCGACACTTGAGTCCCCTGTAAAGTTTAGACTCTGTCTTCCTTCATCCACAGCTTTTTAGTATTTTCCATCAAATTTTCAAATACAAGTTTGGAGTTGACTCTAACGTACTCCATTTCAAATGATAGTGAACCAGTTTAAAAATTACAAAGGCATGCAAATAACATTGCAATCTATAGAGTAATAATGAAAACCACAGCCAAGACCCACCATCCAAGATTAACCACTTAGATGATACATGCTTTGAAAGCTGTTTTATTTACACTTTGACAACTCCATTCATATAGATTCCTGATACTATTTAAGATTGTTCTATAGTATTTGTTATGTGACAAGTCCAGTTTATTGGTTCTATTGAAAGACATGATATATGTGTGTGTGTGTGTGTGTGTGTGTGTGTGTGTGTGTGTGTGTGTGTGTGTGTGTGTATGCATGTGTGCCAGTTCTGGGCTTGAACTCAGGCTCTGGGCCCTGTCCCTGAGAGCTCTTGCTCAAGACTAGCACTTTACCACTTGAGCCACAGCTCTACTTCTGGCCCTTTGGTGGTTAATTGGATATAGAAGTCTCACAGACTTTCCTGCTTGGGCTGGCTCCCAAATATAATCCTCCCAAATAGTTAGGATTACAGACATGTGCCACTGGCACCCAGCAATATAATTGTTTATACTATAAAAAGTCTCTGATGAACATTTTGTATTTCCAATTCTTGTTTTTCTGGCTTCTAGAATGATCCTTCTGACTTATAGTGGGGGATAAGCCACCAGAGAGACCACATGAACACAGAGTATAGCAGATAGAAAGTCTTTATTAGCTGGCTGGGACTACACTGGGTAATCAGGTGCCCAAGGCAGTACCAAGCCTGGTCTGAGGCCCCCTTTGCTCAGGGGTGGAAAGTCCCTAAAGTTCTCTCCTGCAGGTGCAAGCCAAGCGGGAAGCTACAGAAGTCAAGCATAGCATTGAGCTGGGGCAATGTGACCCATTTCTAGGACCAGTTCTCTGACCCATTTCCATGACCCATTACTTAGGAACATAGACGGATCAGTGGATACATATATTTTAAAATGTCAAGCCATAGGGAACTAGTCTCATGGGTGGAGGTGCAGTGCTACCTTTAAGATGGAGTCACAAAAGCAAAGTGCAGTTGCAGAAGCTAAGAGTAAACTCTAAGATGGCAAGGTTTGATAAGCCCTATCACACTGACATTCCCATGTGAGAGTACCTATTTCTCTCCTCCTGTGCAAATATGGAGTTTGGTTGACCTTTGATATCTGCCATTCTCCACTCCAAGGAAAAATTACTCATTGTTTTTATTTGAAGTTCCATTGTGACCTGGACTTTTGGTTTTTCGCTCAAGCTGATTCCTTTTGGGTACTCTCTTGGAAGGAGACAGAAAGAGGCAGAGATCACCAAGAAGTTTCGAGATGCTCTGGCCAATGAGAAAGCTAGGATCCTGGCAGAGAAGTGGAAAGTGGAGATGGAGGACCGAAAGGCTGCCAAAATCCTGGAGGAACGCATCCACGAGGAATTCAAGGTGAGCCACTGCATGGGCTTCTGGGTAAAGCCGCCTGCTTTAGCCCACAAGGCCAGCAGGGCTGTTTGGCTCAGACTTTTCTTCATGAGACCGGAAATCGGGCATGTCTGAGCAGAAAGGAGATGGACACACCATTTGAGTCCATCCATGCCTCTAGTCAGATGAGGAAACTCAAGGTCCGGCAGGGACAGAGAATTGGCAAGGCCACATGAACTACACTTGGATGTTTGGGCCAGTGGTGAGAGGAAATAGCAGGTTCTCAGTAGACTTTGGGAGTCACAAAGAGCAATTAGGAGCTGTGTCTATTGGCTGGAAGGATGGAAGACCTTTCCTGCTGGATGGTCACACTGAGAGGAATGGCTCTCAAGTCTTTGAGAGGATGCTTTTGAGTTGAAAGAGACACATATTCACAATGGTAGGTTCTCTTTAGGAAATGCTCCAGGAAAGGACAGCTAAACAGCTCTTCTTAGGTTCTGGCTAGCTCTAACAACTCACTTTTCTGGTAGCATCGAGCTTCCTCAGGCAGGCTATCTATCTATCTATCTATCTATCTATCTATCTATCTATCTATCTATCTATCTATCTATCTATCTATCTATCTATCTATCTATCTATCTATCTATTCATTTATTTATCTAGAGCCAGTACTGGGGCTTGAGCTCAAAACCTTATGCTCTCACTTGACTTTTGAACTCAAGGTTGGCACTTGAGCCACACCTCCATTTCAGGTCCTTCTGCTGGTTAAAAAATAAGAATCTCATGGAATTTTCTGCCCAGGCTGGCTCCGAACTGTGGTTCTCAGATCTCAGCCTTCTGAACAGCTAGGATTACAGGTGTGAGCCACCAGCACCTGACAGCAGGTGCTTCAGTGGGGCCTGGTATCATCCATAGCACAGGGACATGACACCCAAGTTATAGTTTGGGCCAGTCTCTTTGAATGAGACTTTGGGAGGAGCTGTTATATAGAGGTGCAGATGTGGGGGTCTATGTATATGACATCTGCCCATTCTATTCTAAATGGCTTAAGACCCCCACCCCCACCATAGTGACAGCTTAAAAAATATCATTTATATTGCAAATATTTTCTCAGGTTTTTTCTTGGTTTTGGTTTTGCTATTTTCAGTACTATAGATGTGCAGAAGCTCAAATTTTTTATGAGCCAAATGTATTAATCTTCTTTATCCATTGTCTCATGCTCACATATATACGTATACATGTATGCATGTGTTTGCATATTTATATATACACATATGTACATTATACACACGCATACATACATACACACACATATATGCACACACATATGTGCATACGTATTTTCTTTTGCCTGTTGTTTTGCTGAATAACTTGGAAGGAAGTTCCATAGCTCCTGGCATTGAGGTGTAGGTGTTAGCAAAGGCATTTGTGCAAAGGGCCAGGCTGTAAGTATTTCAGGCTGTGGGAGTCCTACCTTCTGCACTATACTGCGCAACTCTACCTTGGTAGGATAATAGGAGCGACAGACAATATGTGAAGAAATGCATTTGGCTGCTTTCACTAAGACTTCATTTTAAAAAACAAACAGATGCCAGATCGGGCTTGGGAGAGTTAGTTTTCAAAAATCCTGATAAAGCCCTCAGACCTTTCCGGAGCATCTCCTGTGAACGCAGGCACCGTCCTGTGGAGTAGGGCATGCCTACTGCAAGCAAGAATGCTTCTGTAATCATATGTCCAATCCAGTCCGCAGTGGGGGAGAGATTTGTGTTATTGGTTTGGCTGATGACTATTTTAGTCTGCCGGGGAGGAGGAATACCAATTCTTTTTTACTCTCTCCAGCAGTGACCGTCATCTGCTTCCCTGTGGGCTCCCTCCTCCACAAGGCTGAGCTCAGATACTGGGAGCTGAGTTTGGTAGAGTTGGGTGCACAAAGAGGATCATGTTCCTGAAGGAGATTCTCTGGTTGATGGTCTCCCTGAGAGTTTTGGTGATAGAAGGGGTGGAAAAATTGTAGGAGGCTCTGTGCCAAGGTTCATGGTGGAGTCAGTAAAGCTACCTGGCATGACCCGAGAGTCTTCACATTTGAGGGACTCAGATGTAGAATGTCGGTGTCATTTCCAATGGAAGAAAGACGTGCCAGTATGTTGGTTTTAGAATATCATTTGTTGAGTGTGAATGTCATCCTGATATGGGCTGTCTTTGTTCTGAGGAGGCTCGGGAACTTGCGTTGTATTGAGAGTTCTGGAGGGGCTGCACAGGGCAGTGTCTGTGGGGAGCATCTGATACGGGGCCCTGGAGTCAACTCAGGTTTACCATCTTGGGTATTTGGGTGAGATCTGTTTGGCTTGCCATTGTGTCAAGCTCTTCATCCCAGGAAATAGTTAAACATAGGTTGGAACATTATCTGAGAGGTTTCTGTAGAAGATTCCAGATGGCTGGTGGCAAATTCTTCACTACTGCTTCCTCTGTGAGGTAGAACTTATTTCTCCTCATATGGAGCCTGTGCTAGCCTACAGACAAGCTTTGATGTCTACAACACAGCACAAATGACTAACTGCCACTTAACTTAATATATATATTGGGTGCTGGTGGCTCACACCTGTAATCCTATCTACTCAGGGGTCTGAGACTTGGAGGATTATTGTTGGAAGCCAGCATGGGTAGAAAAGTCCATGAGACTCCCTACTTAATTATCCTAGGGCCAAAGAGGGTGAGTAGGATGTGTCAAATAGGACAGTACCAGCTGAGCAAGCAAGTTGAACAAATGCTGACAAAAACATAGAAAAGTGTGTGTGTGTGTGTGTGTGTGTGTGTATTTACAGATGATTCACTCAAGCAAACAAATTAAAGTAAATAAGGATTATTTTTAGCTAAACTCTTACCCAAGCTGGTTTTGAGATTCTCCTGCTTCAGCATCCTAAGGGATTACAGGTATAGGCCATCAATTTTTATTTAAATTTTAACATATAAAAATGTAGATGGTAGCACAAATATACAGGAGCATGCAACTCACAAGTTCAACAAGTATAAATATTCTTCCATGTTTGCTTTATACTTGAGAAATAACAGTATTTCTGAAGCTGCTAAAGTATAATCTTTATATTCTTTCTTTCCCTCCCTTTGAATGCATAGTTGTAGTTTCTTTCTTTCTTTCTTTCTTTCCTTCCTTCCTTCCTTCTTTCCTTCCCCCTCCCTCCTTCCCTCCCTTCCTTTCCTCCCTCCTTTCTCCCTCCCTCCCTCCTTCCTTCCTTCCTTCCTTTTTTTCCTTTTCTTTCTTTTTCTTTTATTTTGGTGCCAGTTCTAGGGCTTGATCTCAGGGCCTAGACAGTATCCCTAAACTTTTTTTTTTTTTCAAGGCTTGCACTCTACCACTTGAGCCACAGCTCGACTTCCTGCTTTTTGTTGGCTATTTGGAGATTAGTGTCTCATGAATTTCCTGCCCAGGCTGGCTTAAACTCATAGTCCTCAAACCTCAGCCTCCTGACTAGCTAGGGTTCCAGGTGTGAGCCTCTGGTGTCTGACTCCTGTTTCTATTTTATAAAACGCACAAAGACATAAAAACATAAAGCATCAATTTCTAAGGCTGGATTCAATTTTTTACAAATTTTATAAATCGTTCATGGTTTTCACATTTTATTCATTTCTGGCTTTATTTATTTTTTCAATTCTTTCCTGATGACTTTAAGTGGTTTTCATTTGGGGCTAGCATAAAATATACTGTAATAGTAAACATCCTGAGACAACTTTCTTGTACATATATGGCACTTTTTTCTTTTTTTATTGTGAGAATAGCATACAGAGGAGTTATAATTACATGGGCAAGGTAACGAGTACATTTCTTATCAAGCATTGTTGCCTCCTTGTTGTTTCCCCTTCCCATCCCTTCCCATCCTCCTCCCCTCCCCACACCCAGGTATTTTTCTTTCCTTTGGTGGAACTGATGCTTGAACTCAAGACTTTACACTTACTGTACGGTCACTCTGCTACTTGAGCCATGCCTTTAGTGTTACTTGGTAATGTATTTTAGCTGTGCAACTCATAAGGACAGAATGCACAAATCTGCAGCCCTTTAACTGCCTCTCTTGCAATGTTTGTTTTTGGGAGCTGACCTTTAAGAAACCTGCTACCCTAGATTACCATGCTGTAATGACAAAACAAAACAAAATAAATCCAAATTAGCCACAGAGCAAAAGTGGCTAGGGGCATTGAATTGCTAGACATGTCACCAAATCCTTCCTTAAGCCACCAGCCCATCTCAGGGGTGAGCCCAACCATGGCCTGACCTCAGCTGAGGCCGTGTGGAAGAGAAAAGCCATCCACCAAACCCTGCCTGAATCATTACCCCATAGAATCATAAGGAAGTGAAATTGTTATTGTCATCAATTCCAGTTTCTGGTAGCTAGTTGCTCAATAACAGGTAACTGAAGTTAGCTTTTCCAAAGGGATTTATGATGTCTGGACTGGGTTAGTAGAGATAAACAATCAAGCATACCTCTCTCTCTGCTTCCAATGCTCTACGAAACATAGAGCTCATGTCTATACTCCCAAAGATGGCTATAGAAGAGCTGAAGTTCTGTCTTTCCATGACATGCCCAGGCATAATTACTAAACCATCTCGATCAAAGAATGGCCTGGTTGCTGGGCACCACTGGATATACCTGTAATCCTAACAACTTGGGAGGCTGAGATCTGAGGATCATGGTTTGAAGTTAGCTGCAGCAGGAACATCTGTGAGATTCTTTTTTTTTTTTTTTGTCGGTCGTGGGGCTTGAACTCTGGGCCTGGGCGCTGTCCCTCAGCTCTTCAGCTCAAGGCAAGCGCTTTACCACTTGAGCTACAGTGCCACTTCCATCTGTGAGATTCTTATCTCTATTTAAGCACCCAAAAAAGCCAGAAGTTAAGCTGTGGCTCCTGTGGTAGAGCACTAGCCTTGAGCAGAAAAAGCTCAGGAACAATGTCCCATGATCATGATTTCAATCCTTGTTTTGAGAGTGGTTCCAAAGAAGTTGTTACTGCTCTTATCATTGGTCAGAATAAACAACTTCGCAAGGCTGGTCTTTCCCCTGAGGATGCTTTATTGTCCCTTTCAGGTGTGATCCCTTGTCATAAGGATGTTATCCTAGTTTTAAAGTGACTTCCATGACTAGAGAGAGAATGGCTTCCAGCAGAGCCACATCCAAAATGAAGGCAGGGATGTTACTCTCTTATTTTTAGTTAATTCTTGGGCCCAAGAAAACAGCAAAAGTAGCTTTTAGGCATTTCTCACAGTATTGTTGTAGCATGCCAACACAAATAATGGTGATGCTGGCTGCTGGTGGCTCACCTGCACCTGTAATAATAGCTACCCAGCAGGCTGTGAGCTGAGGATTGCAGTTCAAAGCCAGCCCAGGCCTGAAAATCTGTAAGACTCTTATCTCTCCAACTAACCACCAAAAAGCTGGAAGTGGAACTGTGTCTCAAATGGTGGAGTACTAGCCTTGAGCACAAAAACTAAGAAACAGCACCCAGGCCCTGAGGTCAAGTCCCAGGACTGGTGCCAAATGCTTGTATTCTATTGGTTAATGATTCAGGTAGGGTTTCTTTCTGAAGCAGCATTTGCCTCCATGATAATGACGATGTCTTTCTGATGCAACATTTGTCTCCATGACATTGTCCACTGGGTGAGCAGACCCAGGCCTTTGTGAACTCCTGTGCTGTTACTGATGCATTATTAGTGAGGGGGATTTAGGCAACTACCGCAGGCCAATCAGTCCATTTCTGGATGGAATGGGAGAGCTGTACATCTCCTTCTTGGCTGGGTTGGCCTTTGGCTCTTCAAACGTATCTTCCAGTATCTCAGAGTGGCCAAAGATTTCTGATTGTCATTTAAAAAAAAGAAAAAAGAATTTTTAGTCAACTTCAGTAGTGTGAATTGAATCATTTTAGCAAGACCTTGGAGAGAAAGACACAATTCTGTGTGTTTGTAGTTGTGAAATGTTTTCCTTTTGTCATCTCTTTGCTTGTAAAGAGCTTGCCTTTGTCACTGTAAATGGCCAGTCATTTTCCTTTGAAAGAACGTTGCTGCAGACTTCTGACTCCCTGGGTGATACTCCCGTTCTTAAAGAGGTGGCACTGTCACTTAATGTCACTTAGTGTCCTCTTTCATGTTAGTCATAGCTGGGTGGAGTAAGAAAACCACTGTCATCTGAGATGGGGAGGCCCCATTTATCCATGGCCCTGTCCCTGGTTCTTCTCTGTGTTCTATTATGGGATGAATCATGTCTCCCCTAAATCCATATATTGAAGCCCTAACTTCTGGTAACCTCAGCATCTAACTATTTGGACATAGGGTGTTCACAGGAGTCATTTAAGCTAGAATGAAATCTTTTGGATGAATTGGGCCCAAATTCAATAAGACTGGTGTTCTTCAAAGAAGAGGAAATTGGACAAAGATGGACACACACACATATACAGAACAAAGGTCATGTGGGTGGAAGAGATGGTGGGTGGGGAGAAGTCACCTGCAGCCTAAGGAAAAGGTCCTCAAATGACCCTCTGTGCAACAAAAATATTTATATCAATACCATATAAACACACATACACACCCAAAGTGCACCGTATGCACACATGGACATGTTAAAATGAAATCCCCTTGTATATCTAGTCGTTACTATGGATATTTTTTTCATAAAAAGAATGAAAGCAGCTTTTCTGATGTGCAGACCTCAGGACTGTGAGGACAGGTAGTTCTCTCGCTTTGGCCCCTCAGCCTGTGGGGCTTGGTTATAAAATCCATTCAATGAGTGCAAGGGAGTAGGAACAGGGGTCTAGGCAGGGGTTGACTGGCTGCCTGCAAGACCTCTGCAGGTGGGGCCTGCGCCGACAGCATGTCAGGCGGTGCCTGGTGGGCCAGTGAGTGTTGGGGTCACCATTAGAAGGCCACGAAACCCACTGTGCAACCTGGGAAGAGCTGTTACCCCAGGAGGAGTGATTTTTTTGTGTCCCTCACTTTACCTGTTTACATTGTTGTTTCTCCTGACTGAGAATGGCTCAGGCTCCTCTTACTATCCTTACTTTTGCTTACAGTTTTAGAGTTTACAAATTAGTCTCCATATTTCAACCAATTTGATTCTTCCCAAGTGTCCTGATCTCAATTGTGTTGGGACTGAGATCTGGGTGGGTAGGTAGGAGGCTCATCACCGGCGTAACGCATCCATGACAGCTCAGCCCGGATCTGCTTCAGCTTCCCAAAAGTCTTACTCTCCTCTAATGTCAGTCTATCCCCATGACTTCCTAGAGGAAAGAGGAAGAGGAGAGGAAGCGAGGAGAAGAACAGATTCGCCTCCAGGAGGAGCAGAGGGCCAAGGAACTGTACTGGACTCTCAAACAAGCCCACCTCCACTGCCAGACCAGCGAGAAGGAGGAGCGAGAGTGGGAGGAGCAATGTGAGTCACACCTGCTGCCAGCCCAAGTGTCCAGCCCGCACCTCCACCCCCCATGTACTGAGGAAATACTCAGCCTCCCTGCAGTGCCCTGAAGTACCCCACAAGGCTTTGCCCATGTGCATGGTCCTGCTGGGGGACCCAGCAAGGAAGGGCGCCGGGCCCAAGGGGCTTATGGGTCTTTTCCAGAGATTTCTTACATTATAAACATGTAGGCTAGGATGGCAGAGCTGCCAATAGTTTCCTGGCTCTGTGCTGTGCCCTGGGGATCCAGTCATGAGTATCATGGTTTCTGTGTTGGAGGGATTCCAACCAGAGCAGAAGAGTAGACTAAAGGTGTGCAGGATGCATGCCACCTATGCTGGTGGGCTCCAGAGGATTGATGGAGTAAGGCTTGATGGTTGGCATAGGGATCATAGAGGCAAAGAGAGGCCTCCAGAGGGAAGCCCACACATGCACATCAGTGGCACAGGCTGTGGCAGGCGTAGGGAGTGTGTGGTGGCTGGAGCTTGCCAAGTGATAGAAAGAGAAGCTGGAGAAGGGCTGGCAGATGAAGGCCGGGGTTGTACTAGGTGCCTGGAGTTTGTTGGAATTTGAGAGGATAAATTCGCAGTTTTATGTGAGGAAAGCATATCAACATTTCCAGACATAGGAAGACTCAGAAGGTGGCTCTGTGCATCTTACCTAAGAAATATTTTTTAAAAATACATTGCTGAAAGATGATATTCTCACCTCGACCTCAACCTTTGTAATTGTTAATGTATTAAGCAAGGAGAAGTGGTATTTCATTATGGCTTTTATTTTTATTTTTTTTGTCAACCATGGGGCTTGAACTCAGGGCTTGAGGGCTGTCCCTGAGCTCTTTTGCCTGATACTAGCACTCTACCATTTTGAGCCACAGCACCACTCCTGGTTTTCTGGTGGTTAATTGGAGATAAGAATCTCATGGACTTTCTTGCCTGGGTTGGCTTTGAACCTTGATTTTCAGATCTCAGCCTCCTAGGGGCTAGAATTCCAGTCACCAGTGCCTGATCTCCTTATGGTTTTGATAGATTTTTTTTTTTTTGAGTCCGGTCATGGGGCCTGAACTCTGGGCCTGGGCGCTGTTCCTCAGCTCTTCAGCTCAAGGCTAGTGCTCTACCACTTGAGCCACAGCGCCAGCCACAGCGCCATTCCGGCTTTTTTCTGCTTATGTGGTGCTGAGGAATCGAACCCAGGGCCTCAGGCATGCAAAGCAAGCGCTCTACCACTGAGCCACTTTCCCAGCCCCTTGATAGATATTTTTCCTCATGACAGAAGCCACTGAGAGGCCTAGGAGCTGGAGGGGGGAGGGGAACTCCACTCTGGGCCCCATGGAGCCCAGGGTCAGATGCATGGAAGGTGGAGGGAAAGATGGAGTGAGAAATCACAGGCAGAAGCTTTTATGGGGAGTCTCTCTGAAGAGGTAAGACAGGCAGGTTTAGGATGTACTTCCACTGGGCTCTGGATGGAGGCAGCCCCTCCAGGTCATTCATATCAGGCCTTGGGGGAGACTATGGCAGATAGCTATTGGCCCAGGTGCAAGGATTTGTAGGCTGGCTCTCGACTAACTAGCTGTAGGAAAGGCTTTCCATGGGAGGGAGGGGGAGGCCTCCCAGGCTCCGCAAGGCCCCGAAGTCACAGTGCCAGGCTGTGGGGTTTGGGATCTGGGTCCATATCATGTGTTTTCTCCGTTCAGGGACAGGCCCACACATACATATCATAGGCAAAGCTCACTGTTCATCAAGGGCAGGGTCCAAGGTGATGTGGTTCCACTGAGAACTTCCGGGCCATGGTTCTTTCACTTTTGTTGTTGTTGTTGGTTTTGTTTCCTTTCCCTAGCATTGGAGCTTGAACTCAGGATCATGCTGTAACTTGGCTTTCTTGCTCACAGCTAGTCCCTTCTCCCTTCCTTACCCCCCTGCCCCTCCCCTCGTCTCCCTCCCCACCCCTTCAGTCATAGGTCTTGAACTCTGGACCTAGACACTGTCCCTGAGCTTTTTTCATTCAAAGCTAGTTCTCAACCACTTTGAACCATAGCACCACTTCCAGATTTTTGTCTGGTAGTTAATTGGAGATCAGACTCTCATGGACTTTCCTGCTTGACCTGGCTGTGCATTGTGATCCTCAGATCTCAGCCTCCCAAGTAGCTTGAATTACAAGCCTGAGCCACCATTGCCCAGCTTCACAGCTAGCTCTTTGCCACTAGTGCCACACCTCCAGTTCTGTGTTTTGCTGCTTATTGGGAGATAGAATTTCTGAGACTTTCCTGTTTGGGATGGCTTTGAACTTCCAGTCTTCTAGATCTCAGTCTCTTGAGGGGCTAAGACTACAGGTATAAAGCTACATATTCCTGATGGTCTGTTTGTGCCCTTTGCATGGAGGTCAGATTTTTTTTAAAAAATATTCAATTATATGTGCCAAACCCTGAGAATTCACAAAGTTTTAGGAGCGCCTTGAGGCACAGTAGGTTTTGGTGTTTCTATTTTATTGAGAGAAACTGAAAGCGAAGCACAAATTCAGCAGGCGCGACTGGGGAATCTGCTACAGTGAAGGTTTGTTTCCTTCCTTGCTGCTGGACCTGTGCTCTAGCCTGAGGACTAGACAGATGTAGGATATCCAGGTCCCAGGTTATCCACACAGGAAATTGCACAAAGCAGCCAGGAGCCTGCCTTGATTCCTTCCTGCGGAGTTTCTGAAATACACTGCCAAGGAGCCCTTGAACTCCCACATTCCACTCTCAAGGGGTGTGGGCAGAGGTCGTAAGAGCACCAGTCAGAATACTTGGAATAACAAAGTTGTTTGAATCAGCCCCCCAAAAGGCCACAGAGGTGCTGTCTCCACTGAAGCTCAGAGCTGGGTATCTCTGAGCACGCAAGCTCCAGGCGATCCTAGTGACAGTGTGATTTTCCTGCAATGCTTTGGCCTGCAGCTCGTGAGAAGTGCTCAACACTGCCCCTCCAACCAAGGAGCAACCAGATATATTGCTTGAGCTCCTACTGTGCCTACAGGTACATTTCCTGTCCTGAAAATCTCACACTCTAGATAAAGGGGCTCACATGAACAGTTGTTACAATTCAATGAGATGTCCCAATAGGAGTTTCTATAAACACATGGAGTGGGGAAGGGGATGGGGAGGACCATTTGGAGAAAAGCAAGCTTTTTGGAAACATCTTGTGTAGTAGGTGGTATTTGATTTGGGGAATAATAGGTAGACTGCAAGAAAAGGTGTCATATTAGGGGGAACAGCACTGAGCAAAGTAAGGTCATTATATTGGTCTGCTTTCCAATAGGATCACAAAATACCCTAGATTTCAGAAAGGAAAACATTGTGGAGATTAGAAGTCCAGACAGCATAGTGCAGGCTCCAGCCAGGGCCCCATTGGCAGATGGCATCCTAGAGGAAGATCACGTAGTGAGACAAGGGGCTGGGAAGGTGGCTCAGTGGTAGAGTGTTTGCCTTGTAAGCATGAGGCTCTGGGTTCAATTGCTCAGCACCACATAAGCAGAAAAAGCCAGAAGTGGTGCTGTGGCTCAAGTGATAGAGCACTAGCCTTGAGCTAAAGAGCTGAGGGACAGCGCCCAGACCCAGAGTTCAGGCCTCATGACTGACAAAAAAAAAAAAAAAAAGAAAAAATTAAAAAAAGAAGCCAGACAGCAGTTCAGCCTTGCTCTTGTAACAACTTGTTCCTCCAAGGACTAACTCCCATGTTCCCAAGAGAACCACTTAATATCCCTCCTACCTCCCACTAGGATCCATGTGTGTGTGTATGTGTGTGTGTATGTGTGTGTATGTGTGTTCCTGGGGCTAGGACCCAGGGCCTGAATGCTGTTTCTGAGCTTTTTTTGCTCAAGGCCCATGTTCTACCACTTGAGCCACAGTTCCCCTTCGAGAATTTTTTTTGGGTCCGGTCGTGGGGCCTGAACTCTGGGCCTGGGCACTGTCCCTCAGCTCTTCAGCTCAAGGCTAGCATTCTACCACTTGAGCCATAGCGCCACTTCCGGCTTTTTTCTTTTTGCTTATGTGGTGCTGGGGAATCGAACCCAGGGCCTCAGGCATGCAAGGCAAGCGCTCTACCACTGAGCCACCTTCCCAGCTCCCCCTTCTAGCATTTTGGTGGTTAATTGGTGATAAGAATTTAAGGACTTTCCTGCTAGGGCTGGTTTCAAACCTTGATCCTCAGATCTTAGTCTCCTGGGTAGCTGGGAATAGAGACATGAGCTACCAGAACCTAGCTAGGACCAGTTTGTTTTTGAATAAACAATGAACGCTTACTAAAACTACCACTTTAAGTTACATATTGAATATTGAATAAAATAAGAAGAAAAAAAGGAACAGGTGTTTTCCAGAGTGGGAGGGAAGGAGGCCTCTGGTGTTGGGGCAGGAGCTCCATAGAGCTCACTCAGGATGATGTAGGAAAGATGAGGTCTTGACATCTACCCCAGAATTTGTCCTTTGGGATCTGGATTGTGGTGAGGCTGGGCTAAGCCTGCAGGAACTCAGTTCTCCTTCACGGGTAGAGGTGGGTCTGTTTTAGTTGAGAGCAGAGCCCATTAATCTCAAAAGCATCCAGGAGAGTCAAAAAGGAGCCAAGAACACCTCAGATACAGGGAGTAGTCCCTGTTGAGATCCAGCCCATCAGAAACCTGCTAGAACTCTCTTGCTGCCATTGCCAGATATTGCTCTGTCATGGCCAAGGACAGAAGGGCTAGTTCGAAGTCCACAGCCTCATGGTCACTGCAGGAACCTTCTTCTTCCTCCTGAGCTGGGTGTCGGCCTCCCTCAGGACCTGTGAGCATGGCAGCCAGTTCAAGATCCACAGCAGCTAGGTCGTCTTCAGTTGCCACAGCTGGAGATGGCAGAGCTTGATCCTGGTCTTCAGCAGCTGGACCATTCAGTAACTCCTCTTCTTCCACCAGATCTGGAAGTTGCTCTCCCTCGGTAGTCATAGGGAGAGCCAGGCCGAGATCCAAGGTACCTTGGTGCTGTTGTGGCTCTTTTGTTGCCACAGCCTGCTGTGGGGGCATCTTGGCCGATGTTCCTACTCCGAACTTGAGACCCTCAGCGCTGGGGGTCTGGGCTGGGCCATGGGAAGTCAGAGTGCCTTCCTGGCTTTTGTAGGCCTGCCCTGAGCTGGCTGTGACTGCCTGAGGGTTCCTCCAGGGTAACCTCCAGGAATGTGGAGGTCCGGATCCAGATGCCGTCCAGCGTCTGAAGGCATGGGCCAGGCGCTCTCCCCACGAGCTACTGAGGCCGGAGCTGGGCGAGGCGGGGAGACCACAAGGCAACATAACGCCGTCTCCACTGTCTCCTGAGAAGTGAGCAGGCTGGGGCTGGTTAGAGGTGTGGCTGCCGGGACACCGAGTTCCAGGTTCCATTTGGGCCATTGTGAGGAACTGAGGTCATTCCTGTATCCTCTTACCCGAGCCACTTCCCCTGCTGCACACATGATGAGCCCTGGCCTGTGGCTGCCACAAACAACATATCTGCACAGCACCACCTCCCCCAGCAGGCCTGATGCAACTAGTGCCCAGGCTTCCAGGACTAGTATGGAGGATCCTTTCTTTCTTTCTTTCTTTCTTGCTTGCTTGCTTGCATTTTTTAGGTCAGTTGTGGGGTTTGAACTCAGGGCCTGGGTGCTATCCCTGAGCTCTTTGTGCTCAAAGATAGCGCTCTACCTCTTTGAGCCACAGCACGTTTTTCTGGTGGTTTATTGGAGATAAGAGTTTCTCAGACTTTCCTGTCCGGGCTGGCTTTGAATCAAGATCCTTAGATCTCAGCCTCCTGAGTAACTAGGATTAAAGGTGTGAGCCACCGGCTCCTGGCCCACTTTTGATTTTCTGTCAGTTAATTGGGGATAAGAGTGTCACAGACTTTCCTGCCAGGTTGGCTTTGAATTGTGATCTTCTTATCTCAGCTAACTGAGTAGCTAGGATTATAGGTGTGAGCCACCAGCCCTCCTGGGTTCCATTGTTAAAGGCCTCCTTGACTCTTAGTATTGCCATACCGGTGATCATACCTTCAATGAGTGGTACTCTGGGGGACACAGTTAACCTATAGTCAAAGCAGATGCCATCAGTCATGGGAGGTATTATAATGTAGTCATGGCCTTGGGTTCAGGATGGATAAAGATAAAACAAGAGACTGGAGATAAGATCTTTAACTGAAGATAAGAGTCTCTTGGGCTTTCTATCCAGGCTGGCTTCAAATCAGTATCCTCGTATCTCAGCCTCCAGAGAAACTAAGATTATAGGCATGAATGAGCCACCAGTGCCTGATTACAAATCAAGAATTGAGAGGTCAAGGTCAGGCTACATAGTGAAGCCCCAGTCTCAAGATGACTTAAACTCCAAGCTTGTCATTCAAACCTAACAAAGCTATTTTGATTAATATGAAGGATCGAGGGAGCCATTACTCTGGGGAGGGGGTGTGGTTTTAATAAAACAGCCAAATTAAGTTCTCCAAGTTAAAAATAAAAGGATGTTACCTCTTTTAGTATCACTTGAGTACAGTTAGTACTTAGCTTGCATCCCAGGCCTCTAGCTTCTATGAATATTTTCAGGTCATTTAATAGGCCAGTTCATTTGATAATTTTTCAACTTTGTAGGACTGTAGAGTTCAATAATGTCTTGTGGCCCAGAGATTTAGTGATGAACCAGGAAATGCTATTTATTAGTATTGTGTGGTTAGAAATGTAAATGAGATTTTAGAGCAAATAGCAAGACCTGGATCCACTCCTGTCCATTTTGTGTGTGTGTGTGTGTGTGTGTGTGTGTGTGTTTGCTGGCACTAGAACTTGAACTGAGGGCCTCTTGCTCTTGCTTAGCTTTTTCTCTCAAGGATAGTACTCTACCACTTGAATATCACCTCCACTTCTGGCTTTGTACTGGTTGATTGGTAATAAAATTATCTAGATTTGTCTGCCATGCTGGCTTGAAACCCTGCTGCTCAGATTTTAGCCAGCTGAATGGCTAGGACTATTGGTGTGAATGACTTTGGAGCTCAGCTCACCCTTATCTTTGGTTTATTTGGGTTGCAGTTCCAAACCAACAAGAGGAATCCTATTCTCTTGTCCTTGCCCCCGAGAATGCTGACAGAGCTCAGGGAAAAATGTGTGTGTGTAGGCTCAGCTCAGGGTCCTGTGATGTTTCTTCCATCCCCTTCCTTCTTAAAGAGCATACCTGGATCCTGGTCCGAAGTCAGATCTAACATGTAGTAGGCTGGGCAGAGGCTAAGTTTGGCTGAGCTGGTGAGGATGGTTTCTGGCCTGGAACTGGGATGGAGCAAAGTATAACTTGGTTTGGGAAGGTGAGCTCAAGGACAATACAAAAGAAGGGATTTTCTATTTGCTGGGCAGGAGAACTGATTGTGCAGGTTCTCTATGGACACCATTGTTACTTGAGTTAAAAGAGGTGAAATCCCCATAATTCCATTGTAAGTAAAAAAAAATGTATGAACTGAAAGGACACCAAATCCATCTCAGGAGGAGAACATCCTGGCTGACTCATACAGACCCCTTCACCTTGGGGTGCACATTGGACCTCCTGGAAGTAGTCTGAAGTGTCCCCAGACTCTGGCTGATGTACTTTGGGCATTACAGTTCTGACCAGTGATCTCCTGAGCCTCTCTGTATCCGATGTGTGCCTCGTCCAGGGTTCTGCCACCTAGAGTTGCCCTAGAATGCCTACGGGCTTAGTTTTACCAAGGTGGAGTCATTCCAACTCTCCTGTAGTGCTTGCTGGTCCTCAGGGACTCCTGCAGTTATGCCTGATGGTCACAGGAGGGCACTGTGAGCAGCCATTACCAGCTGGATAAGGATGGTTGGCCATTATCCCCAGGAACTCTGGGTAGGGCTGAGAGCCCCCCTCTTTCCTTGGCCCAAGTTAGCTGCTGGTGAAACTTGCTTTAGTGCCAACTCACACATTTTCTTCAGGTGACACGGGCCCACAAAAGTGTGTGTGTGTGTGTGTGTGTGTGTGTGTGTGTGTGAGAGAGAGAGAGAGAGAGAGAGAAAGAGGTGGGGGGGTGGAATCCCCCAACACCTACGTACCTATTTCCTCTTCTAACAGTGCAGGAAGCCTTCATGGTGCACAGATTTTCATTTTTTCTATTCCCTGAGAGGAACACCTGAACCTCCCTCAGCCTCCTTCCCCTAACCATTTCCCTTGTAAGTAGACACACCGGTGTCCTGATCTCACAGCCTCTACAACAGGACCCTTTTCATATACGACCTGGCATGTCGAAGCAGCCCTAGGAGCCTCCCACCCCCATACCATTCTGTACATGAAGAGATGAAGTACAGATGCAGCCATTCACATGGCCCACATCTCTCTGTGTTGGAGGGTTCCCCACTGATTTTCAGGGACGGCAGTACCCATCACTTGCTGATGTTGCTCTACAGGATGGTGCTGGTCACCTGACCTATGAGGGTAGATGCTGACACTACCCCTTGGAGAGAAGAAGAGAGGGGAGGTAGCCTGTCCCAGGAACCACAGGCAAGTTTTCCATAGAGAGGGGCCACCGGGGCCTGGGGGCAGCAATAAAGGATCTTCCAGAGCTACTCGAACTCCACAGGTGGCTCTTCCTTCCCAGTTCCAAGCCTCAGGTCTCCTCTTCCTCCACCGGTACCATTCTTTACTGTCAAGGACAAAATCTTGGCTGCCATCCTGATCTCTCTCTCTCCTGCTCACTACCAAGCCGTACACTAGCCCACATGTAGACACCACCTTCTTAATCTCTAATTCATCACCCACTTGCCCCTCCATTCTCTCCTCAGTCCTTTTCCTGACTATGTCTTAGCTCAGATTCCCTACTATTATTCTTCTGGATTTCTATTTTCCAGGTTTCCATTCTTTCTTTTATCAGGTTTATTCCTACCACAGGAGCTCAATCAAGTGTGTGTTTTGTGTGTGTGTGTGTGTGTGTGTGTGTGTGCTGGTACTGGGGCTTGAACTCAGGGCCTCACACTCTCAGCTTCTTTTCACTCAAGTCTGGCATGCTACCGTTTGAGCCACACCCCCTACTTCTGGATTTTTGCTGGTTAATTGGAGATGAGTTTCACAATTGGAGATGAGTTTCACAAACTTTTCTGCCTTCCTGGGCAGCTTTGAACCTTGATCTTCAGATCTCAGCCTCCTGAATAGCTAGGATTACAGGCGTGAGCCAATGCTGTGCTGCGCTCCTAGGTGACTCCTTTTTGTAGCTTCCTGTTATCTCTGGCAAAGCACAGCAGAACTTGTTAGCTAGTATGTAGAAGTCTTTAGCAGCCAGCAGCATCCAAACACAGTGGCCTTGTGAAAACCAGAAACACAATTCCTCTGTCATTTATCAGAAAATGGCTCAAGTAACTGAAGACAGCTATGATGACCATGTGGTAACTGCGCCCCCTGGTGGTGTGCAGTGTGTGGCTTGTGCAGTCTCAATAGTTGTCCTGCATAGCACTGAGCCGGCACAACCAGGCTCTAAATGAGCGTGCGCTATGTACGAAAATGGCAAAAATCCACCCTCTTACAACAACTAGCCTGCTTGTACCTGTGGAGATGTGGACTGCTCACAGGGATCCTGTCAAAAGGAAACCCATAACTGGGCACTGGTGGCTCAGGCCTGTAATTGTAGCTACTCAGGAGGCTGAGATCTGAGGATCGCAGTTCAAAGCCAGCCCCAGCAGGCTTTGACTCACTAGGAAGTCAGAAGTGGCATGGTGGCTTTAAGTGGTAGAGTGCTAGCCTTGAGCAAAAATGCTCAGGGACAGTACCCAGGCCCTGACTTTAAGCCCACAACTGACACAGAGGGAGAGAGAGACAGAGAGACAGAGAGACAGAGACAGAGAGAGAAAGCTCACTATTATGTGTCTTCAGTATTGAAAGAGCTGAGCAGGAGAGATAAGAATGGGATTCTAGATACTTTATCCAGCAGCCCTTGGGTAGCAATGTCTCTACTTCTCAGGATTGGGAAAACTAAGACCCAGAGAGATGAAAACTTGCCCAATGCCAGAGCAGGAGTCAAGGGCATAAATCCCTATCTGTCTGTCACCATCTTGCTGTCCCCTGGGGACGGTAAAGTCCTCAGGGTTACTGGCCCTGATAGGACATGGGGTTTTAGAGCAACTTGTAATGGAGTCACTGCAAAGCCTGGTATGGGGCATGCTGACCCAGTCTGAGTTTCTCACACAATGTCTGGCAGATTTTGTGGGTTTCTTGGTATCTGAAAGTCAGTGGGTCCCCAGAGCCCAGCTTTCCTGCTTGGAATGGCCTTCTGCTTCTTTTTGTTCTTGAGAAAAGTCTCCTCTCGATCTCTGCCGACTGTCTTGGTTCCTTTTCTGTTGTTGTGCAGAACACCTTTGGCTGCTCATTGAAAAAGGAAACAGGTTCATTTTGTCTCAGGGTTCTTGGAAGTCCGAGGGCAAGAGGAGAGGTAGTGAGCACAGAGGAGCCAACCTGCTTTTAACCACTGGCTCTCCAAGAATGAATTCATTCCATGAAATCCAGTCTCACACCTCAATCATGCTCCCTGCCCCTCCCCCAACTCTGCTATATTAAAGCAAGTTTCAGCATGAGTTTGGAGTGGGGAAAAACACATCCACCCTCCAACATAGATCTAGGGAAATTCTCCTGCTCTGGCTCCTTACAGATTATGAACTCTGATACGTGTGTGCGTGCAGCGCTGGTATTAGGGCTTGAGTTCCTGTTTGGCTTTTTCCAGTCCAGGCTGGTGCTCCACCATTTAAATCACACTTGCAATTTTCGGCTTTTTGCTGGTTGATCAGAGACAAGAGTCTAACAGACTTTTCGGCCTGGGCTGGCTTTGACTCTCAATCCTCAGATCTCAGCCCCTCCGTGTAGCCAGAATGACAGGCCCCCAGCTCACACACGGTATTTTCAAGGCCATTCGGCGGTGACATGTTCTATTCTTGAGGAATACAAAATGCACAAGGCCAGAGAAAAAGGCCTCTCGAGTCTCGAACCTGTAGAGTGTTCATTGTCCGAAGACCCCCTCTTCTTCCCCCCACTTCTCCACCACACTCCTGGGTCTGGGCGCGCGGGTCACTGGAGCTGGGGCTTGGTGCTCCGTGCAGCCGGGAGCCGCTGACCCGAGGGGTCCTTGCAGGTGTGCCCCCCCAGCCCCCCTCCCCCCGAGGGTCGCGGACGGAGGCCCAACGCTCCCCTTCTTCCTTGCAGTACGCAGATCCAAGGCGGCCGACGAGGAGCGGAGCCGCGGGGCGCAGCGCGCGCGCGACGAGTCCCGGCGCCACTCCCTGCGGGCCATCCAGGAGGGCACGGTCGCCGGCCTCAGCTCCATGTTCCAGGGGCTCGGCCAGAACCCCGCGCGGGAGGCCCGACTCTACCATCACCTCCCCGGCCCGGGCCCCCCATCGCCCCGCGCCGCGCCGGCCAGGTGGGTCCGCGGGGGGGGGGGAGGAGGCCTGGGGGTCCCCCGGGGGGCTCGGGGCTTTCCCCTCCCGGGCCGCAGTGTCCTGCGGGGCGCAGGCAGGGGCTCACTCCCGCAGGCTTACAAGTTGGCAGTTGCTCAGCCTTGCTGAGCCAATCAGTAGACTGAGAGCCGAGGGTCCCAGCTGGAAGCCAGCTCCGGGCAGGAATGTCCATGAACGCGATCAGTGCCCACAAGTAGGGTTTTTGATAAATATTCATTATTTATACATTTATTATTCTTGCATTTATTATCATTAAACTAATTTATAATTTTAATACATTTATATTTTAGAAATATTTTAATAAATACAAAAATGTTATGAACATATTTTTATATTCTTATATTTATATATCACATAGTATATTTTATATAGTATCAATATAATACATAGATATAAATACTTTAAATATTGTACATATTATTTTAATAAATGCTTATTTACAAATCAATTCTTACTTATAAATAGATATTTACGAAAAACTATTGTGGGCATTGGTGTTATTTCAAACCTTCATCACTAACAGTCCTTTGAATCGTCATCCCCTAGAAATTAATTTCATATAATTGCAATCATTATCTACAAGAGGAATTTCTGAAGTGGGAGCTTTGGGTCAGGGATTCTGTATTTGACCCTCTGCAGGGTTGGTGTGTATTTATGCTCCTTGCTAGCCTGGCCAGCAGGGTGTGGTCCAAGTTTTCTGTGAGAATAACATCTCAGAGCAGATTCCAACTCGCATTTCTTCGTGAGAGGAATCAAGCATTTTGTATATGTTTATATTTTTTTCTTTTTTGGTGCCAGTTTTGGGGCTTGAACTCAGGACCTGGGTGCTGTCTTTGAACTTTTCTGCTCAAGGCTGGTGCTTTACCACTTGAAGCACAGCTGTACTTTCAGCTTTTTTTTTTTTTTCCTTCTGGCTATTTTGAGGTAAGAGCCTCATAGACTTTACTGGCTGGGCTGGTTTCAAACTGGGGTCCTCAGACCTTAGCCTCCTGTGTGGTTAAGATTACAGGTGTGTTACTGGCACCTGCTGCCTTTGTATTTATCTGTGTGTTGATTCTCATACCAGATTTTCTAAAAATTGATTTCTAGATACTCCTTAAATATTAGGCAGAAAGACTGTGTGTGTGTGTGTGTGTGTGTGTGTGTGTGTGTGTGTGTGTGGTGCCTACACACATGCTGGTACTGGGGCTTGAACTCAGAACCTTGTGCTCTCTCTTCATCACAAAAGGCTCAATGCTGTCACTTGACCTACTTGAGCTCCACTTGTAGCTTTTTGGTGATTAATTGGAGATGAGTCTCACAGATTTTTCTGCCCAGGCTGGCTTCAAACTGTGATCCTCAGATCTCAACCTTCTGAGGAACTAGGATTACAAGCGTGAACCACTGGTGTCCAAACTTAGATTTTTTTTTTTTTAAATTTCTGAGAAACATTTTTTTTCCCTCAGCTTGCCATTTATCTTACACTCAGGTGGTAGATTGCATGGCTATGAGGAAATTCTCGATTTTTATAAAGTGAATGTTTTTATGTTTTCTGAGTTTGGGGAGCAAAATTGAAAAATCTTTCCTGCTTGTGTGCTTTGAACAAGAAGCCTATTATCTGTCCCTTGGGCGTCTGCAATGACGCTGCATGGTTCATGGTGTTCCAGGCTCCGGGTGGGCTGTGTGCAATCAGTAGGGGAGAGGCAGCCCCTGCACACAGCAGGGCTTACTGCCCTGAGTTCTTTGGTGCAGGCGATTCTCACGTTTGTCCATGTGGAGGGGTGGGCACACTTTTGTCCATGTGGAGGGGTAGATGCATACTGCCCAAGGCAGGAGAACCCCAGGTGTGGGAGTGTGGCTGGCTGCTGGCTAGGAGGCTCTTGGGACACCTGTCTCATCACTAGCATTTATATTCTGGGGAATCAAGTTCCCTGCCTAGAAACAAATCCAGATTCACTGCTTAGAAACAGAGAGACAAGAGGGAGCAGACAGTCCTCACTGTTATTTATAGCCCCCATTGCCTTCTAAGGAGCAGAGCCCTAGAAACTAAGAGGATCTTTTCTCTGAGCAGCTGTTTAGGGGGGATATAGTAGAAGAGGCTGAGTGGGGTAGGGTGTCTAGGTCTGCTTGGTAGAGAGAAAGGCCAGGTAGATAATCCTAGCTACTCAGGAGGCTGAGTAATGAGGATCATGGTTGGAAACCAGACCAAACAGAGAAGTTCCCAAGACACTTATCTCCAATTAACTAGCAACAGGCTGGGAGTAGAGGTGTGTCTCAGGTGGCAGAGTGACAAGCTTGAGTGAAGCCCTAGTACAAGAGAGAGGGGGGGAGGGAGGGAGGGAAAGAGAGAGAGAGACAGACAGAGACAGACAGAGACAGACAGAGACAGAGAGACAGAGAGAGACAGAGAGAGACAGAGGGTCAGAGGGACAGACAGAGACAGACAGACAGACAGACAGAGACAGAGACAGAGAAAGACAGACACCGAGAGACAGACAGAGAGAGACAGAGACAGACAGAGATACACAGAAAGATACAGCGACAGAGAGAAACAGAGATACACAGAGAGACACAGAGACAAAGAGAGAGACACAGAGACAGACAGAGAGAGATACACAGACAGACACAAAGAGAGACAAAGAGAGAGACAGAGACAGAGAGACACAGACAGATAGCTACAGAGAGACACAGAGAGAGACAGAGAGACAGAAATTACAGAGACTGAAAGGAGGATGTGTGTGTGTGTGTGTGTGTGTGTGTATCCTCAGGAAGATGGACAGCAAGGTCAGCTGGAAGGTTGTAGGGACTGGAGCAAAGCCTAGAGAGGGGACTAAAAGGTGCTGGGTTTGAAGAACACACTTGAGGATGACGGCTGCTATGTCTGGATGTGGTTTGAGTCTGTCCCTCCCTCAAGATTCATGCAGTGGGGTCTTGGCTCCCAGTGTGACGATGTTAGGTGGCACCAAGTAGGATCCTTAGGTCTCTGAGGGGGATGGCAGGGGGAGGCCTGACAGGGGAAGGGACTCAAGGTAATCTATATGGACAGTTCTGAGCTAGTTCTCAGTGCAGTGAGTTTTTATAACTTCCCTATCCTGACCACTCTTTGCCACTCTTTGCAAGGTGATCTGTTGCTGGTGAACTTGCTCTTGCCCTGGTATTACTGGTCCTTAGATTTCATCAGAGGCAGAAGCCATAGGGCTGCCTGCTTTTAGGCTTTCAGCCTCTGAAACTGTAAAAATTAAACCTTTTTATAAGTAGTCTGCCTTGGGTGTTGTGAGAATCAGGCTGGCACAGTGGCTTTAAGTGGTGCAGTGTAGCCTGGCCCTCTACTTTTCTTACAGCATCTTTTCTGTCATCTTCCGTGTTCACTATTGTTCTTGTGTGTGTGTGCACGCAGGTGAGTATAAGTGGATCCGTTGTGAGGCTGAGTTCCATGCCAGTATGTTGGTTCAGGGCCGATATCCAGAATACCAGATGGGGAGTTAGAGTCTATGTTATGCTTAAAGACACAGTAGTGACTTGTGAATGCCAATGCTGTTAGGTGGGTAGCAATGACAAAACAGGAATGTACCAGGCTCAGCTGGAAAACAGAGAGGCCAGGGTTGTTCCAGGTGGGCTAAAGCCTTGTTTTATCAGAAGTATTTTCACCATGTTTTATGCGGTGTGGTCCTGCTACACTGACTCCACACATTATTGGAGCCTGTTGTGTGTCATGTGCTGTCTAGCCCTTCCTGGCTCCATTGTAGACTAACTCAAATGTGACCAGGGTCTAAAATGGTCCAGTCCCTGTGTGCACTTAGGAACTGCAATTCTAGCTGGATGTGGTGGTGCATACTTGTCATACCAGCTAGTGGGAGGCATAGATAGGAAGACAGGGGTCAGAGGCCAGCCTGGAGGTGGTGGTGGGGGAGCGTGAGACTCTACCTGACACATAACTAAAGTCAGAAATGGTCTAGGACTTGGCTCGAGTCCTTGGTAACTGAGTACTTGCATTGCAAGCAGGAGACCCTGAGGTCAACCCCTAGTTCTGCAAACAAACAAACATGAAAACAACAACAAACTGTAGTCCTGACATAGATGCAACGAAATCATAGCTCACCTGTGAGAAAGCATCTCAAGTGTCCGGTCCACTGTCCTTAGATTCTTCCCAGGCTCACCCTCCCCCAACCCCCTCACCGATACCCTGTCCATGGCCAGACAATGGCTGGTTTTGTTTCGTTCTTATTTGCTTTCCTCTTTCAGCCATTTTTCCAGAGCAAGTTGTCTGGTTTCTCTCTCTATTTGCTCTTCTGTGTTTGCCTTCAAAAAGTGTGGGCTCTAGTTGCCAACAGGATCCCTCGAGAAGGCCACAAATCAAAACTCTTCAGCTGTTGTTGGTGGAGCAGGGGGAGGGGAGAGAGGTAGTCCCCCGAGAACGCATGCATCCCTACCCTGGAAAGCATCATTCTTTCTCTTTTACATCTTCATGTCCTTGTGTCACTCCCTCCTGTGTGGTTCTCTGAAACATGGGATAACACTTTGATTTTTTGGGGGGAAAATAATAGCTTTTGCATTATAAGGTGCAAATGGGACTTTTTCAAGTACCAGGGCATTTGGGGTTTTCTTTATAGGCACAAGCATGGGTGTCATGCATATACTCAGTGACCTTCTCTTTTTTTTCTCCCTCCCTCTCTCTATTCATCTCCCTCCCTCTTCTTCTCCCTTACCCCTTCCCTTCCCTCTCTTACTCCTTCTTTCTTTCTCCCTTCTGCTTTCCTTCTCCCTTCTGCTTTCTTTCTCCCTTCTGTTTTCTTTCTCCCTCTTCCTTCCACTTCTCTCTCACCCTTTCCCATCCCTCTCTTTCTCTGCCTCTTTCTCCCTCCTGTCCTTGTCCCTGGCCTCAGCAGGACGTGGGAGCGCCCACTGCGCCCACTCTCCAGAGAAGTCATCGTCCGTTGGTTTAAGGAGGAGCAGCTGCCTCGACAGGCTGGCTTCGAGAGGAACACCAAATCCATCGCCCCCTGGTTCCATGGTAGGACCACTCTTTTGGGCCTGGTAACAGGTGGTGTCTACTCCTCTGCTTCCCTCTGAGGGGGAGGAGGAGGAATGGAGAATTTAGGCTCTGTCTGCACTGCCTCAGTTCTGCTCCCAATAGCTTCTTGCTGGAGGCCCCCGGGATGTAAGACATGCACCCTATCTGCTTGATGGAGAGGTGAACACCAGTCCTGCTCATTTCCATCTTATGGCCCCCATGGCCATCCAGGCTCCACTGAGGAGTCCTTCTGCTCAAGGGACAGGCAGCTCTCAGTGGACTCTGAGCTGCTGGCCAGAAGGGCTCACCTATTGCTATCTGAGTTTGTAGCCTGGGGTCTAGCCATAGCTCCACACATTCAAATTCTGAAAAAAATCTTGTTGAGGAGTGACAGCTGAATAAATAGGCCACAGTCATCCAAACAGAGTCTTAGAGCTAGGTGGCTCATTGTTTGTCATCTCGTTCCTTTTTGAAGATGTAGAAACTGAGGCTCCACAAGGAGAGGAAGTGTTCATAAGTTACCAAGTGACTTGTAAAATCAAGTTCAAGAATATATCTCAAGGTCATGGCCCCAGTCCAGATCTGAACACACCAATGGCTTTAAGCAGAGACACAGTGCTGTGACTTCAGCAGAAACTGCTGTAGAAAAATCGGAATGGCTTGCCAGCCACCAGTCCCCTGTCTGCATCCCCTAGCTCTTACTGGTTGACAAATCACCCTGAAAGTCAATAGCTTAAAAACAAAGAAGCATTTATTATTTATTCATGAATTTCAGAGTCAACAGGGCAGTTCTTCTAGTGAGGCAGATGGTTTTGACGAAGCTTGCTCCTGGGTCTCTGGGCAGCTGGCAGGTCGGTGAGGACTGGCGGATCCAGGATGGCTCCTGTCTGTTCCTTGTGCTCTCTCAACTTGCCAGCTTTTTAGAAGAAGCTTTATCTTGGCTTTGTTCCTGAGTCTTTACTCCCTAACCAGCACTGAGCTCAGCTTTGCCTGGAAACTCCTAGAACGATCTGATCTGCCACAATGATCATCCATCTGACTTTACTTGTCTCTCTGTCCCACCTACCAGTCTCTTGGAAGCTTGGCTAGTTTCTACCTTTGCCTGTATTTCTCCTGCATTTGTCCTGGTGACAAGAACTGCTTTGCTATTTCCTGGCTAGCCTCTGCATATTTTCCCCCTTCTATCTAGATGGAAAGACAATCCCAGAACCATTGCTGGCCCCAGAGAACTGGTATCTTGGTTAGTAGATGGTTGGCAGAGGGAAGATGTAGTAGGTAAGCTCTGGGCATGGCTGTGGTTTCAGTGAAGGCCTTAATGGTGCACAGAAGGAGGCATAAAAGACAGGGCAAGGTCACTTGTACTTCACCCTCACCTGTAGGAGCCCGAAGAGCACATGAGCTGTGATGTACAGGCAACAAGCTCACAAATGGGGCAATTTAGGCATAGGTAGCACTGCCAGAGGGCACAAAGGTAGTGGCACTGTTGGTCCAGGTGACAAATTTTGTCCAATGGATGCAGTGAGATTGAAAAGGATTAGTCTAGACATATATGCAAGAAAATATATGCAAGACATATATGGTCAAGAAAAGCAGGAGAGAGCCCAGGGGACAGATTCAGTGAGCACCTGAGATTACTCAGTTCTTTTTTTTTTTTTGGTTGGTTGGTCATAGGGGCTAAACTCAGGGCCTGGGCACTGAACTTTTTTTGCTCAAGGCTAGTGCTCTACCACTTTGAGCCACAGCACTACTTCTGGTTTTCTGGTGGTTCGTTGGAGATAAGAATCTCACAGACTTTCCTGGCTGGGCTGGCGTCAAATGTTGATCCTCAGATTTTAGCCTCCTGAGTTGCTAGGATTACAGGCATGAGCCACCAAGAGGGCCAGTCCTCTTTTTTTTTTTTTTTCTTTGCCAGTCTTGGGGCTTGAACTCAGGGCCTGGGTGCTGTCCTGGAACTCTGTGCTTAAGGCTAGCGCTCTACCACTTGAGCCACAGCTCCACTTCCAGCTTTTTCTGAGTAGTTTATTTGAGATAAGAGTCTCACAGACTTCCCTGCCTGGGCTGGCTTTGAACTGAGATCCTCAGATCTCAGCCTCCTGAGTAGCTAGGATTATAGGCATGAGCCACCAGTGCCCAGGCTTGTCCTCAGTTTTTAACTGGTAAGAGAATACAGTACACATTAGCCTGGTGTAGTTTGGGTTTACAGAACAAAGGGCACCTTCCAGGAGGTAGATAACTGGAGGTCTGGAGGCAGTAGACATTTAGGGCACACAAAAGAGGAAGCACTCATCCTGTCTCTGGATGGGATCATTGTGTAATGGTGAGCATTCCGAATCCTGTGTCTCGGTTGTTTTTCTCTGAAGCATGCAACAGAGCTAACATGCAGCAGCAGTCATCCGCTGGCTTCAGGCTTTCTCTACACACACCATCCAATCATCCTTCACACAGCTACACCCACACATAGCTCTCATGGGGCTCTAGGGTTCCCACAACTGTCAAAGCCCACAAAGGTGAGCCACCAAGCTGGGCATCGGTGGCGCATGCCTGTAATCCTAGCTACTTAGGAGGCTGAGATGTGAGGATTGCGGTTCAAAGCCAGCCTGGGCAGGAAACTCTGTGAGATTCTTACCTCTAATAAACCAACAGAAAACCAGAAGTGGTGCTGTGGCTCAAGTGGTAGAGCGCTCACCTTGAGCTGAAGAGCTGAGAGACAGCGCCCAGACCCAGTGTTCAAGCCCCACGACTGACCAAAAAAAAAAAAAGGGTCAGCCACCAGGAAGCAGAGGGCTGCCTTCTTGTCTCCCTACTATTCTGGCTCTGAAATGGTGTATTCTCCACAGCATCCTAAGACGATTTTCACCTTAACCAGATCCTGTCTCTTCCCTGCTTCCTCTGTTTTCCTTTTGTTTATGTGCAACTATGGTCCTGAGGCTTGAACTCAAGGACTGGGCTCTGTCTCTGAGCTTTTTTTGTTGTTGTTAAAGGCTAACACTCTACCACATGAGAAACACCTTCACATCTGGCTTTCTGGCAGTCAATTGGAGATAAGGGTCTCACAGATTTTCCTTCCCTGGTGGGCTTTGAGCTGTGATCCTCCATTTTCAGTCTCCTGGCACCCAGTGCTCTGCATTCTTTTATACATGCAGTGGACTGTAAACGCCATCCTGCAGCCCCGCTAGGTAACAAGGCCTACACCCCACCCCAACTTCATCCTAGCATTCCTTTTCTGCCCACCTTGCCCCGGAGCCTTCTTTCTGCTCCTCAGATAAGTCATCAGTTCTTGTCACAGACCCCTTGCCCTTGTGATAGCTCTGCTCCCCCTTTGCTATCTCCCTCAAGCTATTCGCATGGTTGATATATTTGCTTTCTTCACTTGGAATATCCTCTCCTCAAGCAGCTTTTCTCAGTTCCTCTCAATCAAACCTTTTCACTTCCTTAAAATTGCTTGTTCCATTGGCGTCTGTATTTTCTCTCGCCTGAATGTAGTAGGCACAGGAGGCTAAGGACCTTATCTGTTTTCCTTAGTGCCCACCACAGTTGGTGCCATGGGAGGAATGACTGAGGGCAAAAGTGAAGGGTGAGAGTTGGAATTAGATCCCAGACTTCCTAATTCCATAGAATAGCCCTTTCTTCTTCAAATTGGGCCCTGGGAGGTGGGTGCATCTCCTCAGAGACTAGGAACAATCTGAAAATCCAGAACCACATGTAAGAGATTTGCTTGTCTTCTCTATTGGCTAGATGTTCAATAGGGGCTGGGCCCTATGTCCTAGCACCTTCACTGTGCAGGTCATCATGTGCATGTTAGGCTCAGTAACAAGCATACCCAAAGGCTCAATGGCCTTCACTCTTTGTGTCAATGCCTCTTGGGGTGGGGGGTGGCTGTGGAAGTTAATCTAGACCTCAGACAGAGGAGGGGCCTCGTCTATCAGACTTGGTGAAAATTTGTTGAGTCACAAGATGGCCCTAAAACTTCTGTATGGAAGTGACACCTGACACTTTTGCTAACATTTCATCAGCCAGAGTCCACCAGGTTGTCAATGGTTTGGATCAACGGTGGAATCTAGTATAATGACCATTCACCAGGGCGCCACATGTCCACTTGAAGGATGGAGTGGCTCTTTGTGACTCAGTGAGAAGATGGTCAACACTCATAAGGGACTGAGCCAGGCAGTCCCTGGGGCTGGCTCTGGGCATTTCCTGCCCCTCACCTCTGTCATGTTGTGTGTGTGTGTGTGTGTGTGTGTGTCCCTGTGTCCCTGGAGAGAGCTTGCACATCATCACCACCTTCCTTCTTGTGGATGCATTTTTCTTGTCATGGAAATGCTGCATAGCACCTTTGACACCTGTAGTGCAGCTCAAATGTCCTGTGGAGGGAGGAGGTTGGCACTGTACTGCTTGCTCCTAGGTGCTCATGGCAGCCAATGGAATCAGGAAGCATAGAGGTGTCCAAATGTTTCTTTAGCTTTATTTTGCAGGTCGATGAAAAAAAAAAAGTAGTAAGTTCTATGTCACAGAACAAACTGTGTCAGAAATCATGCAGTTGACTTCGTGTTCTGCTGCAGGTCCTACCACACAGATGGAAGGAAAGTGGCTAAGACATGGGAGTCGATTTAGCAGTCAAGTCTCGTGTGGAGAATGACCAAGCGACTTTCCTTAAAAAAGGACTGTGCTGTATTCTATGATTCCATCCTTCTTTCAACAGTAGTGTCAAGATGTCCTACCGTTTGTCAATGGATAGTGACAGTGAAGAGTGCTTACATTTCAACATTGCCCTCACTGGGAAAGTCAAAATGTGAGCAGGTTTTTGTTGTTCCTGAGACATTAATTTTTTTAAAATTATCTTTTAAGTAGTACAGGGGAGATGCCATTTAACAAGGCAGTTTATGAATACAATACATCTTGATTGGTGTTACCCCCTTTAACCTTCTCATCCCACTTCAACCTACCCTTTTACCTCACTTTTCTTTTTCCTGTTTTGTTGGTCATGGGACTTGAACTCTGGGCCTGGGCGCTGTCCCTCAGCTCTTCAGCTCAACGTGGGCACTCTACCACTTGAGCCACAGTGCCACTTCTGGTTTTCTGGTGGTTTATTGGAGATCAGAGCCTTACAGACTTCCCTGCTCAGTCTGGCCTTAAAACATGATCCTCAGATCTCAGTCTCCTGAATAGCTAGGATTACACGTGTGAGACGCTGGCCTCAGCTCTTACCTTTCTTAATTTTGTGATATCTACAATGAATGTGTCTCTAAATCTATGAGTAAACATGTTGGGTGGTAGGCAAGTGGTTACACAGGAATTAACTGATTCGTAAAAGGCTCTATGGAGAGCTCAAATAGTTTAATTATTTAGAAATGATAGGTCAAAATAAGCACCAGGAAAGGGGTACAGGCAAGAGGAGGAGTGAGACCAAGAGGAGAGGGGTAGATGAGTGAAGTGAGGAAGAAGAGGGAGACTTTTTCTTTTTTCATAACATTATCTGTTCTTCAAACGCCAAAGTCTGGAAAAACAGATATTCAGCTTCCTTCTGTTCCCAGCCCCCAGAAATAAGGAACTTACCAGCCCACAGGCAGCCTGTACCAGCCTGTTAGGGAGAGTTTGTTGCTGGTCGGCAGGGATTCTGGTCTTGCCAGCATAGCACCTTAGGACCTCTTAGCTGGCCCACCATGGATCTCTCCTGCCCCTCCAGGAGCCCCTGGGCTTGGTCCAGCCTGCCCTTCTCATGGTGATAGCAACAGGCCCAGAGATTGATTGGCAGCACGTAGGGCTTTCTAAGTCTTAGAAGCAGTGCACTGCCCTGACTGCCTCATACTGTTGGCCCTGATTTGTCACAGACTGGAGGGGTGGGAAAAACACCTTCTGTCCTTTTCTTGTGAGGAGCTTCAAAGTTGTACATAAAAGGAGGTGGAGTTGGGGAGCCAACAATACAATCTATTACAATCCCAGGGTGGTGTTTTTTTTCCTTTCCTGGGTAAGACATTCTTAGTTAATTTAGGTAGATTCTAGTTGAGGGTTGAGAATGACTATGACACCTGGATTTGCACTTCTTCCCCTTTCCTCAAATATTTAGAAGTACCTAGTGTAATCCAAATGGCTATGCAACCCTGAGTATGTGACCTGTAATTCCTCACCTGTGAAACTGGCTTTACAGGATACCTGTAAATCCAGGTGACAAAGCATTTTGTCTTTTACAAGGAGCCAAATTGATGCATGGACTGACAGGTTCTGGAGTCTGGCATCAACTGCCCACAACTCCACCTCTTCTGGTAAACAAAGTGAGGGAGATGGGACTGGGGCTGGATTTCCTCTGGGACTATAGGTTTCCCAATCAGGTCTAGGTTAAAACAAGTGAAGGAGCTGGGCACGGGAAGCTCATTCCTGTATTCCTACCTACTCAGGAGGCTGAGATTTGAGAATTGCAGTTCAAAGCCAGCCTGGGCAGGAAAGTCTATGAGACTCTTACCTTTGAGGAGCCACTAAAAAGCAGAAGTGGAGCTATGGCTCAAGTGGTAGAGTGTCAGCCTTGAACAAAAAGAGCAAAGTGAAAGTATCCAGGCCTTCGTACTAGGACACAACACTACCAAAACAAGTGAAGGAAAAGCAATTCCTTCTTTCTTCTCTGCTCATTGTTATCTTCCAGGAAATAGGGGAAAAAAACTTTCAGTCATATAAAAGTACTCCTGAGAAATGCCAGTGCATACAGTCTTAACTTGGAGAAAAATATATTTGTGGACTTCAGCATGTATTTAAAATTATTAAGAGCATCCTTTGCCTGAACATTGGCTCATTCAGAACCCATTTCTCTTCTGGAACTTTACTTATAGAGAACACTTGCAATATGGTCCATGGTTTATTGGCTTGGCAGCAATCCACTGGCTGTAGTGCTGTTTGCCTTTAGGGCTTGGCACAGAATGGGACTATGTGATCGAGAATGGAGTTATTGGTGAGTTATTCCTGTGGGATTCTGCTCAGATGCTAGGAGTGGGTCCTGAGTGGGACTCACCTGGGCTTAAGTAGGGAGACAGCTGCAGTCCGGTGAGGTGTTTTTTTTTTTTTTTTTTTTTTTTTTTTATTTATTTTTTTTATTTTTTTATTTTTTATTTTTTAATTTAATTTAATTTTATTTGTGAACATACTGTACAGAGGAGTTACAGTTACATGGGCAGGATAATGTGTACATTTCTTACCAAGAGGTGTTTTTTATTTTTACCTTTGGCCAGTCCTGGGCCTTGAACTCTGGGCCTGGGCATTATCCCTAAACTCCTTTTGCTCAAGGCTAGCACTCTACCACTTGAGCTATAGCACCACTTCTGGCTTTTTCTGTCATTAATTGGAGCTTAGAGTCTCACGGCCTTTCCTATTCAGGCTGTCTTAGAACTGTGATCCTCAGACCTCAGCCTCCTGAGTAGCTATAATTATAGGGATGAGCCACAGGGCCCTGGCTGGTGAGGTGTTCTTGGCTTAATGCTTCTTCTATCACACATCCAGTGGGTAGCAAGCATGCCCCATCCACCTAGGTGGTACAATCTGCAGGAAGCCTGCCAATGGGGGTGACCTTTTCTATGCAGAGTAATTGCTTCAAAGCAGGACAGGAACCTTCTTACACTGGCCATATTTAGAAAGGTACAGAGAAGGTTAGAATCTGTTAGGATCCAAAATGTGCTCCCATCCTTATACGCCCTGTGTACATTACTGCTTCAAAAGTGCTTGAGGGAAGGGAAAGGAATAGAAATCATTTAAAAGGATGACTTGGGAACTGTGCCTTTTCAAAAAGAGAGGTTGCGGGGTGGAATAGATGGAAGAACAGAGCCATCGTTTCTCAGTGTTTTGAGCTCTGTCTTGAGAAAAAGGAGGCTATTAAAGAGATGATACCTGGGTCCAGAGATGTGGGTTTAAAGAGGCACAGGGCACGTTAGTAGAAGAGAAAGCTCCTGGGGGGGGGCTGCTGTTGATAGTTCTTGCCGTCTGGAGAACTCCCCAGCTGGGGGAGTGGATGGCTGCTTGCCATGCAAGGTATTCTTATGCAATAGTCAGAGTCAAGCAGGCAGCTGCCAGTGTTCGGGACTGTTAAGCTAACAGGACAAGGACACTGGGAAGAGGCTTCTTGTATTAAGGAATTAAAAAGTATTAACTAGTCGATTATTAATAGCAAGCTCTGTAGTGGGCGAGGCAGATGTTAAGTGACAGGACATAAAATGGCAGACAGAACTGACCACTTTGCTACCTTTACAAAACTTATGCTCACTGGGAAACAATGGGAAAGTACCCCTACAGAGCAATATAAACAAAAGGAGACGTTTTCAGCGCATATAATTGAAAAGAAACAAAAGTAGGTCTATCTTCAGGCTTTGCTTGATCCAAGGTACTTGACAAGCTTTCAGCCCCTGGATTGTTGTTGTTGTTGTTTTCTGTCTTTGAGTCTTATTACCTGCTATGTTATTTTCATCCTCAATCAATCATCACACAGAGGTAGGGTGCCAACATTCTCCACAATTCAAATACAGCCAGCAGGGAGGGCATGTTTTCTCCCAGAAGCCCCAAGATTAGTCCCAATCATTGCATTGGTGGATTGATTTTGGCCAGGTACTCATACCTGAACCAAGCCTGGTGGCTGGGAGTTGGTAATGTGTGATTGGACAGGCCAGAGTCACATTGCATCCTGGAATGGAGTAGGCAGAGTACACTCTGTTGGAAGTGCATAGACTGAAAGCAAAAGAAGATGAACAGTTTTCTTGTCAGAAGGTCAACAGGACTGACCAGTCAAGACCAGTCTATAGAGAGAAAAATCACCAGGCTTCTACTCTAGCAAGTAGCCAGTGTAGTATGGAATTAGCATTAGGCAAATAATCATATAAATTTACATCTTCAGTTGAAGTAGGTTGTATCCCAGGATCCTTATGTAGCTAGCTTCAGAAATCATGTTACCATGAGGATTTGGGTCTGGAATATTCCCTGAATAACTGTATGGTAAAGGATCAGTCCTCAAGGTTGTACTGTTGGGAGGCATCAGAAACTTTTAAGAGGTAGATCCTGGCTTGTAATCCTAGCTACTCAGAAGGCTGAGATATGAGGATCTTGGGTTTGAAGCCAGCCTAGGCAGGAAAGTCCATGAGACTCTTATCTCCAGTTAATCACCAGAAACCTGGAAGTGGTTCTGTGGTTCAAGTATTAGAGTGCCAGCCTTGAGCAAAAAAAAAAAGCTCAAGGACAGTGCCCTGGCCCTTAAGTTCAAGCCCCAGGACTGGCACAGAAAAAAAAGAACAAAAAAGAGTTAGTGTCTAGTGGGAGGTCTTCAGGTTATTGCTAGCATGTCTGTGAGAGGGATGGTGACCTCATGGAATCTTCTTGTCTTTCATTTCCCGGCTGTAGGCAGGCAGTCTTGCTCTACCATGTATTCCTTGCCACTGCCATTCAGCTTCTCTATGCATGGCCTGAAAGCACTGGGTCTGCCAGGTCACAGTCTAGAGCCATGAGCCCAAATAAATCTTCATTCCTTATAAGTTGATTGTCTTGCGTATTTGTTAAGATGACAGAAGGCTGACTGGCCCAAGTGGCATTAGCAATTAGAACCTGGACAGTTGTGGACTTGTGTAGGGTTGATCTTGCGCATAAATATACCTGGAACCAAAAAGCTTGTCCAGTGAAACCCTTGTCTCAGCAGTTTAACCATGATGAAATTTCATTTGGGGTGATAAAAGATGAACTCATTTATCACACTCTCCGTGGCTTTAGGATGCTTTGAGAAACTGTGGCGAATGAAGAGCTTAATAACTCCAGCCTCTTTAATGACATCGTCTAGGAAGTATGGCAATAACAAAGAAAGGGAAGTCACAAAAATGAATGAGAAATAGCTAAGCAGTAATGGAGGAATTGTCAGCTGATGAGGCGAAGCCGCAGTGAAGGCTTTAAGAAATACGCACATCAGATAAATTGAGACACATAAAAAAAGGGAAACGTGGTGCTTGGCTTGCTTGCGTTTCTTTCTTTACATTTTTGTTTTTTTTTTCTTCTTCTGAGGATAAAGTGCTAACAGAGAAATCATAAGAGCTCATTTGGTGGCTCAGGTTCAATGCTAAGCTAATGGTTTCAGGGGCTGGAATGGAGTTGGAGGAGGGGACTGGGGACGGATACCTGGTTATCTCTGAGGAGGTGCTAGAGTGTGATTTGTGGGTCCATTAGAACCCAGCGACTTTTAAAAGCACAAATACCTTTTCTCATCTGGGGCTGCCATTGATTAGCAGCAAAGGGGCAAATATTTTATCAGTGAAGCTGTTGGTGTTATTTGAGGGCATGTGTGTGGGATCCCGCAAGATGGTTAAGGAAGGCATCAGAGAGCAGTCTGATGTAAGAATTGAGTGGGGGGGGGGTGGTGGCTAGGAGCTGCTGGCTTCTCACTGAGGGGCTGCTGTGATATGTTGGTAGAGGGCTTGTGTGCTGGGCCTTCTGTACTCCCGGCTCTCTCAACATCCAGATGCAACACATAAAGGATGAATAGAGGCTTCTCTTGGCAAGGCCCATCTCGATTTCTACATTGTCGTGTTCTGTAGATACCCAAAAGGGGGCGCTGTAGCATTGGACATTCTTGAAGGCTTCATCAATGGAGTCCTGCACACCAGCAAGCAGGCTCTGCACATCTATTTTTAGTCCTTGTCAAGGGCTCAGGGTTGTATAGTTGGTGTTTGTCTTGGTGTCCTATTACAGCTGTATTCAGTTGCCATCGACCTTTGAAGTTGACCAAGACCAAAGCCAACTGAGTTTGTGTCCTACCCAGAAGTCACCAACATTGTAGTGCCATCATCCAGGATTCCCATGGGCAGTCCTTCACTTAATCTGGCCCAAGAGCTTGTGTGTATCAATGTGAGTCCTTCTCATCATCAAAGAGAGAAGGACTTGTTCAAGGGTAGGCCATAAATGGCAGGCCACCCAGACTTGTTTAGCTTTGGTGTCAGCTTTCAGCAAAGTGATAGATACAGTCATATCCATGACTTTCACATCTGCCAATCCCTCAATGAACTGAGGATGGAAAATGTAGTTAGCTCCTACAGTGGTTGAACGTACAATGAACATCATCGTGTTGCATGGTTTTAAAAAATGTTGTATTAGATTTTATAAGCAAGCCCAAAATGACTCAAAGTATTACCTATAGGATGTTGATCATAGCTTAGACAAAGACTACATCATTTATATAATGGAATAGATCATCTTTGGAGTTTGGCATTCATAGGAAATCCTGGGGTGGGGTGTGCAGAAGTGACTGTAAAATCTATGAGCAGAAATTGTGCCTAGAATGGAGGGCAGAGGGTCTTTGTAGTTCCAGCAAGGCTGGAAGATTAAGGGAAGTCATACCTCTGTATCTATGGAAGGTTGGTTCCAGAATCTTCCCTGGTCCAGACCCAGTGCCTTCTGCTTGCAGATTTTATACTCACTGCTCATCTTCTACTCCACACTACTTGTGTGGAGCCTCTGACCAAACTTAGACCTTCTGGGTATTGATTGTTTGGTTGTGGTCAATGCCCACTGGCTCATTGTCTTTGGCTCATCCTGAATAGCAGGTGACTGAGTGGTTTCCACAGACTTCCTGCCTGAGCCCTTCTGGTTTATGCCTGGAGCACAGCAGGCCTGAGGAGAGAGTGGGTTAGGCCCATCCATACCACATACACGTGTTCCTCCAGGAGCTCCTGCATGGAAGGCACTGGGTCTGGGCTGCACCTGAGGAAAACAGACTATCCACTCTAATAAGAAGAATGTACTAACTGAAATATGGTAGATTTGAAAGAAGACTCTAAGAGTGTAATTCCTTAAAAAGGCAAAGTCAGGGGAAGAACATACAAAAGAAGCAAAAGAATCACACAGTAAGTACATTAAAAAACACTAGCAAGAAAGAAAAAAAACATTTGTGTCCCTGTCTTGGGGTACATTTTGCTTAACATTATCTCACGTGGTCATATGTGCATAGCCTTTGACCTTCTCTGCCTGTCCTGGACATGTATTAGTCATTGCAAACAAGGGAAACCATGGGACCTATGTTTCTTTGGGCCTGACTTACTTCACTTAATGTAATTTTTTCCCAAGTCTTTCCATTTCCTAACAAATGAGGCAATGTCATTCTTTCTGATGGAGGCATAGAATTCATATATATACAATATATATATATATACCTCATTTTCTTGATCCATTCATCTACTGAAGGACATTGGGGTTGGTTCCATATTGTAGCTATGATAAATAATGCTGTGATAAACATGGTTGTGCTGGTAGCTTTGGTATGACCTTGTTTGTGATCATTTGGGCATATGCCCAAAAATGGGATTGCTGGGTGATAAGGGAACTCTCGGTGTTCTGCACCTTGTATATACATTTTTTTTGTAATTTTGGGAGGGGAAGAGATATTGGAGAATGCTTAAATGGGGATGCAGCCTGACCCATTATGACGATGAGATGTATAGGATACTATGTTGAAAAGGAACTTTACAATGGCAGGGTGTGTGGTGGGGTGGGGTGGGGGAGACAGGAGGAGTTGAGGAGGTGGGAAGGGAAGTGATGATAGGGGGAAAACAAAGGAGGATGCTTGCTATGAAATGTAACTCATTACTCATGTAACTGTAACCCCTCTGTACAACATTTTAAGGGTGGATTAATGAAGACAGGAAGAGGGGGAGAATGTAGCCACGAATCTAATGTATATCCTATAAAATTAAGAAGAGTGAGAGTTTATTGGGGAATGATGGATGAAAATGTTGAAAGGCATGACATTGGTCAAGGTGTATCATATTCATAACCTGCTTTGTTAAAATGGCAGCTCCCTTGTACAAGTACTTAAAGATTAAAAAGAAAAAGAATATAGACTTTGGTGGGCACCAGTTGGCTCATGCCTGTAATCTTAGCTACTCAGGAGATTGAGATCTGAGGATTGTGGTTCGAAGCCAGCCTGGGCAGAAAAGTTTGTGAGACTCCATTTAACCATTAAAAAGCTGAGAGTGGAGCTGTGACTCAAATGGTATAGTGCTAGCCTCGAGCTCAGAGACAGTGCCCAGGCCCTGAGTTCAAGTCCCAGGACACACACACACACACACACACACACACACACACACACACACACACACACACACACACACGAATATGAGTGTCAATTAGAAGCATGTTCTTCTCTCCTGGTTTGGCCACTTAATCTCTTCTCCAATCCTCCCTCTTCTCTCTTTCTCTCTGTTTGACTCTGTCTCTTTCTCTTGAGCCAGCCTTATCCCTTAGTTTGACTCAATCTCTCTTAGCTTTGTTTTCCACTGTAAAACGATGAGAATAGAAATAATGATGTGAACCGGGCGCCGGTGGCTCACGCCTACTACTCAGGAGGCTGAGATCTGAGGATCACGGTTCAAAGCCAGCCCGGTAGGAAAGGCTGTGAGACTCTTATCTCCAATAAACCACTAGAAAACCAGAAGTGGTGCTGTGGCCCAAGTGGTAGAGCACTAGCCTTGAGCTGAAGAGCTGAGGGCAGTGCCCAGGCCCAGAGTTCAAGACCCATGACCAAAAAAAAAAAAAAAAAGAAATACTGATGTGATGATATTACGAGGACTGATTGAACTAGTGCTTATAAATTTCTTAGCATAGTGGTGGGCATATGCTTATGTCTTATTCATGCTGGGTATGGAATAATACTCTCAATTCTAGATACTTCTTGTAGACATGAAGATACTGTGTGTGTGTGTGTGTGTGTGTGTGTGTGTGTGTGTGTAACAGATGGGACTATTGTGGTCATAGATCTTGTGATTGTAAAGATATGATGGAAGGTATGGTATTTTTTAAAAAATATTTCTGATACTGGGGCTTGAACTCAGGCCTGGGCTCTGTCTCTTAGCTTTTTCATTCAAAGCTGGTACTCTACCACTTGAACCACATTTCTACTTCTGGATTTTTGGTGGTTATTGGAGAGAAGAGTCTCATCACAGGCTTTTCTACCCAGGCTGGCTGCAAACCTCAGCTCTCAGCTTCTTGGAATCACAGGCATGAGCCATAGGTACCTGATGGAAGCCATGGTTTTGCATAAGTAGCATTATACATTACAGTATAAAATACAGAGTAAATTTTCTTGTTCAGTTATCAACATGCCTTAGAGGCTCCTGGATGGTATCCATGCAGTAATTTCTTTCTGGGTAATCATGACTTCCTTTGATAATGTCTACAGATAGTTTTGACTGTCATAACTGAGAGGTGCTTTTGGCATTTGGTAGGAAATGACCAGGGATGCAGGCAGATATCCTGCTTTGCCAGGTAATGAGGCTTACAGGTCAATTCTGCAAGAGAAAACTCTCCAGTTTACCATACTGGCATCTCCCAGGTAGTCACCTTGGTCCATCTCTATATCTTTATCTCTATCTCCACACTCTGGAATTGTTGCTTGAAGGTTATGCAAAAGATGGAATGTCTAATTTATGTGTTTTGATAAGGGAATCTCATCTTACTTTGGATCACTATTTCATGTTAGTGATTTCAAAAATGCTCAAAGATAATCTTGAGTCAAAATATCACTTGGCATTATACAAATATGTATAGCACTGGCCAGTATGAGGGACTGGACTCATGTCTTTGTGCTTGGAGGCAGTCATTCTATCACTTGGACCACATACCTAGCCTGCTTTTACATTGGTTATTATTTTTTGAGTGCCAGTCCTGGGGCTTATAGTCAGGGCTTGGGCTCTTGAACAATTTTCGTCAAGGATAGTGCTCTACCACTGGAGCCACAGCTCCACTTCCAGCTGTTTCAGCAATTAATTGAAGATAAGAGTCTCATAGACTTCTCTGCCCAGGCTGGCTTTACACCACCATCCTCAGATCTCAGCCTCCCGAGTAGCTATGATTACAGGTGTGAGTCATTGGTGCTTAGCATATTGGCTGTTTTTAAGGTTAAGTCTCACTTTATGCTTGGGCCGGTCTGTTCTATGATCCTTGTGCTTTCCTGTAGCTGGTATGACAGATGTGCCAGGATCTCCATAGATTAGCTGAGATGGAGTCTCTTGAACTTTTCTGACTGGGGCTGGTTTAGAACCATGATGTCCCAAATCTCTGCCTCCCAAGGAACTAGGCTTGGGCCACTGTACCCAACTCAGCCTATATACTTTTTATATATTGATTTAAAATAATAATTAACAAAAAGAAAAAAAATAAGAAAATGATTGGCAATCTTTTGGAAACATAGTCCAGTCTTTTCTGGTTTTAGGGTTTTTCTTCAAGTTTAACTCTTCAATTTTTAGCAAGTATTTCATCATTTTAATAGCTGTATCCCTGATTCCCAAAGAGCTGGGACTTCAGGTGTGTGCTACCAGGTCTGGCAATATTGGATGTGTACAATGTATGCATACACATCTGTGAAGAGCATAAGAAAGCCCGAGGAGCAGACGCAGCAATGGGCTGGGAAGTGGATCAGTTCTCACCTCTCATGGGGTGCTATCATTGGCTCCAGTTTTTTTTTAACCATCATTCCTTCTGATTTCTGTACTGCTTGCCTATTAACTTCCAGACACTATCGCATTCAGTTTTGTGAACTTCAAAATTGGATAGAAGTGCAGCATTCTTATTTTTGTTATTTGCTTTTTCATGATTTATTGAAAATTTATTTTTTTCTCATCCTATTTTTGACCTTCATTATTTAGAGATTATACACTTTCAACCTCTGCCTTTAGTGGTTAATTTAGGTGATTTAACATGCACATTCTAGAAATATAAATATATGAATATTATTTTATAATTTCTTATATATGTCTATGAACACACACATATAAGATATATCTGTATATTATATATAATACATGTTTATTTAGAAATATGAGTTTCATGGACTTTCCTGCTGGGGCTGCCTTTAGAGTACAATCTTCAGATCTCAGCTTCCTGAGTAGATATGTTGCAAGTATGAACCACTGATACCTGGCTCTGTGAGACTCTTATCTCCAATTAACCAGCCAAAGGCCAGAAGTAGAGGTATGGCTCAAGTGGTAGAGTGCCCACCATGAGCAGAAAAAGCCAGTTGAGAGCACAAGGCCCTGTGTTCAAACCCAGTATTGGCACGCGCATGCCATCTTCCTGAGTGTGACAGAGAGCAAACAAGTGTGTGTGTGTGTGTGTGTGTGTGTGTGTGTGTGTGTGTAGGGTCAGTGTACTACAGTTCATCACACGGGGCTCAACATTTTCACAAATACCCTCAGAGAATCCTGTGTCTGACGGGAAAGCCATCATGGGCCTTGATAGGTGATGATCAGTTAAATGTCAAAAGACATTGGGAAATTAAGCGTTGGGCTAGAAGATCCCATAACCAAGCAGAGGGCAGAGTTGGGGGAGCAGACCTACCTCTTCTGGCTTCCCTTTTCTCCTCCCCATCATGCAGTTTGGCCTCGCAGACACCAGGCCTGTCCTATATAATCCCAAAGACCGTGGTTCTCTCCCTGACAGCATTTCCAGGGGTTGCTGCCAGTTGAGAAACACTTCCAGGCTAGATCCGGCTTCTGTACAGTAAAGTAGACTGAAGACCTCATTGCCTATGGTGGTGACACCTATATGGATTCTTTTCTCAGAACAGAAATGTCCTGTTGTGAAACTAAGAAGCTTCATGCCCAATGTGCATGGGTGGTTGGAGGAAGTATGCCTTAAGGGGAAGTACTGATTTTAGGTTCTCACCTAGACTACCAGGTTGGTAAGAGCAGGGGCCACCATCAGTCATTTGGGTGTAACCCATCAAAGTCGGCTCTCCGTCCCTCCACAGCGTGGTGTTGGCTGACTTGTATTTGTAATCGATACATGCTATTATTCTAGTTCATTGCTAATTCCTTGCATCGCCAATCAATCTAAATTATTCTTGATTTATTTGTAAGAAGGGTGCTTAAGAAAAGTTCTTTTTTCTTTCTTTTTTTTTTTTGTTTTTGTTCCAGTACTGGGGCTTGAACTCGTGGTCCAGGGCTGGTTCTCTAGCTTTATCACTCAAGGCTGGCACTCTTTCATTTGAGTGAGTCTCAGCTCCACTTCTGGCTTTTTGGTGTTCATTTGTAGTTGAGACTTTCCTACCTGGGCTGGCTTTGAACCATGATCCCTAGATCTCAGCCTTACTGGATAGCTAACATGAGCCACCAATGCCAGGCTTCAACTCAAGTTCTTGTAGAGACTGGGTTCATGGCTGTTTTCCCTGGATCAAGATATCCCTTCTGCATCAAATTCTACCCAGTCCTTTGTCTGCCTTGTCCTTCTCATAGCTCTGACAGCACAACTGGGCTCATGGGCAGAGCCACAGAGTGAGGGGCAGGGGTGAGCAGAGAAAAAAAGAGGAAGGAGGTGCAGAACCTATTGACTTCTATTTTCCTTCTAAAATTAGGAATAATTAGCCGAGAAGATGCAGAGGAGCTCCTGGAGAACATGGCTGAAGGAGCATTTCTGGTCCGTGTCAGTGAGAAAATCTGGGGGTACACCCTTTCCTACCGCCTGCAGAGGGGCTTCAAGCATTTCCTCGTGGATGCTTCTGGGGACTTCTACAGCTTCCTGGGAGTGGACCCCAATCGTCACGCCACCCTCACAGATCTCATTGATTTCCACAAGGTAGCCAGCCCTCCTCAGGGTGTTCTTGGGCATGACAGGGGCAGAAACTTGGGTTGAAGAGAGCCAAAGCAAGGCTGTGAGCGCCCAGCATGGGCTGCCAGTCTCATAGCTATAGAACATTTGGGCAGAAGAGACCCAAGGTTGTCCAGGCCCAGTGTACTCCTTTGTCTCCGGCTGTGATTCACAGCTGCACCTGTCACCCTGTCCCTAGGCTGCTTCTCATCTGAGGACCTGAGTGCTCCCTGTGGTCACCAACAAGGGTTGGGTAGGTTGATCCTTCCTCCAAGTCTGTATCTCAATCTTGGAAATGTCACCTGAAAGATACCTTACACCAGGCCTCTGGTAGCTTCTGAGTGTGGCAAGACACACTAGAGAGAGCGGATGATCTAGACATGGGAGAATGAATTCAAATCATTAAGACCAGGCAAATGGGTATATTTAATATTTAGTGAGACAGTGATGGTGTCTCTAAGTCTCCAGCATCTACCTGAGCTCTGAAGATGGAGAAAGGATCACAGAATTGTTTGACTCTGCTTATTGGGCTTTTGCTTTTTTTTTTTTTTTTGGGTCTGGTCATGGGGCCTGAACTCTGGGCCTGGGCGCTGTCCCTCAGCTCTTCAGCTCAAGGCTAGCACTCTACCACTTGAGCCACAACGCCACTTCCGGCTTTTTTCTTTTTGCTTCTGTGGTGCTGAGGAATCGAACCCAGGGCCTCATGCATCGCAAGGCAAGCGCTCTACAACTGAGCCACCTTCCCAGCCCTGGGCTTTTGCTATAACAGGGACTCTCAGAGACGGGTAACTTTATCTCATTATGGATATTACCAGGGCCTGAAAAACAGCTCTGAACCTGCCCTTATGTGTAAAGCCCACAGAAAACTACCCATTCATCCTAGTGTGGTGGTGCTTGTAATCTCAGTATTTGGGAAGTTAAGGCAGGAGGGTCATGAGCTTAAGGCCAGTCTCGGCAAAGTAGGAAAAACTGTTTCAAAGAAGAAATAAAGATAGATGGAGGGGAAGAAAGAGAAAAGAGGACAGAGAGACAGACACAGGCAGATGCAGAGACAGAAGAGAGAGACAAAGAGAGCCAGAGAGGAACAGGTAGAAGAAAAATGAAGGAGGAAGAGGAGGGAGAGGAAGGAAAGCAGGGAGGAATGAAGGTAGGAAAATAGGGAAGAAGAAATTGAGTGCCAGTGGCTCCAGCCTGTAATCTTAGCTATACAGGCGGCTGAGATCAGGAAATTGAGATCTGAGGATTGCAGCTCAAAAGCCAACCCAGGTAGACAAAGTCCCTGTGAAACTCTTATCTTCATTTAACCACTCAAAATAAAACAAAAATAAAACAAGAAGTGGAACTGTGGCTCAATGTAGTAGAGTGCTAGTTTTGAGCAAAAATGCTCAGCCACAGTGCCCAAGCTCTGAGTTCAAGCCCCACAACTGACCAAAACCAAAACCAAAACCAAAACGAAAAAAGAAAGATAAGGAGGAAGGAAAATTTCCCCATTCACAAATACCTGGTATAGACCACTGCCCAGAAATCGGGAGTAACCAGGATCAGCTGTCTCCTTGTGTTGGGAGAAGCCAGAGCAAGCAGAAGATGAGTCAGACACTGCGCCTGCTCTTCACTCCTTGCCCTCATGTAATCTCAAAGCTCTATTAGGGAGGATGTTAGCCCCAGCATATTAGCCCACTCACAGTTCAGAAAGCCAATGCCAGCGAGGCTGAAAAGCTTGGCTTTGGTCTGGCGGCTGACACCAGCTAGAACCAGGAGTTAAGCTGCAGCTGTCAGTCCACAACGTGTGCACCCTGCCAGTGCCACAATATTTGTTTGCCCTGTCTATCACAAGCTCCTTTAGCAATGATGAGCTTCTTGTTCCGGAAAGTATTTCAGGCAAAGGGTAAATGCCTGTCTCTCAGGGCAGGGCTCTGAAGGAAGGCCAGATCAGATAGCTGTGAAGCCTTTTATTCTCTTCCAAATGTAAACTCTTTTGAGACTGACCATTGGATTTCTGGCACTACGAGGAGGTATCATATGTGCCCACATGGAGATCTCTTATAAATTGAATTTTAATCACACCATTGTCTTCTTGATTACATTGTAAGAAACATCAAACACAACACCAGGTGAAAGCCTCATTCATGTTAAATCTCTGTTTCTGTCCTTCCTCTCCAGCTTGCTGGTAATTTCTGGGAACTAATCTAAAAACTTATGGACATAAGGGAATGCATTTTTTTAAAATCACTTTTCACAGAAATCAGATAACTCTTTATTTACAGCTCAGCAACTTTCTATATTAAAACATGATTAATAAATCATGAAATTAAGTGTGTGGAAGCCTGGTCTTTAGAATCAGAACACTGCTTTAAATCCTAACATCATTATAAAGCATGATTTTAGGCCACTACTTAAAGTCTGAATATTGGCCTAAAGTCTTCTCTTGAGTTCACTGTGCAGTTTCAATGAGATAATAGGATGGTTTTTTTTTTTTTAGTCCAAGATTGGGACTCAAACTTGGTATCTGATGTTTTCACTCTTTGGTGCTCTACCACCTGAGCCATGCCTGCCATCCCAGAGATATTATTTTGTAATGTGTTGGAACAAAACACCTAACACTTGCGTCGGCTGTTATAAAGATGTGTCTATGAGATCTTTGGGTGTCCGTACAGTGCCAATCCTTGTAAATGCACGAGGTCCCCAGGAATCAATGTGAATCACAGCTTAATCACTTACATTCCTCCCTCACACCCATTTCGCAGCTTCCAGTTTCTTACGACCTTGAACGGTGCTCCAGAGCCCTCTGCACGATGCATGTGTCACCTTCCCTATGGACACACAAGTAGTAACTTTCTAGGATGGATTGCTGGAACTGGATTTGCTGGAAAGAAAAGTAGGCACATTTTAATTAGCAAAGATCTGCCAGATTGCCCTCCCAATGCATGATGCCAGTTTACGTTCCTGCCAAAACCGTATCAGGCTTTCTCCCTATACTGCTGCCAGCGCTGAGGATTTATTGGTGATTTCATGATTATTTTTTCCCTGTCAGTGAGCAGACACTGTGTCTCCCAATTGTTTAGCTTGCATTTCTCAGATTTCCCCTGAAGCAAAGGATCTTTTCATATACTCACTGGTCACTGTGATTTCTTCTTCAGCAGGAAGCCATCTCTTCATATCTGCTGTCTATTTTTTGATTTGGATATCTTTCTTATTGATCCGGTCATTTCTTCAGCTTCTCAATGGCTCTTCAGTTATGTCCATGATGCCTTTTTAGTTCTTTCACTGAAAAATTTCAGTAAAAATGTCATGCCCATTCTTGCTTCATGGATGACTCATTTTATTCTGTTGAGAAAGTTCATGCACAGCTCTCAAAGGCTCCTTCTGTTTGCTTTATGAACTTGGTATTTTCTTAGGAATCAGTTCTATGATTGACTTTGGCATCTTTCTTTTATAGTCATAGTGATCCTTAAATATTTATAAATTTTGCATTTATGATGTGATATTCCAACTTTAATTTCTGGTCTACTCATGGTTGCCCAGTTTCTCTTCCTCTACCCCCAACCCAGTCTCTTCATGCTCTAGGGGTTGGAGTTGACCATAAGTAGCTTATTTTTGGCATGAGAGTATTTGAACTTTAGGGGTGTCCTTTGTCTATCCAGGAAGGGGGTATCATAGGATATTTCCTACCATTTCCTGATCTATCTGAGGTTAACATGTTGGATCTTCATCTTCAGCATGACTTCAACTTTAGCTTTAATTCTACATTCAGTCTCTAGACCATCTATTTCTATCTTGTTTTCAAGATCCTTCCTTTGTCGCTGGCCTCCCTCCTACTATTTTTTTATTTAAAAAGTGTTTCCAGGGCTGGGAAGGTGGCTCAGTGGTAGAGTGCTTGCCTTGCATGCGTGAGGTCCTGGGTTTGATTCCTCAACACCACATAAGCAGAAAAAGCTGGAACTGGCACTGTGTCTCAAGTGGTAGAGTGCTAGCCTTGACTGAAGAGCTGAGGGACAGCGCCCAGGCCCAGAATTCAGGCCCCACGACCGGCAAAAAAAAAGTGTTTCCAGGTACCAGTGACTCACATCTATAATACTAGTCACTCAGGAGTCTGAGATTTGAGGATCATAGTTTAAAGCCAGTCAAAGCTGGAAAGTCTATGAGACTCTTACCTCCAATTAACCACCAAAATTTGAGACATGGAGCTGTGGCTAAAGTGGTAGAGTACTAGCATTCAGCAAAAAAGTTCAGGAACAATACCTGCTCAGAACCTGAGTTCAAGCCTGAGGACTGGCATAAGACACACACTACGCACACACATAACTCACATACACACACTCATACATTCTATATTGTAATTCTATGTTGTCAGGACTGGCACTATATATAAAACAATTTTATATGTGTGTGTGTGTACATATATACATATATGTATACATATGCTTATATAGATATATGTAAATATATACATAGATATATATGTAAATATCTATGTATATCTATGTATATATGTGTATATACACATATGTGTTTATACATATATATACTTATATATGTATATATATAAATAATTTGTTCTGGGGCTTGAACTCAGGACCTCTGTCACTTGGCTTTTTGCTCATAACCACTTGAGACACACTTTTACTTGTAGCTTATTGTTGGTTAACTAGAGACAAGAGTCTTGAAGAGTCTGAACCACAGTTTTCAAATTTCAGCCTCCAGAGTAGCTAGGATGATAGGTGTGAGCCACCAGTGCCCAGCAATGTCTTTGATTTTCCAGTACTTGAAGGGCTCCTTTCTTAGAGCAGGAATCAGGATGTTGAGGCAGACTCTTTGAGGTGACTTTTTTTTAAACCACTTTCATAATTACAAGTGAATTTTCCTTTTGTTCTTCTATTTTAGGAGGAAATCATCACCGTTTCAGGAGGAGAGCTGCTGCAGGAACCCTGTGGGCAGAGAGACAGCCCGCCAGACTACCATCTGTTGTTTGAATGATTTTTTTTCTTCCCCTTATGAATTGGATTCCTTTGGGCATCCTTAAAAAAAAAACTCGGCAAACTTTCCAACTTAAATGTTACAGCCTTCTGGAAGATCCAAGGGGAACTCATACATGAATCAATCTCAAGGAATGTGCATAGATGAAATTTGTGTGACTGTTCCCATTGTGGAGCTCAGAACAGAAATGGCTGATAACCAACGTAGCCCTTTCAGGGAGAGTCTAGTGATGGCGGCAGAAGACAAAGCCTATTGGTCATGGCTGCCCTTGTTGGAACTCCCTGAGTGCACGGGTCAGTTTTTAACAACCCGAAAGGATTTCAGTGCCTAACTCTGAATTTAACATATGGTAGATATTCAGTCAATGATGGTTGAATGAAAGCATTTTGGAGAGCTTTCCAATGCTTGTCAGTAATGACTTCTAGTAAGTTATTTCCCCTTTCTCATTCTTTATAAAGTCGTAAAAATGAAGGATTTGTGTGGAGTCCACAGACACTGCGTCTTGCATGGAGTTCATTGCCCTCATTGATAAGACCACTGGGATTACCCAAGGCTTTCAGGCCAGGACTGATGATTGACTTTGTGCTACTTTCCTTATTCAACTTCTTCTGTCACCTTCCTATGTCTTCGAATCTTATTATGACCCTGATTTAGTAATGTTAACCAGCTATTTCATGTACTCTTTTTTTAAAATGTGTCAGTGCTGGGACTTGAACTCAGGGCCTTAGATTTTTCACTCAAGGCTGGTACTTTACCCCGTGAGCCATACCTTCACTTCTGGCCTTGTTTGTGGTTCTTTGGAGATCAGGTTCTTATAAACTTTCCTGCTGTGCCTGATTTGGAACCATGATTCTCAGATCTCAGCCTTCTGAGTAGCTAAGATTACAGATATGAGCAATTGATACCTGGCTTTCATGTATTCTTATGGATGTGTCCCCAAATTGGGGAAGGTTATGAACTTAAGGATGGTTTTTAGACACTATAGGGACCTTTCCTCTCTAGGGTACTTTCCGTATTCATGTTATATGCTGATCTTTCATCTGGTCTTTCTGCTGGTCTTTCATCTAAGTAGGTTCTTTATATTGACCAGAAGACTCTTCCAATGACTCCTTAGTAACTCTCAGGGATGGTGCCTATTTGTGTGGAATTTATGTTCCACATTTATGGCCAAATACATGGGGCAGTTTATGATGGGTAGATTATAGGCTCTGGAGTCGAGAAGGTTCAAATCTTCCCCCTTTCATGTACTCACATTCTAAATGCTCACGTCATTGTATTTGGTGAATGCAAGAGGACAGTAGGAGTCTGGGTTCATCAGGGAACTCCTTTCTTTCACTGGCTAGCTGTCTTCAACATCTCTTATGTTCTGCTTAACCTCTGCCCACACCCATTCTTTGGAGCTTGGATCACTGGTCTCCCCAGCCACCATCCCTGTAGCCAATTTTGCATGGGGTTTGCATTTCCTGCCTGTGTTGATCAGGATCACATGGTGCTTTCCCACATATTGTACTGTATATAGGCCTCTCATCCCCTCGTATTGAGGAGTCAACATTCAAAAGGGCTGGTAAGTTAAGGCCTATAGTAGCTGACACTAGATCAGTGGGAGCCTGAGGCTGGTTGGCTCTTTCTCCCCCCTTCTTCCTCTTTGAGCTTCTGCTGTAAAGGGACAGCTCTTACTATGGACCCATAGAAGGCAGTCCTGTAAGATGGAATAATGATGTGAGGAGACCAGGCAGTGGGAAGATCAGTATGACACAATACATTCTATTTTATGCACTTCTCCCTACTTTACTCTGGGATTATATCCCAGACTCAAGTCTCAAGTCAGGATCTCCGGCCACCAGGATCTACCTGGGTAAGTACCCACAGTATACTTGTGTTTAATAAATATCAGTGTTGCAACGTTGCTCTATAACTTCCTCTCAGTCTGCCTGCCTCCCTGGGTAGGTAGTGATAGAGGCGCTGCACTGAGAGTGCAGAATTAATTTAAAGCCATAGCTGGTTTTATTCCAATTTCCTCATTCCTACTGGGACTCAGAGGTACCGAGCTTCTATTTGGCTCTGTTCCATTTCGACCGTGAGAAGTTGTTGAAATCATTTAACCTCTCTAAAACTACACACAAGTGGGAAGAGGAATGTTCGGTATAGCCACCGTTGGCTTTTGCTAGCTGGCAGTATCAGTTAAACAACAAATAGGGAAACTCTGTCCAAATGAAATGTCTTATGAACCGCAGCTACAGACACCACAACAATGTCATGCTGAGCAAGGGACATGTCAGGGGAAATGAAGTGATGATTTCCAACGTGTTGAATGAAACTTCCAGCAGCAGCTCTGAACGCAGACCAAGATGGGTTGAGAACCTGAGTCCCCGGGCTGTTGTTCTTGTCAGCTCCTAATTAATATGTGAAAGACAACAGCTGAATTTTTCTATCCCTAGCACATTTATTTTGTTTTATTTGGGGTCTGCACTTTCTGCATGTCTCATATATTTTAGGTTTTACCTGGCTTTAAAATAAATTCCTTATAAGTTGTCCTGCAAATGGAATTACTGTCTGGAAAACGGCAATTTCATCTCGAGAGTTTTATTATGCTAGTAAATGTCAGGATTCTCAAATAAAAGAATTTCCCATCTCTCTCTCTCTCTCTCTTTTTCTAAGCTCTACACATATAATGAAAAGCAGTCAGTTAGCTACAAGACTCAGTAGAGGGAAATTTTACAATCTATAGCTAGAAAGAGAAGTTGTGAAAGGTGAAAGGTACTATGCAACTATGGAAGACAAGTTTTAGGGACTTAAGGGAAATGGGGTACAGATGCAGGGTGATTCTCTTCATGGTAGCTATTCTTGGGGATTGTCTGAGGGTTCATGGGATAAAAGGGGAGAGAGCACTATTTAAAGGAAAACAAGAGCTGTAATATCTGGGACTTGTTCCTTTGTTTCCCTCCTCCCTTCCTTTTGTGACATTACTGGGGCATGAACTCAAAGCCTTTCACTCTTAATCAGCTTTCTTGCTCACAGATGGCACTCTGCCACTTGAACTACACCTCCACCTCCAGCTTTTTGCTGGTTAGTTGGAGATGAAGTTTTGCAGATTGTTCTGCCTGAGTTGGCTGTGAACTGTGATCCTCTAGGTCTTAGACTCCTGAGTAACTAAGATTATAAGTGTGAGTTAGCTTCTTGAATATTCACCTTCAGGACTAACTTGTATTTCCCAATGAATCTCTCCATTCTCTGGGCCATGCAACATGCTGCTTGTTTCAGACAATGGTTATGAAAATGACGTAAGATTCTGTAATCATACTGACAAATGTTGGTGTAAGTTCTGTGAAGTGTGTGTGTGTGTGCATGTTTGTGTATGAATTCTCACAGTCATGCTGAGGGAGACTACATTCTCCTCTTCATCTTGTACTTAGGGAATCCAAGGCTCAAAGAGGCTCTGTATGTTCCATGGGATGCTTCTCTGGGAAGGCTCAGAGCAGAGATGAATCTGCACAGGCTGCTGAGTCTGCCTAGATCCTAAACTAGTACTTCTCAAACTGGAATGTGTGAGCACAACGTGTTCTGATGTTAGAAGTGTAGAGCCTCTTGCAAAGGGTCTGGGATTGGACATGAGCTCCTGAATTTCTAAGAAGCTGAGGGGAGGGGTCTTCTGTGGCTGCACAGAAAGACCACACTTTGAGAACCCAGCTTTGTGTGTGTGTGTGTGTGTGTGTGTGTGTGTGTGTGCGTGTGTGCATGTGCACTGGTTCTGGGACTTGAATTCAGGGCCTGGGCATTTTCCCTTAGCTTTTCACTCAAGGTTCTCTCTGCCACTTGAGCCACAGCAATACTTTCAGCTTTTTGGTGTTTTTTATTTTTATTTTTTTTTTGGGGGGGGAGCGTAGATAAGAGTTGCATAGATTTTTTTTCTGCCTGGGCTGGCTTTGAACTGTCATCCTCAGATCTCAGCCTCTCAAGCAGCTAGGATGACAGGCAGGAGTTACTTGTTTTTACTTTTTCATGCCAGTGATAATACTGCTAGGGACATGGGTATACATCTCATGATGTTTGTGTTCCAAAGTCCCAAACCACTGAACACTCCAGCAAAGTCCAGCTTACAGATTCGGAGCAATATTTGCTAAGGATATTCAATTCCAGCTCCCCAGTCTCAGTACATTTCCTGACTTTCCCTTTCAACGTCCCATGACTTGTCTGGCATGTGTTCTCCTTTGAGCAGTAAGTTAGTACACCTAACTTTAGCTACAGGTGTACTCCTGGCAGGCTTGAGCTATCTATAGTCATCCATGAAGCAAGCTTGGTAGATAGTCTGACTCTCTGTCCTGATTTGCATTTCCTGAGAAGAGCTGGTGTTGAGAATGTTTTTTTGTTTACTTGTCAGCCATATATATAGCTCCTTTGGAGATATATCCATTCAGGTCATTTTCCCATAAAAATTCCAGATTACTGTTTTTTTTGTTAATGCCTATTCTAGATATTAACTCACTTCTGTAGGAATACTTGCCAGCATTGTCTCCCATTCTCTAGTTGTCCCTTCACTACGTTGGCTGTTTCCTTTGATCTGCGGAAGCTCAGAATTCCACAGCATCCCATTTGCCGCTCGTGGAGTCTTATCCAGAAAAAACACTGCTTTACTAATGTCTTGAAATGTTTCCCAGGTGGAATCCCTAGGGAAATGCAACTCAAAATGTCATCTCTCCCCACTCAGAAGGGCTATTGCCAAACAAAAAAAGTAAAAAATAAGAAATGTTTACAAGCATGCTGAGCTTGGGAAGCATGGGAACTCGTATACACTGCTGGTGGGAAAGCGAATGAGCCGTATGTCCACCTATTTCCCCTCCTTTTCCTTTTGCAGTGCTGGGATCAAACCCAAAGCTTCCTGTGTACTAACAAGCAATCTAACACTGAGCTCCACACTCAGCCCTTAGTATAGCCATTATGGAAAGCAGTAAGGAGACTTCACATAAAAATGATTCCGTGATTCTGCTTCTGGGTATATACCCGAAGGAAAAAGGAAAGAGATACCGGGACTTTCATGTGAATTGCAGAACTATTCACAAACAATTGGATGAACATGGATGTGGTATAAACACACAATGGAATACTACTCAACAACAAAAAATCCCAGGCATTCTTTACAAAATAGATGTCAGTAGAGGACACTGTGTTAAGTGAAACAAGCCATACAAAGAAAAACAAATACTGTCTGCTATTCTATTGGACGCTAATAAAAGCGGGTTTCAGAGAAGATGAGAGTAGAATAGTGATTACTGAGGCTTGGGAAGAGTAGGGACAGGAGAAGTGTAGAATGAGGTTGGATAAAGGGTCCTAAAGTGTAGTAAGGAGAAATAAGATCTAGTGTTCTATAGTCTAGTTGAGAGAACATAGTCTATAGAAACTTATCTATCAAAGGCTCCAAATACAAAGAAAAGACAGAAACGCTAATTACTCTGATCATATCATATATGCATGTATGCAAATACCATAGTATAGCCCATAAGTAAGTGTAAAGGTTATGTCAATTAAAAGCACAGTTTTGAAAAGACAATTAAAATGTTAAAAAGAATGGAGGAGGCTTGTAAGAGAGGAACCATCGGTATAAGTGAAGATCTGGAGACACCACAGTTGTGTGTGTGTGTGTGTGTGTGTGTGTGTGTGTGTGTGTGTGTGTGTGTGTGTGTTATAGAACTGAAATGGACCTTTAAGGATATTATACTCTCCTCCTGCCTTATCCCACAAAATAAGCATTTGCATAGCCAAGTTTTTCATCAGGGACAAATTCTATGCAAGAGTTTCAGTATGCACCCACAGACTTAGACACTCTGTGAGCCTAGGAGATGGTAGACTTTGTATTGATAACTTTAGAATCCACCAGACATTGAGCTGAAACCTTCCATGAATTGCTTTGCTCTTCGTGTTTCTTTTCCTGACTCCTTCCATCAATACAGTGCCCTGCTAACTGCCTTTTCTATCTTTATGCTGGTATGTCCACTGGATAAATTTCCCTCTTCTCAGATCTCGAGGGTCTTTAAATCTGGCTTACTCTGGCTGCAATGATTGTTTTTCATTCTGCCATTCTTTAATGACTCTTCTTTCTCCCTGGGCACTATGAACCGGCTCTTGTATCTGGCATGGGTATTGTGTTCAGTCTCATCTTTCTATTGGCAGCTGGTGGCTGAACAGAACTACAAGAGTTCTTTGGGATAATTAAACATCTTTTCAATTTCTAGTTTCTAAGGATTTGTGAAAAGTAAAGAGCACTTATGACCAATACAACAAAGAGACCTACCAAAATATTACACAGAAATGAGAAAATAGTGTTTTAATATATCACTAAATTAATTTTAAAAATTCTGTGAGCTATTGAGGGGAAGTTAGTTGTCATTGGCTAGGTAGATAGGGATAAAAAATGATGTCTGAAATCGGCTCTCATGTGGTAGGGGGGAATATGGTTTAGTGGTAGAGTGCTTGCGTAACACACATGAAACCCTAGGTTCGATTCCTCAGCACCACATACACAGAAAAATCCTGAATTGGTGCTGTGTTCAAGGGGTAGAGGGCTAGCCTTGAGCAAAAGAAGCTCAGGGACAGTGCCCAGGCCCTGAGTTTAAGCCCCAAGAATGACAATAGATAGATAGATAGATAGATAGATAGATAGATAGATAGATAAATGTGGTAGGGAAAAGTGACAAAAGCAGTTAACCCATGGGGCCTTTGGTCCTAGTGCATGCACTCTTTATGGATATGGCCTGGGGCCTGTCCCCAGCCTCCATCCAATCAGGAGGCTTTTCTGTTTTTATGCTTGGAGAGGAGGGAATCCTGTCATAGGGAAACTTCCAGGTTCCTGCTGCAAAGTGGGAGAACCAATCATGAAACTCCCTGTAGGGCATATCTACCCCTGGACCAATTGGATTAGGAACACACCCTTAGGGGGAGGAAAACGAGGGGCCCTATATCCCCATTCAGGGACCCCTTCTTATATAAGGATTCCATTTTGCTGTATCTTTTGCTTTCAAAATGATCCTGCTCTGACTACCTCAAACATTTTCCTGCCCTTTAATTCTTTAATCCATAGAGAAAACAAACCCAAACTCTAAGCAGTATCACAGGTAGCCCAGAGTCTGGCTCTAGCACAAGTTGTAGGAACAAATCAGACTGTTCCCTAAGACTGTCTAACAAAATACTGTTTGCCATGAACAATTTAGCAATTTGTTTAAGATGCATGGAGTCCCTGAAAGAATGGCCACTGGGAAACTAATTAACAACACTCCCTTAGACACATTCTTAACCTTAAAAAAAAGCAGACACTAATTCAGCTGAAGCAGAAATATAAAATCATCTTAGCAACAACTTAATTTTTATTACTTAGTATATACCAGGGGAGAAATACTGTGAGTTAACAACATTTACCTGATACACATAGAAGAGTAAGAAAGCCCAGGCTGGGAGGTGATGTGCAGAACACCATTAAAGAAGAAGCATCAGTATTCACCACAGAAGTTTATGTTCTCCATTAAGCAATTCAATTATTAGCTTAAGGGAGGGACCATCTCTCCCAACAATTTTGAAAGCCCCTGAAACTGTAATTTCTAACCAACTGCACTCAAAAGTACAATGATGACTCAAAGAGAAGAAAAAGTTAGAAACTCATTTTAGATGCACAAGCTTCTCCCTCCCCCCCATCTCTGTTTCTTTTTTCATGTTTCTGCCTCATTGAATATACAAGTTTTCTGCAGACACTCGAGTATGGCTGAGACAGAGCAGATCTGCTTTAGCCATTGTCTTTGTAGGAAGAACAGAAAGCCTCAAAAAGGGTCATTTGAGGAAAACTCAATTATCATCTTAGCCGTTACCCACTTGGACTGGGACAAGAAAATGTAGAACAGAGAGTACACACAGAGTTGGTAATTTGGGAAGGGCAGGGCTTTGTCCAGGGTTACAGCCAGCTCAAGAAACTCTATAGAGAGGCAGCCAGGGCAATAAATACATACCGAGACTCTCTCTCTCTCTCTCTCTTTCTCTCTCTCTCTCTCTCTCCTTCTAATGCCTATTGATCTCCCCATTAGTTGGACAAAGTCACAGGCTTAGAACTCTTGAAGGGCTTGGAACAAATAGGTCAGACTCCCAGGGTGGCAGAGAGCAAGAATATATCTCCATCGAGATATATAATCCAGGGATCTTAAAAACCAACCACCAACAATGTTCTTATACTACAGATGCTGATAGCCATTGCTTGTGTGTGAGCCTCCGCAGGAGCATATTTTAAGGAAATAAAGGCTATGTTTCTAGAGGAAAGTATCTCCCTCCACAGGGTACAGGATAAAGATATCGTATCTTTGGGGGAGTCAATGACATTCTGCCTAACGTAGGAAACAGGACAAGCAATGCAACCTTGCTGGGTGCTGGTGGCTCATGTGTGTAGTCCTACTACTCAGGAGGCTGAGATCTGAGGATCACAGTTCAAAGCCAGCCCAAGCAGGAAAGTCCCTGAGTCTCTTCTCTCCAATGAAACACCAGAAAGCTAGACATCTAGCTGTGGTTCCAGTGATAAAGCTCCAGCCTTAAGTGAAAAAGCTAAGGGACAATGTCCAGGTCCTGATTTCCAATTTCCAATTACTGACAAACTCAGGTTTTTCAGATTGAAATTAGGCAGTTTACAATCTTGTCTTCTTTGTAGGGTGGATTTCCAGCCCTGGGGGATTTTTGGTGGATCCTGGTGTCTGATGGGTTTGGCTAGGGGTCGTCTGCTTGTCAGGAGATGCTCTATTCCATTCAACAGCTGCTCATCTTTGGGGTCTGTATTGCTTGCTTCCCTGATGGACCCTGGCTGGCTGATCTCTGCTATAGGATTCACATGACATGAACGTTCTTGCTCCCCCTGCATAGCCACACTGGAAATGGTTTGTCTGCTTATTGCAGTCTTTCTGTTCAGGTACATAGGGCCTATATGACATCATGGTGGGCCCATTCTACTTCCTGATTTTGCCTTTCTGAGGCTTCTGACCTGGAGGGCTGGGAGATGGCTCATTGTCAGACCCCACCCAAGCCGGGTGGGGTGCCATGAATCCTTTCAGGCTCACACTCCAGAACTCTAAAACGTGTGGTTCCTTTGGAGACTGCTCAGCCAACTCGAGGTATTCTATCCTTTGCTCGGATGCTTTTTCCATTGCCAATGTGAAGAATCTGTATCCTGTGCAAAGGTTGCATTGATCAGGGTTGAACAAGGTTCAGTGAATTTGTGGCCTTTTAAGTAGTTCACTTATGTTTGGAATTCAGCCTTTGGCCTTCAGGCCAAACTGAGTTGGTCATTGTCAAGCTGGCTGAGGAGATGTGGAGATCCATTTTTCTATCATTTCTACTTGGGGAAATGTTTGAAAAAAATTTTTTTAATGATAAAGGCAATTTGGAAGAAACTTTCAAAAGAAGCAAGGATTTGACAGATTTTCTGGTTCCCTGATGAAAACAACCCTAATGGGTACTGCATGTCTAGATTTCTGAAGGAGGAAAGATCTCAGGGTCAATAAACCCTGCGTCTGAGCCAGGTTCAGTGGCTCACACCTGTAATATTGTAACTTTGGAGGTAGAGCTTGAGGATTGCTCTTTGAGGCCAGCCAGGGTAGAAAAGTCCAAGTCCATGAGACTCCATCTCAATCAATGGCTGTGTGCACTGTTACCTCAGCTACAGGGAAAGCAGAAGTCATTTGTCTGTCATTCATCTGCAATAACAGGAGGATCACAGCCCAGCCATCATCGAGTCCCTTGAAAATAACCAAGGAAAAAAGGGACCAGAGAGGTGGCCTAAGCAGTAGAGTGTCTGAGAGACTGAGTTTAATCCCCAGTACTTCTCACCTCGTCCCCCTAAAAAATAGTGTGCCTGACGGGCACCATTGGTCATGCCACGCACCACAGGCTCAAACCTAACTACTCAGGAGCCTGATATATGAGAATTGTGGTTCGAAGCCAGCCTGGGCAAGAAAGTCCCTGAGACCCTTATCTCCAATTAACTACCAAAAAAATTGGAAGTGGAGCTGTGGGCTCAAGTCTTGAGCAAAAGAGTTCAGGGACAGAGCCCAGGTCATTATCTGTGTGTTTCAGGGTCTTCTCTTTAAACTGGGAGAAGGAATTGCCCTGTAACTTTGAGCTTCCTCTGAGGATGGCCAGCCCAAAGGCAGAGGGTTCAAAATTGCCTTCCCTCTCTTCAGAGGCTGCTGGGATGAAGCCTTCTAGGTTCTCCTGGGAAAGCTCATCTGTCAGGGGCTTACAAGCATATCTGGTCCTACCTTGCATTTGCTAGTGGGCAAAGACAAGCAAGTGACCGCAGCCAATCGTCCGTGTCCTTCGGCTATTTTATATGACTTCAAGAAGCTGCTCACATTAACTGTAGCTTCTATCCCCACCTCTCTTCCCCCTGTGAGGGTCAGGAAGCTATAATCCTGCTGGGTCTGGGAACTGAAAAGTGCACTGCCTTCTCTGGAGACAGTGCTCCCTGAGCAGAGCCAGGAGACCCCAGCAGATCCCTTCTGAGGATGGTGTGGTCAGGACTTGTACAACAGTAAAAGAAATGGAAATCTGCCTTGGAAACCCTCCATTTATGCCTGCCATCTTCCTGCTTGGTTCTTCAGGCTTTCTGTTGCTGCTTCTTTTCTTTCCTTTTTTTCTTTTTGTTGGTCATGGGGCTTGAACTCAGGCACTGTCCCTGAGCTTATCTGCTCAAGGCTAGCACTCTACCACTTCGAGCTACAGCTCCACTTCTGGGTTTCTGGTGGTTAATTGGAGATAAGAGTCTAATCTTCCTGCCCCAGCTGGCTCTGAACTATAATCCTCAGATTTCAGCCTCTTGATGGCGTGAGATACCAGCGCCTGGCTTATTGCTTCATTTTTTTAAAAAAAAATTTTATTATGAAAATACCATATTTGAGCTGGGAGGTTGGCTCAGTGGTAGAGTGATTGCCTTGCACGCATGAGGCCCTGGGTTCGATTCCTCAGCACCACATAAGCAAAAAGAAAAAAGCCGGAAGTGGTGCTGTGGCTCAAGTGGTAGAGTGCTAGCCTTGAGCTGAAGAGCTGAGGGACAGCACCCAGGCCCAGAGTTCAGGCTCCACAACCGGACCCCCCCCCAAAATAAAAATACCGTATTTTCCATAGCTAAGATATGGAACCAACCCAAATACCCCTCAGTAGATGAATGGATCAAGAAAATGTGGTATATATACTCAATGGAATTCTATGCCTCCATCAGACAGAATGACATTGCCCCATTTGTTAGAATATGGAAAGACTTGGAAAAAATTATATTAAGTGAAGTAAGCTAGGCCCAAAGAAACATAGGTCCCATGGTTTCTCTTATTTGCAATAACTAGTATATGTCTGAGTCAAGCAGAAAAGGTCAGATAAGTTGATGTTAGGGGAATGAACCCCAAGATAAGTATTCAAATGTTTTTTTGTTTTTGTTTTCCCTTTCATGCAATTGTTTCTAACATATTTATAAGAATGATTTCTTTGTTGCTTTGTATGTCCTTCCCCCACGGTATAACCCATGCTTTCACTGTATTTGATGTCGGTATAATTTGTGGAGAGGAAGGGAAAAAACAAATCGTTTAACTAGGGATACAGGTGGACCCATTTCAACAATGAGATGTACAAGTTGTTATGTCGAAAAACGAACTTTACAACTTTGGTGGGGGGTGGGGGGAGGACAAGGTGGGGGGAGGAGGGGAATATGGGAAGGGATGGGAAGGGGAAACAACGAGGAGGCAATAATGCTTGATAAGAAATGTACTCGTTATCTTGCCCATGTAATTGTAACTCCTCTGTATGGTATTCTCACAATAAAAAAATAATAAAAAAAGAAAATTCCATACAGAAGAGTTACAATTACATGGGTAAGATAATGAGTACATTTCTTATCAAGCATCGTTGCTTCCTTTTTTGTTTCCCCTTCCCATCCCTTCCCATATCCCACCCTACCCACTCACCCATAATCCCCCCTCCCAAAATTGTAGAGTTCATTTTTTGACATAACAACTTGTATATCTCATTGTTGCAATGGGTCCACCTGTATCCCTATTATTGCTTCATTTTTATCCCCTGGAAACCCACATGTCTTGTCCAGCCAGTGTGTGTTCACTCCTCAGTTGTCTATTTCCTGAATGCCTGCTAGACTCTGATGTAGTGCTGGGTGCTGGAGGCACAAGGACAAATCAGAGACAGGTTGCACTGTGGGTTCTAGAGGGGGCTCTGGAGTGGATGGGGCCAGTGAGCTCATTTTCCAGCCCCTTCACCACCCTGGCTTCTTATCCTGCTTTCTGCAGCTCTCACCTGCTGCTGCTGGTGGCTCTAGAGCGATCAGAGCTCCTTTGCAAGGCATTATCTTGGAGTTAAGATTTCCATCTTGTTCTCTAACCCCAGCTGCCATCCCCAAGGTCTCTTCAGTGTGGACTATGGAAACATAGCACCTTGATTTAGTTTAGGGGCAATGGTGAGGTATTATTTGCCCTCTTGTTTAGCTATGCTCTGTTTATTCTTGCCTGAAGCTATACACTCTGTTCATTCTTGCCTGGGATCTGTTTCTGGCCAGGATTCTCCCATTTCTGGACTTCTTTATTTCCTCTTCTTTCCCTCCCCGCCCCTATCCATCATAGATCTTCTCTTGAGTCTGGGAGAACTTGCTTCATAAATCACTCATGTATGATTTTTCTTTCAAGGTCAGCTTTGGGGAAGGAGACGAAAGCAGCCACAGAAATGTATTTTGAACACTTTCAAAGCAGATGGTTAAGTTGAAAGGGCATTGGAGGCACAGTTCAAGAACTGTGTGTGTGTGTGTGTGTGTGTGTGTGTGTGTGTGTGTACGTGACATAGAGGACGTGCACCAGGAAAGGTTTGGTGCCATGATAATGATAATGCTCTTGTAATGGTGATGGTGCCAGAGCTGGGCCAAGGTAGGCTGCAGGCTGGCAGTGTGGTTGTGCACAGACCCATGGCCTTGGCTGTGGTTTTGACCATATTTCCTTTCATTTTTGTTCATCCTCCAATAATTTTTGAAAAATTACTTCTCTTTTTGGTTTTACTTGGATTTGAACTCAGGTCTTTCATTTGCTGGGCAAGCGCTCTACCACTTCAGCCACCTGCCCAACCCCTCTTGCTGCTTGTTCAGGTAGGATCTTGCTTTGTTCTGAGGGCTGGCCTCATGAGGAGCAGCTTCCTGTGTATACTTCCTGTAGAGCTGGGATGACGGTTCATGCCACTATAATGCCCGGCTCTTGGTGATCCTTTGAACTACCTGATGAATGTTCTGTTGCAATCTAGAGCCACAGGTGGTGTTTGAGTGGGAAGTCTGGGATAAGCAAGAGAGAAGGAAAGGGAGGGGCATGCACCTATGCACGTGGATGTGTGGAAGGGAGCCTGGGGCTGGGGAGTTATGAGAGTTTAGCATTATTAGACATGAAAGCAGGAAGGAGAGGGGAGAGAGAGAGACAGAGACAGAGATACAGAGAGAGAGGAGTGAGAGAGAGAGATTAAGAGTACATGTGTTAGAGAGTGTGAGAGAGTAAGCTGGAAGCCAGTGTTGGGGGAGATAGGACATAAATGTTTCAGTCACTCTGTTTCAAAATATGACCCAAATGGGGAGATGGCCCTTTAACCTTTTAGTAATCTAATCTATCCCTCTTTCTCCCTCTTTTTTGGTCTCTCATTTCCTTCTTTCTCCCCTTGCTTACATTTATTTATTTATATAAGCAGTTCAAAGTCTGCTTGTCTAGCAAGCACACTGTCCCTTAACCATAGTCCACAGTGCTTACTTTTTAGTGTTTTTCTCAGTTACTCTTACACTTTTGCTTACCAACCTCTGACTGAGATCTTCCCATCTCTACTTCTCAAGTAGCTGGGATTATAGCATGCACCACTATACCTGATTTGTTCTTTGTTTTGGGGGGGGGGGCTAGGTCTCACTAACATTTCACCCAGCTCGGCCTTGAACTGTGATCCTCCTATCTCTACCTCCTCAGTAGCTGGGATTACAGGCTATGATGCCTGTTTTAAACTCTTTGAATGCAAAATAATGTTTCTATTAAACCATATTTATAACACCTGTTGTTTCTAACTACATCGGTAGGTGCAGAGGTGTAATGAAGAAAGTATCCAAGTTTCCCTTAACTTCTAAGCCCTCTCACGCAAGTGGAACCGAGGCAAGGAAGAGGGTTGCTTTGAAAGATATCCGCACATTCTATGCTCAACGCCGGATATACTGTTATCCTCATGTCAGTGTACAGATGAGGAAACTGAGGCTGCTCATTTGCAGAGCCCTGATATGAACGTGTGAGCCTAGATGTAGCCATGCAGCACCAGCTTTCTCCCTCTGTGCTCTGACAACGTTTTGCCTGCAGGTCAGGTTCCACTGTCTGCTCAGAGCAGGTGTAAAATGCAGCTCCTCTCTGGGTGGTGGCCAGGCATCAATCTTGGTGCACAGCGTTGTTCCAGCTGGGATAGAAACAGAGGTGCTCATCCATCAGAGACAACAGAGACCACCATTCCGTGAACTGACTGTGATCCTGGGGTTCACACAGCAGGGGGATCTAGCCTTGGTGACGAGGCACTCATCAATGAAATGATGATATGTGTGAGCGTGAGGTGCTGTGATTTATGTGTGTGTGCACATCAAAGCCCCTTGTTGGTCAATGGCCTGCTGGGTGGTAAAGGTCACTGAATGGCCACTGTGAGCCAGCCATCATCCCAGGTACTTTTTTGTCATCTGTTATCTGTTCACGCCACACGAGAGCGTCATGAGACAGGTGTGGACATTACCATTTTAAATCTGTAGCATTTTAGGTTGAAGATAGAGCCGTCTCTTGTATGAGATCACACAGATAGTGTGATTGGAGGCTTGGACAGTGAGGCCTGATTCTAAAGTCTATGTACTGTCATCCATCCTCTTGCCATTCCAAATGTGGAACTAGAATTGGCAGCAGCACTTGAGAGCTCATCGGAAATGCAAGATCCCGGCCTCCACCCTAGACCTAGCCAATCAGTGCCTTTTATTTTTTAACAAGATCTCGTGGAGTGATGTGAAGACATGATAAATTTCAAGGCATCCGTGGCCCATTTCCTCCTCTCCATCCTTTCAGAATCTCAGTGGGTTGAATCCTGATTGCTGGTGAGAATTGACAGAATAGTCTATGGAGCCAGATGGAGGCTGACGGCTCACACCTGTAATCCTAGTTACTCAGGAGGCTGAGATCTGAGCACTGAGAATCAAAGCCAGCCTGGGCAGAAACGTCCTTGAGACTCTTATCTCCAATCAACCACCCAAGGCTGGAAGTAGAGGTGTAACTCCAGAGCTAGAGCAGCAGCCTTGAGTGAAAAAGCCAAGCAAGAGTTTGAGTTACTGAGCTCAAGCCCCAGTACCGGCGCGCACACACACACACACACACACAGGCTATGGAATATTTCTTTTCCCCTGTAGTATGGGGGAATTTTTCCATTTTAGTCCCACTTCTTAGTTATGCCCCTTAAGCCCATGGAGTCCCAAGCAAAATTTGCGAGGAGAGGTGGCTAGGCCTTCAATATTTCATTTGGCCAGCAGGAGGCACCCTCAGCCTCTTCCTCTGCAAGCGAGATGGGAAGCTCAGAGCTTGTCTGTGTAGAAGGTACAATGTGTGGATTAAAAGCAACACTGTGGGCACATGCCCTGCTTTCCACTTGCTAGGCCTGGGTACCTGGCTTTGTCATTGTAAGTAGGCTTCAATGTAGATGAAGGAAGTTTCCCTCAGCAAAACTCAGAGAGCGGCAGCTTTGTGCCCAGAGACCTGGGGAGATGTGAATAGGAGGCAGGGGCTTCTAATTCTGACTTTGCCACTATCTTCCAGTGTGACTTTGGCCTTGATTCCTTGTTTTTTTCCTTTCTTCTTTCTTTTGGCTTTAGATTCCTCATCTGTCTGTCCTCAGACAGGAATCAAGTACACGAATCACCTCAAAGTTCTCGTCAAGCTGTAATGTTCTATGAAGTTATAATTAAAATGCCCTGGGAGATTTAGAAGAATCTTTCTGTTAAATCACACTGTGCCAAGCCAATTATCACTACTTAATTCATCTATTTTGTAACTTTACTTTTTTTCTAAGTTTTTAAAAAAGGTATAAACATGCATATCTAAAATAGGAAAAAATATCACAAAACACAAACTAAATAAATTGCAAATACTCCCAATCTTCCCCAAATTAAGAAAGATGGAATTCATATTTATCAAACAATCACCCAATACATCTCTAAAAGGTCTCCTATCTTCAGTTTTCTTCTTGGTTTCATATGCTTTGATTATCTCTCTATGGCATTGTATCGTTTATTTTTTCCTGCAAATACTTATAGAAGAGAAGCTAGCTTTTGTTCTGACCAAGTCACTCAAAATTTGGGTTTCATTATTGACATTGGGATGCATAAGCTATGCAACTTCAGACATGGACTCACTGTTACTAGGATTGTTTCAGGGTTAAGCTTTTCAAACATGAACTCTGAAAAGTCATATTTCACCCAATCCACATCAACAAAGAAAATAGCCACACCACACTTATAACTTATATGCTGCATTCTTGAATATATAGTCTTGAATATGTAGTCTTGAATATGTAGCCATTTTGTCCGATGGTTCCTACCATTGATTGTATATATTTTGTGACTGGAAGACCTTTTCAAGGTTAACATCTAGCTCCTTGTATTTAGAGTACCCTATTTCTTCCATTCCTCATTTACGTATATGGGAAGGTACATGGGACAATCTCCTAGGGATATAAAGCTGGTGATCTACTCCTTCAGGACAGGATGTCAAATGAGACCTGGGGGAGAGCCTTTTTTTGTCTGTTGTGGGGCCTGAACTCTGGGCCTGAGCGCTATCCCTCAGCTCTTCAACTCAATGCTAGTGCTCTACCACTTGAGCTACAGAGCCCTTCTGGTTTTCTGGTGGTTTATTGGAGATAAGAGTTTCATGGACTTTCCTGCCCAGGCTGGCTTTGAACTGTGATCCTCAGATCTCAGCCTCCTGAGTAGCTAGGATTACAGGCGTGAACCACCGGCACCTGGTGAGAGCCTTTTTGGAAGATTCTGGGTCTGAAATCAGGGCAGAAGTTCTGTCGTTGCTGTGAAGGATTCCTACCTACAGGGGGCAGGGCAGGCCAGTGGCTCAGGTGGAACAGGTTTCAGTATTCCCTGGGTTCTGTTTCAGGGGATGTAGAGGGGACAACTGGAAACATTCTTCCACTGTGTTAGTTTTTCTTCATCTCTCCTGAGATGGTTAGTACCTCAGTTAGTACCTTCTTACCTTTGTTGACGGATCCTTTATTCCTGGACACAACCTTTCCGCCTCATTCCTGCAGTCTGGAGCACACCCCAAAAAGTAAGCATAAAGTGGAAATAGTTGCACCCTATAGTTTTCCCCTCAGTTCAAACCATAAGTTGAGACATTCATGTAAGAAAAAGAACTGAATGTTTTACTTGATTTATTTAGAGTATTTTCCCAAGCTGGGTGCTGGTGGGTTATGTTTGTAATCCTAGCTACTCAGGAGGTTAGAGATTTCAGGTTCCTGGTTTAAAGCCAGTGGAGGCAGACAAATCCAAGAGACCTTTATTTCCAACAAACTGGTAAAAGCTTGAAATGGAGATGTGGATCAAATGGTAGAGGGCCAGCTGTGAGCTTATAATAAGGCCAAGGTAGAATGTGAGTCTCTGAGATCAAGCCCAAGAACGTCACAAAAAGAAAAAGAAAGGAAAAAGAAAGAAAGAGAAAATATTTTCTTAGCAAGCTTTTCTGCCTCTTACTCATGCTGGGGACTTTTCACTCCTATGATAATGCAGGGAGCCAAAGACAGAATGAAACTTCAAGCTGAGACAATATAACTGAAGAGCTTATTTGAGCAAACAACAATTTGTGGATTAGGTAGCTCTCCAAACCAAAAATGGATCAGGACATCTACAGAGAGAACCCAAGGGACACATTTTACAGGATGAAAATTTCTGATTGGTCTATCCCATGGCAAAGTCCTTGGGTAGTTAATTATAAGTTGTGATCAATGCAGCTGAGGTTGTTTTTCCTTTAATAGGCATTGAAAAGAAATAGTTTAAGTTTCACTTATGTGTGCAAAACATACACAGTTAAAGACACTTAGGAAAGCTGTTGGCCATCTTTCCACCACTGTAACAAACATTTCAGACAATGAACTTTTGTAGAAAAGAGGTTTATGCTGGCCCAGTTTTGGAAATTCTAATCCATGATTGGGCAGAACTATTGCTTTTAGATGGCCGAGGGGGTGGGGCAGCGGGTTCTGGTAGTAACTGAGCATAAGCACCACAATGCAAGAACTGAAAGGGAAAAGGAAGAAATTGGGGTCTCTACAATCCACTTTAAAGGTGGGAGCTCAATGGCCTAAAGGCCTCTCATTAGGCTCCACCTCTTAAATGGCCCACCAGCTTCCGTTACTGCCTGTCTGAGGATTGAGCCTTTAACTGTGGGCATTTGGTGGGACATTTAAGATCTGAACTGTAGCAAGGCCTAACTGGCTTTGTTTGCTTATGGACTCTTCAAGTCTGGTCTCCAATTTGCTTTAACAACTATATAGGACAAATGACATCTCTTTTTCAAAAAGAAAATGACCCTAGGGGGGGGGAAAAAACAGTGGGAAGGAAGAGACTTTTAAATTGAAAAAAACTTAAGGGGCAGAAATACCAAATACAACAGGTGAACATTTTTCTTTTCATCTTGATTTGAATGGACTATGGAAAGGACATTTGTGAGTCATGTGGAGAGAGTTGAACATGGTCTGAAAGTTAGTTGCTACTACAGAGTTTTGTTAATATGGTTAGGTATGATGTCATGACAGTTCAGATTAAGGCTTACGCCCCCTTCCCTCAATTGTGATATATAGCAAAAGATGAGGCAGAGGAAAGTTCCAGAGAGGAGGTGACAAGGACCCCAGTCATAGGATGAACAATGAGGTCGTTTTTTCCTCTTCACTTTGTTCCAATCTCTTCCCCATAGTTAACCCTTTCCTTGCCACTGGGCTTTTCTTTACCTGCTGCTCCTTCTAATTTCTTCTCTACATTCCATCTTCCTTACACATGGCTGGACTCTGGTCTTGCTGGTCCTATCTGTCCCTTCCCTGAAAGTTCCTTGTGCTCCCACTGAATTCACAGATCATCACGCAGGGGTGAGCCCTTGTTCACGTACTCATCTCCTCAGCTGGACTAGGGGCTTTTGAGGAGAGGCCAGCGGTGCATGTGATGTCTGCAGCAGAGAGTTTGGTGATTGAAAAGTACACCAGGCCCAAACAATTTATTCTGAAAATTGCATTCGTTCTGAAAATTGCAGGGTGGCTTCCTGCAGTGGTATGGGTGCCACCAGAGGAGTTTGGAGGTAGCCAAGAGCTGCTGGAGGGTAAGAGAGAGGAGACCTCACTGCATTGTGTCCATCCCTGGTCAAGGCTCGTCAGAGAAGAAGTCTCCTTGGCCATCAGGGCAGGTCTCCCAGCAGACAAAGCGTTGGACTCCTCAGCACAGTGGTGTCAGCTCTGACCATATGCAACTCAACCTTGGTGCTTGGCTTCTGGTTGCAGACCAATTAAAACTCCAATTCACTGGGTGCTGGTGGTTCCCACTTGTAATGCTAGCTACTCAGGAGGCTGAGATCTGAGGATCTTAGGTTTGAAGCTAGCCTGCGTAGGAAAGTCCTTGAGACTTTTAACTACCAAAAAGTTGGACGTTGAGGTATGGCTTAAGTGGTAGAAGATGAACCTTGGGGGAAAAACATCAAGTAAGAGTGCAGTGTCCTAAGTTCAAGCTCTAGTACCTGCATACACACACACACACACACACACACACACACACACACACAATCTCTGGAGATCAGGGCTCAGGCCTCCTCCTTGAAGGCCTGGGCTGATGATGCTCACTGCAGTCAAGGTTGGGAAGGCCTGGTTGGGAGCATGCTTTGTTGCTCCACAGAGCTGGCATTTAATGGAACCATTTTTGAAGTTGCAAGTGGGTTCTTGTGGGGTGTGCCAACAAAGGAAACACACAGCTTTTTTTTTCCCTTTCTAGAGCTTGAACTCAGGGCCTGGGTTCTGTCCATGAGCTTCTTTTGTTCAAGGCTAGCACGCCACAACTTGAGCCACGGTGCCACTTTTGGCTTCTTCTGTTTATGTGCTACTGAGGAATTGAACCCAGGGCTTCATGCATGCTAGGCAAGCACTCTACCACTAAGCCAGGTTCCCAGCCCAACACACAGCTTTTTATTTTGATAAAATACAGCCTGCAGTTGCAGCAGTCAGCAAAGGAAGATTCTTCAAGCCATATGCTTCAGGAAACAAAAATTAGGGTGACGGTCTTGTTGTCCAGAGGGGAGATTCATAGAGATGGGACAGAACTTCTTTGCAGAAGCAAAAAAGGGGTTGGATGGTCAATTCAAATTCATTGTTAAGGGAAGAAATCATGTAAGAAGGGAGTAGAGGATGGAGTGAAAAGGGGAAGCAAGCAAGAGACAAGAGGAAAGAGCTAAACTGCCTAACTTTGTACCTTGAGAGAGCTAAAATGCCAAACGTTGTAGTTCTTTCTAGACAGAGAGGACTAGAAAGTTGAGGCCCAAGGCCCCAACATGGTACCTCCCTCCACCTCAGGCAAAATGCCCCTCCCTCTGGCAGGCATGGTGAAACCTGGGCACTGATGGCCACTGAAGATGTGTCCTGATTGGAGGTGGCTGGAACCCAGGCTGGGGTGGGGGGAGGGGGTGTGGGGTGGTGGGAGGGGGGGATAGCAGAGGAGCCCTGCATGGTTCTGTTGGGAGAGAGTTGTGCTAGCTGGAGTGTGATTCTCCTCATGTTTCCATAGAAAAGACCACTTGCAATCCCACGTGACCAGTACGTACGAAGTGTATACATTATTATGTGGAACTTGTGGTACATAAAACAACAATTTGTTTATTCATTATTTTGGTTTTACTTGTATTTATTTATTTATTTTTTTATGCTGGTAGTGAGGCCTGGGTACTGTGCCTTGGCTTTTTTTGTCCAAGGCCAGCACTCTATCACGCGAGCCACATTTCTACTTCTGACTTTTTGGTGGCTAATTGGAAATAAGAGTCTCTTGTAACAATGAGATGTACAAGACACTATGTTGAAAATGATCTTTACAACTTGGTCGGGGGGGGTGGCGGGGGGAGTAGTTGTGGAAGAGATGGTAGGGGAAAAACAAAGGAGGAGGCAATAATGCTCGATAAGGAAATGTACTCATTACCTTGCTCATGTAACTGTAACCCCTCTGTACAATATTTTTACAATTAAAAAAGTACCAAAAAGAATTATCACTGTACTTGGAATGGGACACAATTGTAAAAAAAATAAAAATAAATAAAAAAGAATCTCTTGGATTTGTATGCCCAGTCTGTCTTTACACCATGATCCTCAGATCTCAGCCTCCCGAGTAACTAGGATTACAAGCATGAATCACCTGTCTAGAGTTGTGATTCTTCCTAGGGCAGAATTGTCTGCCTTCATCTTTCTGTAGCTGATTGTGAGGGGCTGGACCAAGACCATCTCAGTTCTCAGAGCTGGAGCTGAGAACTGGGAGTGTGCCCTCCACTGGGTTCACCTGGGGGAACTTACAGGACTACTGATCTTTGGCTCTTACCTTTGTTTCTTCGATTTAACGAGTCTGGGTCCAGTCTGAGCAGAGGGACTCTTAACAATTCCAGGTGACTGTAAACTGTAGCCAAGGTGAAGGGCTGCTGCCAGCCCAATTCTTCTTCATTAGGCACAGAGAAGTTTCTCCAGCTTAGCTGCCTGCAGAGAGCAGTTTGTATCAAGGCACGATGCCAGTCTTCCCACCTGCTTGGATCCAGGGTCTTCAAAACCTCCTGCAGACTGGAAACTGGCTAAGTGTTGGCACCTGGGGACAGCATGGGAACTCTTGTGTGTGTGTGTGTGTGTGTGTGTGTGTGTGTGTGTGTGTGTGTGTGTGTACTTTAAATAAAAGTGTTCACATAAATTCATCCAGCCAGGAGGAAGCTTAAGCCTTCAGGGCCCAAAGCTTTGGCTTATTGTATTTTGGGAAATAACACATCATTGTCAACTAGGTTGTGCTATATTTCTGACAATTCTGCTAGGTAGGCAACATGTCTCTGAGTTTCCTATAGCACCTCTGTGTATAGGACAGAGCCTGGTACTCAGCCAACAGCATATGAGAACCTAATGGGAAGGGTAGATGGGTAGACAAATGGGTGGATAGACAAATGGGCTGATGGATTCATAGGTGACAGGTAAGTCATTGAGCAAGTGGGCAGATGGGTGAAAACAGGATGTACTTCCGGAACTGCTCTGGGAAATCAGTGTCTCACTGGTTTATATCAAAAGCCAGCATTGGTGAGAAATATCTGAAAGCTGAGCAACTCATAAATTCAATGATTTATTTTTTAAAGCCTGAATCTTTGAGGCCAGACAAGTTTTATTTTTACCTATTCACACGGTCACAATTTAAGATTTTATGAGTCGCGGCCAATCAACCTTTCCATCTTTGACACACGTAGTCCCTGACTAAGGACTAGAGAACAAGTAAGCACCTTCTTAAGAAAGCCACCAACCCCAAAGGGTGACCTTTCACACACAATGTTTTGTCAGAGAAGAAATAAAAGCTGCAATGAAAAGAGTAAGATTTCTTTCATTCTTCTCTAGCTACCGCTATTCATAGAGAGGATAGCTTGGTCCTACCTTTTATTCTTCCATTGTGTGGGCCCTGGCCTTACAGAGTGTGGGGAAGGGACGCTTCAGGACGGAGAGAGTTCTGACCTGGATTCATTCCCGCTGTTGCTCATCAGCAGGCATGGCCTCTTCTTAAAACGCGATTGAATAGAAAGCCAACCACATCTCTGAAACATTATCTGCTTTCTGAAAGACATGGCTCCTGCGGGATCTGATCTTGGAGCCCAGAAGCTTTTAGCACCTGTCATGGTCATGAGTTTAGGACAGAGAAGGGAAAAGCTCGGCACACACTCCCATCTAAAGTCTGACAACCCCATGTAGCTCTCACCTCTGACCCCTGCCCCTTACTCTGGCAGAAACTAAGCCCATTCAATTGTTTTAGACTTTTTTCCCCCATTTTTTTTTTACTGTGAAAATACCGTACAGAGGGGTTACAATTACATGAGCAAGGTAATGAGTACATTTCTTATCAAGCATTGTGGCCTCCTCCTTTGTTTCCCCTTCCCATCCCTGCCTTCCCATCTCCTCCCTCCCCTCCCCCCCAAGCCCTGTGCCAAAGTTGTAAAGTTTGTTTTTCCATATAACGTCTTGCACATCTCATTGTTGCAATGGGTCCACCTGTCTCCCTATTTAAACAATTTGGTTTTCCCTTCCCCTCCACAAATTATACCAACAACAAATACAGTGAAAAACAGAAGTTATACCATGGGGGAGGGACATACAAAGCAACAAAGAAATAATCTTATAAATATGTTAGAAACAATAGCAAGAAAGTAAAACTATTTGGGTCCTTATCTTGGGGTTCATTTCACCTAACATCAACTTATCTGACCTTTTCTGCTTGTCTCAGACATATACTAATTATTGCAAATAAGGGAAACCATGGGACCTATGTTTCTTTGCACCTGGCTTACTTCACTTAATATAATTTTTTCCAAGTCTTTCCATTTCCTAACAAATGGGACAATCTCATTCTTTCTGATGGAGGATAGGATTCCATTGTATATATATATATATATATACCACATTTTCTTGATCCATTCATCCACTGAGGGGCATCTGGTTTGGTTCCATATCTTAGCTATGGTAAATAATGCTGCAATAAACATAGTTGTGCTGGTAGCTTTAGTGTGGTCTTGTTTGTGATCATTTGGGTAAATGCCCCAAAGTGGGATTGCTGGGTCATAAGGGCACTCTATCTGAAGTCTTTTGAGGAACCTCCATACTACTTTCCAAAGTGGTTGAACAAGTTTACACTCCCACCAACAATGCAGTAGGGTTCCCTTCTATCCACATCCCATCCAGCATCTGTTGTTATTAGAGTTCTTGATTATAGCCATTCTAACTGAGGTGAGGTGGAATCTCAATGTTGTTTTGATTTGCATTTCTTTTATGGCTAGAGAGGTTGAGTATTTCTTCATGTGCCTATTGGCCATTCTTATTTCTTCTTCACAGAAGTCTCTCTTTAAGTCTTTAGCCCACTTATATATTGGGCAGTTATTTCTTTAAGGATTTGTTGTTAGGGGATTTAAATTTTTGTCACTTATTATTTTTGCTTCAGTCACTTATTTTCTGGGTTACCTTGACAAGCTATTTACAATCTTGTTTTGCAGTGACATCTTCCCCATGGAACACTTCCAGGTCAAATGAGAGAAATTATGTGGGACACTTGGCTCCTAGTAGGTGCTCAATTAGAGCAACTTCCTGCCTAGAGAGGCTACACTGAAAAAAGTCATCAGAACAAGAGGACCTGAATTTAAGTACCATGTTCTCCCTTCTGGGATTCAGAAGCTCTTAGCTTTTCTGAGTCTCACTTGCCTTGATTGTTAAAAGGGATTAATGTAATTAATTATACCTTCTAAATGCCTTTCCCGGACTTGACTTCTCCCACCCCTTAACTCAAAGTTGTGTAGAGCCAGAAAGCTCTTTTAATTATTGTAGAAGTATGTCCATAAAGGGGCACAAAAGAGGAGGATAGCATTTGTTTGCCTATTTGGACTTTATGATAATAGTTAATGATGTTTGTTAGTATGGGCTGTAGCTGTGTCCACTCTGGGAGGTAGGATTTGGGTGGAATTTGACTGGGAAGTTCACTCAGTCTTTCTAGGCATGAAATCATGGTGGGAAAGGCAGCATCATGTGCAAGAATCTGGCTTCAAACCGAGGAAGTACTGTGGGAGTGGGGAGAGGAGAGTTCCAGAATGATTATTGGGACTCCATACCTCTTTGACAATATGATTGAGCCTTAAGCAAGGAAGTCTAGCAGGAACATATATTTACATTCTCCCACAGCCTTGTAGGGAATCTTTACCCTCAGCAATCAGATCCTCAGTAAGGCATTCAGAACCCTCAGCAATCAGATCATCCGGAAGATATTTTGGAATGCTTGAGTATGTTGACTGTGCTTTTGTGAGACACTAAAAAGACAGGCACTAAGACTTTGGGAGTTTGAGGTGACACAGATGTTTAACATTGGGGCTTCAGTGCTTAATGAGCAACAACTGGGTCTTGTTGAACATCAAGCCACAACTCCCACTTTTTGAGTAGGTTATGGTAATATTTCCATGACAATTAATATTGGAGGGTAGCGGTGAACTACAGATATTTTTGCTAAGAAGACTTGTTCTCAAAGCTCATGTGGGAAATCTTCTGGCCACTAAGAGAAGTGACTGGAAGGAACTGTAGAGGAATCAAATTTTCCATAGAACAAGTAGAGTTGTGCTTAGAGGGAGACTTTCTTTTGAATGTCTGCCCTGATGATTTGTGTATATGTCCAAGGCATGTTGGAAAAGGAAGATAAAGAGTTATAGTGTACAGGTAGAAATATATACACACATACACACATTCACACAGTCTTAGTAGAAGATGTAAAGAACTAATTAAAGTCAGAAGAGAGGCTCAGAGTAAATGACATGGCTGTTCAAGGAAGGATGAAACCATTCACATGTCTATGCTCCTCCTCTAACTGAGGTCATAGCAGGGAAGGCATGTTACAGGGGCCTTCACTTCTTGTCCCACCTCATTAGAGACACAAGTCAGGAGCCCCTCACTGGGATTATCATAACAGACTGTGTTCTGCTGCTTTAGCTGCTGAAGGTCTGCCTTCCACCAAATAATCTCCCCAAATCATATCTGCCATTCTGTCCTTCGTCTTGATATGACACAGTACAAGGCCTTCACTAGAAATCAGGACGATGCCACGGCCTTGATTTTAGACTTAGCCTTTGCAACCATGAATTAAAGGAAACTTATCCCTTATCAATTACTCTGCTTCAGGTATTCTCACAACAATAAATGGACTAAGATCTCAAACTCCTATTTTTTGCAAGAGACTTTGAGTTCTTACAATCAATATCTATTCGTTACCTGAAAATAGATGGTCAACCATGTGCCAGCATGGAGTCATAACTTAAGATAGGAATGATTGCTAGAGGTCATCAGGACAAGGGATGGGCATGTAGAAAGGGAATCCTTTCACGGAGGAGCTGGGGAACAGAGCTCTGCAGCTCCATTTCAGATATATGTTGTCAAGTATCTTGTGATACCATGGCTCTGAAATAACAATTGGCTACCGTCAAGGCTGCTTCTAGGTGCAGTGGCCAAATGGTCCTCAGCAATGACCCCAACAGGTATGCTCCTAATGCTAGAACATATTCAGAGGTCTCTGTTACACCTCAATAAAGTCCCAATTTTACAGCTTACCTCCCCCCATCACCATCTTGGCTTTAAGGACACCACTCCCCATTCCCAGGGTCTCGGAAATGCACTCCCATTTCTCAGAAAACTCTGCAATTATGTCCATAAATCATTAGCATAATCATTGAACCCTACCACTGAAAGTGCCTAAACACTGGGAGCCCATTTGATTTCTCTATGAAGCTGCTCCCCTTAGGTTCCTTTGAGCAAGCAGTATGGCTGTTTAGTCAGTCCTGTTTCAATCAAAGTTAGCTTTTGTTTAAAGAAATCTGCTCCGTTGAAGACTCCTCTTGTGTGTCTGTCCCTGAATTCTTCCTTCCTTCTTTCCTTCCTTCCTTTCCTTCCTTCCTTCCTTCCTTGCTTCCTTCCTTCCTTCCTTCCTTCCTTCCTTCCTTCCTTCCTTCCTTCCTTCCTTCCTTCCTTCCTTTCTTCCTTCCTTCCTTTCCTTCCTTCCTTCTTTCCTTCTTTCCTTCCTTCCTTCCTTTTTAAAAATCTCAGTAGTGAGGCTTGAGCTCAGGGCCTGGGTACTGTTCCTGAACTCTTTTTTTCAAGGCTAGCATTCTACCACTTTGAACCATGTGCCACTTCCAGTTTTTGAGTGGTTAATGGAGATAAAAATCTCATGGGGACTTTTCTGCTCTGTCTGGCTTTGAACCACAATCCTCAGATCTCAATCTCCTGAGTAGTTGGATTACAGGCATGAGCCATCAGAGCCTGACTGAATTTTTTCTTAAAAAATGCCTTCCATTTCCTCAACAATCATTCTACTGTCACAGGCGAGCACAGCACCATCATGTCTGGCCCTGAGGTCTAGAAGGAAGGTTGGCTTCCACACCTTCCTCCCCCCTCTTCCCTCTGAACCCCAACACAGAGAACTTGGGGTTGATTGAATTGCAGAATCAGTGGGTTTTGTTCAACCTCAGCTCTGCCGCCTTAATACTTTTATTTTTGCATTTGCTAGGCAAGTCCTCTCTCACTTAAGCCACATCTCCAACCTTGTTTTTGTTGGTCATGGAACTTGAACTCCAGACCTGGGTGCTATCCCTGAGGTCTTTTGCTCAAGGTTAGTGCTCTACCACGTGAGCAACAGCTCCATTTCCAGTTTTCTGGTGGTTAATTGGAGATAAGAGTCTCATCGACTTTCCTGAACTGGGCTGGCGATCCTCAGATCTCAACCTCTTGAGCAGTTAGGACTACAGGCATGAGCTACCAGTGTCCAGTTCTTCTTTCGTTGGTTTTTTCAGATAGTGTCTTTTGCTTCTTGCTCAGGGTCACCCCAGGAACATAACTCTCCTACCTCAGTTTCCTGCCTAACTAAGCTTAGCAGTATATATCACTATACCCAGCTTATTTGTTGAGATGGGAATGCCATTCTTGCTTTTTGCTTAGGATGGCCTGGATGTTCTATCCTTCTGATTTCTGTTCCCTGAGTAGCTGGAATAGCAGGTGTGAACCATTGAGCCCAGCCTAAACTTCTTTGAGACACACTTAGCAGGCACTCAGATGCTTCCTAAGTCTGCTTGGACACCTGAAACAATGGAGAGTTCACTACTTAACAAGGCAATCTTCCAATTTAAAGAGTTCCAGTGGTTAATATGTTGCTCTTTTATCTTTCTTGAGGCCAGCCCAGGCCTCTAACGTGACCCATAATAGCTCTTTCTTCTTTTCCACAGTATTTTCTTTTCAGCTTTCCAAGTCAGATATAATGTATATTTAGTCTTTTCAGCTGTAAACTCAACCTCTGGGCTTTTAAACACAATTTCTTATTATTTTGAGCTGGCTCAACATCAGGTTACTTTTGTTTGGAAATGCCTTGACTGGACAATTTGGCTCTTAAAGGGGATTTTCTTTCATTTAGGTGTGAACAAGGAGGACAATGGCCATTTCTCTTAGCTTGTCACAGAAAGTTTGTTATGTTTAACATTGTGTGTGTGTGTGTGTGTGTGTGTGTGTGTAAAATGGATATATATCAGATTAGTTAATTATTTCTCTCTTTCTACTTTGGACTGCTATAATAGAATACTGCACACTCAGTAATTTATAACAAACAGGAATTTATTAGGGATTTATTAGGAGCCCAGGCTGGAGGGGCTGCATTTGGTGAAGGCTTTGTTCCTGCAGCAGGACATGACATGAGGGCAAGTGAGATCAAGAGAAGAGGAAAAATGCATGCTTTATAAGAATCTCACTCTGTGATGATGACTCTAATCAATTCACATGGGCAGAGTTCTCATGCCTTAGGCACCTGTGAAAGGGTCAACCCTTCTGCTAAACATGAAGTTTCCCACTGGACATCCATGGCCTGTGCTTGTCATTCTAGGTAGAGATTGGGAGGATCTTGGAGGATCATGCCAGCTCTAGCAACCAATCACCCACCCAACCAACCAACCAACCAATCAACCAATAATTATGAAAAGCCATTTAACAAGACCTCATTTCAACAGATATGCCCGTCATCCTCCTTACAATGGGAAGTGTAAATAGACAGATGGCAGTCGAGGCTGGCCTGGGAAAATGAGACCCAATCTCAAAACTAGCCGTCGCTAATAAGGATGAAGGTGTGGCTCAAGTGGTAGAGGGACTGCCTATCGAATGCAAAGCCCTAAGTGCAAATGCCAGCACCATCAAAAGCATTAAGTGTCCCACCCATGGCTTTGGGAAGATACACTCAAACCCTAGCAAAGCCTTTGGTCACACACCTGGCGTCATGGTTCCTGGCCTCCAGATGTCTTGTAGTGGCCTTTCTGTCAACCACAGTTCCAACTTTCTCTGCTTCGACAGGCATGCATGGCTGTTCAGAGGGACCTGGAGCTGCCGGGACTCCTTCTGCAGCAAGGGTGTCTAAGGCTGGAATTAGCACATGAGAGGTTGGAAGTCTGGATCCTGGATTCTGGTCCAGTTCTGCCATTGGCTCACACTCACACAAGTGGGCTTGGACTCTACCTTTCTATCACTGGGCCTCAATGCTTTCTGTCCTATAATATAGGAGGCCAGAGTTCCAGTGTGGACTCCAAAGGAACTTCTGGCTCAGGGAAAGTTCTAGAATAAGGGTAGAGGTATGTGTTCAGGAAAACTCTTATTCTTAATGGAGATGGGATGGGTTGTGGACTGTGATGCTGAGAGAGGAGGGAGTGAGTAAGCAGGTGTGTGAGTGAGCAAGCAAGAGAGAAATATCCTGGTGAAGCTCCAGGTTTGTATGGTAATTTCTAGCAGGAGACAGCATCTTATTTGACCAAAGTTGCTTCAATATCAAGACAATCAGTCATTAGTGCTGGGTGCCCATGGCTCATACCTATAATCCTAGATACTCAGGAGGCTGGGATCTGAGGATCTTGGTTTGAAGCCAGACAAACGCGAGACTCTCATCTCTAATTACTCACCAAAAAGCCAGAAATAGAGCTGTGGCTCAAGCGGTAGAGTGCTAGCCTTGAGTGAAAAGGAACAGCACCCAGGTACTGAATTCAAGGCCCAGCACTGGCATACACATACAAAAAACACCAACACACTTAGAACTAAAACAAAAACCATCATCAGGTGCTCCTGAGCCAGGTCTGCCTTCATCACTCATGACTTGTGCCCTGACCTGTGATATGGCAGAAGGGTGGACACTAGGGTGTGAATGCCCTGATCTAATACCATGCACTTCTTACCACGGTAGCAACGATGGGGTAGGTAAATTCTGTCAGCTTGAACACAGAAGTTCTTCCCCTGAAGAACTTCTTCCAGGAGTCAGCAGGGCAGAGGGACGAGGCTCTATGGGGCACACTGGGAAGATGCCTGATGTCAGGAAGTTAGAGAAACCCTGCATCCTCTGATGCCCAAGGGAAGCATGATGTCATAGGAACGCTAGGCCACAGAATGTGATGTCGTAAAAGTGCTCTCAAGGTGGAGGCAGGCCCCTGGGCCCCCGGAGAAGGTCAAAGCTGGAGGCTGAAGCCAAGTGGATAGTTTGGGTTTCTCTCTTTTGAAAATGTTAGGTTGCTAAGGGCTGCTGGGGTTTGAGTTCCCACCTTAAGGTTTGATTTCCAACCCTGGGTTAAACCAGGGCCTCTTGGACAGCTCAGAGTTAGGGTCAAACAGGATAGGCCAGGGTCCAGGGTGGGTGTGCACACCTCCCTGTGTGCAGGGCTGGAAGGGCCTTGTAAGTCCTATGATCCAAGGTGGGCTGCAGGGGGCAGGGGTGGGGTCCACGCTGGAGGTAGGGAAAGCAGGATGCTATGAAAGGCCCACAGATGGACCCTCACATGCTTGGCAGACCGGCAGACCATTCTCCCTAGCATGTGTTAAGGCCAGTTGGTTGAAGGCTGCAACGTTTGGCTAGATAAATGACTGAAGGTACGTGGGGGAGTCTTTATGGTAAAAGGCAGGGGCTCTGAGTCTCCACCAGCTTAAGAAATCCTTGGGCAATTCAGAAAATAGACACTCAGCAGGCCTGGGGAGGATGCTAATAAAGCCACTAGATACTATGGTGAGGAGGGGGGGCTGGCAAGGAGCCTAGGGAATGCAGGGAGCTGTTTGTACAGGAGAGGGGTCATAGCTCCCCTAGCTCTCCAAACCGCAGGTCTCCCTCCCCACTCCTGCCAAGGCCCAGTGGGCACATGCCCAGTCTGTCATCTCAGAGGGCGGTGCAGATGGAAGGACAGACAAGCAGCATCTTTTGTTTCATAGATGCAACTGCGCAGAAAGCCGCGTGTCATTCTCACAAAGAGGAACAGAAACAGCAGGCAATTAGGCAGGAGTGTATCAATTAGTGAGCCAGAAAAATGCTTTATGATATGCTGATGATTCAACACTGTCAAACAAAAACAAAATAAAAAAAACATACCCCCCCAAACAAATACTAGAAACTAAAAAAAAAAAAAAGGAAAGACAAGGAAAACAAAAACCTTTAAGCAATCACATCATTTAAGTGCATTTACAAAGGTAAGTGTGGCAACACATGCTTATAATCCCAGACCTTGGATGCTAGAAGGCAGAAAGTTCTCTATCTTGAGGTCCACATGGTCATACTTTGTCTCAACACACACACACACACACACACACACACACACACACACACACAGGATGGGGATGCACTAGGTTCAATTTCCTGTCCTGTTTCCTCTTTGGGTTATGAAATCAGCTTGACCTTCCACCCACTTTCCATCTTGGAAAATATGCCAAGTCTTGACTAGAGCTGAGCTCTGAGAGCATACACATAACACATTCCTGCCTGGTCCAGGACATCACTCTGCCTGTCCCTTTTCAGAGGGGTTGATAGAGCCACCCACCTGGAGCTGCACAAGGTCTGGCTTTCACAAATGCTTTAAGCAAGAGAAACAGCAGGGCTTACTACTCTGCCCTTTGTATTGAATCCCATCATCTATGCCCATTGCTACAGAAAGCAAGATGGACAAGAGCTCTTCTTGGAGGTCTGGTTTCCTCCCTGGAAAACTGCCCACCTCCCCCCCCCCCCCCTGCCAATTTCTACTTTGCAAGATCATTGCCAGGGTTAGGTGAAAAAATATACAAAGATGGTGGCATACGGTAGGTGCTAAGTTCCTGTCACTTGGAACCCTGGTACTTTTGCTGGTTGGTTTTTCTCCTCTTTCTCCTACAAGCACTGTTTCCTCTTCTGTGCCAGGCCTTACCCAGTATCCATCAGCGGCTCCCTTCCCTCTCCCTAGCCTTGGTCTTAATATAAGACTATCACATAAAAACAAGATTGCCTGTTTTTATTGTTACCTCCCTCCCTCCCTCCCTCCCTCCCTCCCTCCCTCCCTCCCTCCCTCCCTCCCTCCCTCCCTCCCTTCCTTCCTTCCTTCCTTCCTTCCTTCCTTCTTTCCTTCCTTCCTTCCTTCCTTCCTTCCTTCCTTCCTTCCTTTCTCCCTTCTTTCCCTCCTTCCTTCTCTCCCTTCCTCCCTATTTCCTTCCTCCCTCCCACCTTCCTTCCATCCTTATTTCCTTCCTTTATTTTCCCTTCTCTTTTTTCTTTTTTTTTAAATTTTATTTGTGAACATACTGTACAGAGGGGTTACAATTACATGGTCAGGATAATGCGTACATTTCTTACCAAGCATTGCAGCCTCCTCCTTTGTTTACCCTTCACATCCCTTCCCAGCCTCCCCCCTCCCCCCCAATCCCAATCCTTCCCCCCCCCCCCTTCGCGCCGACGTTGTAAAGCTCGTTTTGGACATGACAACTTGTACTTCTCATTGTTGCAACAGGTCCACCTGTATCCTTAAACGACTTGTTTTTCCCCATCTCCTCCACAAATTATACCGACATTAAATATAGTGAAAGCAGGGGTTATACTGTGGGGGAGGGACATACAAAGCAACAAAGAAATAATCTTATAAATGCGTTAGAAACACATGCATGAGAGAAAAAAACATTAAAATACATATCTCTTTCCCTCCTTCCTTCTCTCCCTTCCTCCCTATTTCCTTCCTCCCTCCCACCTTCCTTCCATCCTTATTTCCTTCCTTTATTTTCCCTTCTCTTTTTTCTTTTTTCTCTTCTCTTCCTCCCTCCCTTCCTCTCTCTTTCCCTCTTTTCCTCTCCTTCCTTCCTTCCTTCTTTCCTTCCTCCCCCCTCCCCCCTCCCTGTAGATTAAATGTCTTTTTTGAAAAATGCTTCCTACCAGAATGTTTCAGCTTAGGATTTTCAGATTAAAGATGCTCTACTTGCATCCTGGTTCAGAAATATGGCAACGTTGCATGTAGAGCGGCAGCCACAACACCCACACCAATTGTGTTTGATTCATCAGCCTCCTTCCCTGCTCTGAGCTGGCCTGTCCTGCTTTCTGAGCCTTGGCTTTCTCGGCCTCCAGGGAAGTTGCCATCCAGCAGATGGATGGGCACTTCTCAGCTCGGGAGAAAATTCACTTCAGCAACCCAAGAGCAGTCTGAGAAACAAATGTTTCTGCTGTAAACATCTCACTGAGTCATAAACCTCAGCTTCTCTTTACAGCCCTGCAGAGAGGTGACCCTGCCCTTCTAGGACCTCTGTTGCTGGGCCTTATGGTTTATGAGTCTTGTTTTCTGCAGAGGAGAATTGGTGGCTCTCTGGGAAGGAGCAGAAATTCAGGAAGGGGTCATGCAGGACCTCAGGCAGGTCTGATCAGGACCACCTGTCTAATGGTGGACAGCTTTATTCCACCTGGTTGGGTGCTCTGCCCTGTGCCGGAACAGTACAAGAAGCCAAGTCTCCTGTGGACACTGTGAGATCCACCCAGGGGACCCACCTCCTCCATGAGCTCCATGAGGAAGCTCCTGAAGTCCTGTTGCACTGGGTAGCATTTAACTATTGCACTAAGATTGTGCCTTGGTTTGCTGGAGCTACTGTCACAAAATACCTCAAGCAGATGGTATTATACAATGGAAATAGATGGGCATAGTTTTGGAGGCTGGGAAATACAAGGTCAAGGTATCTGTAGGTTTGGTTTCTCCTGTTTTCTGACTTATGTGTCCAAATTTTCTAAGGGCACTGGGCAGACTGGATTAGGGAACACTTAATGGATTTGTGTTAAGTAAATCACTTCTTCAAAGGCCCTGTCTACAAAGACAGCCCCGTTGTGAGGTCCTTTACCATCAGAGCACTGGAAGGGCCATGATTGAATTCATCAGAAATAAGAAAGGAGCTGAGTGGGAACAAGAAAAAAAATATTATGGTTTAAGCTAAACAAAGTTGAACTTGGTGTTTTAGAAATAACAGCCATAGGTTTAGGAAGATTCTGAGAGTCCATGTGAGGTACTAATTTGTCATTTTGCTGGGGCATTGATATGATTTCCAAGGTCTACTTAATCTCATAAGGTTGAGTGAGGAAGGCTTATCACCAGGGCTCTGCTCTTCTGAACACACACACACACATACACACACACACACACACACACACACACACACACACACACACACACACACACGTTTTACAGAAGAAATGGTATGTTCTGGTAATTTCTAAGAACCTGTGACTTATCTGCAAGACATAGGGTCCGACTTGTAGGGAGTCTGCCATGACTCAGCCCAGCACCTGGTTTTTTCCTTTATTGTTTTAGAATAAAGACCTGCAGGTCATTGCAAAAAAAAAAAATACCAAAAAACGAAAAACATTTTTATTGTAAAAGTACTGTACAGAGGGGTTGGTTACAGTTACATGAGCAAGGTCATGAGTACATTTCCCATCAAGCATTGTTACCTCCTCCTTTGTTTTTCTCCTACCCTCCCACCTCTACAAACTACAGTTCCTCCCCGCCCCCCACAAACTACACTCCCCCCACACCTAAATCATTGTTTGTTTTTCAACATAGTGTCTTGTACATCTCATTGTTACAATGGGTCAACCTGTATCCCTATTTAAGCATTTTGTTTTTTCCCTTCCCCTCCCCAAGCTAGAGAAGTGTATATACAAGATGCAGGGCACCTACATCAAATACAGTGAAAACAGGGGTTATACTGTGGGAGAGGAACCTACAAAGAAACAAAAAATCACATGGTACATTATAAATAAGTTAGAAACAATAGCAAGCAAGAAAAAAACCACTTGTGTCCCTATCTTGGGGTGCATTTCCCTTAACATCATCTTATCTGGTCATATGTACATAGCTTTTGACCTTTTCTGCTTGTCCTACACATGTACTAGTTATTGGAAATAAGGGAAACCATAGCACCTATATTTCTTTGGGCCTGGCTTATTTCACTTAATAGAAGTTTTTCCATGTCTTTCAATTTCCTAACAAATGGGGGCAAAGTCATTCTTTCTGATGGAGGCATAGAATTGTTTTATATATATATATATAATTTTCTTGATCTATTCATCTACTGAGGGGCATCTGGGTTGGTTCCACATCTTAGCTATGGTAAATAATGCTGCAATAAACATAGTTGTTCTGGTAGCTTTAGTGTGGTCTTGTTTGTGACCATTTGGGTAAATGCCCAAAAGTGGGATTGCTGGGTCATAGGGGAGCTCTATGTGGAGTCTTTTGAGGAACCTCCATACTGCTCCAGCACCTGGCTTCTGCAGGAAGTGTGCAATAATAAATGAGTACCGGAAACAGATGTGTTCTCATGTTCACAGCAGCCATGCTCTGTCCTAACACGTGGACTCCATTTCCAAGGACTGACAGTGATGGCAGCCTGGGACTCAGAAGGGTCTTGGTCCCCTGGCAACCAGTAAGATGAAGAGGCAGACAGTCCTGTTGCTGATTGATCCAGCGAGTGATCCAGATGTGCGGATGCTCTGGCTCAAGCGTTAGTTTCTGAGAAGGCCAAGATGGCTTCTCACCGGTTAGGGTTGGGATGCAGGAGATCGGCCTAGGGCAGAGGAAGTGGTCTACAGGAAGTCAAGGGGCTGGAGCGGCAGCCACAGAAGCTATTCTCCGCTTCTCCAGCAGGTGGCACCATCCAGCTGGTTATCCGAGGAGAGAGGCTCTGGCAGGCACAATGGCTTCCTGAGGCCTTCTTCCCTAGCTGCTGGTTCCTTAGCAAGGGTCACTGCACCAACAGCCTGACGTGGCATCTCCTTTCCTGGGGACTGAGAAAGGCAGGATATGTTCTCCCTTGGAAAACCCAGCCTCCCCATGTGCATTTCCTGGAGAGATGAAACTTAGCCTCTGCAGGAGGCTCTGCTGGTAGGGGACCAATGACTGAGGCACCAGGGCCATTCAGAAAGTGCCACTGTCAGCTTGTAATCCCAACCACCCAGGAGGCTGAGGTCTGAGAATCACGGCTTGGAGCCAGCCCCCAGCAGGAAAGTCCATGAGACACTTCATCTCTGATTAATACCATAAAGCTGGAAGTGGAGCTATGGCTCAAGTGGTAGAGTGCTAGGCTAGAGTAAAAAAAATCTCAGCGACAGTGACCAGGCCCTGAGTTCAAGCCCCAGGACTGGCACAACAACAACAACCAAATAAAGGAGAAAGAAAGTGGCATTACCCTTAGCAGCCTGGAGGTTTCCGGAGAAGAGCTTGCAACCATGTAGGAACACTTTACCTGGAAACTGTGGTCCCTTTCTAAGAGGGAGGTGTTGTCTAAATGGCTGGAGATGACATAAAATTCCCCTGTCCTGACTTAATCTTTTGTATCTTGCATGTCAGCTTCAGGGTGGCAACAGAGGATATAGTTAGGGCATTTGGATCTAGATGCTTCTTTGACTTGCTGTGTGATCTGAACCTCTCAGTGCCTAAGATCCCCTTCTGTAATCTGGGGAGTGGTAACAGTTTCTTATCTCATAGCTGTACTTTGAGAAATACATCACTAAATATGAAGCATGTAGGGACAGAGTTTGACACGGGGTTATTACCTCTCTGTGATTAGTGCTATTGGCTGAGCACAGGGTAATTTTCCAAAGGAGGTCGTTGGTGTGCAGTGGGTTCCCAATCATGCTGAATTGAACTTAAGTGAGGGGGAAAGAGTGACAGCTGGGAAGCAGAGCTAGAAAGGAAGGAGCCAGGGACAAGAGGGAACCTTCAGGACCCGCCCCAGACCCTTTGGAACTACACCTTGCCCCTCTAACAGTCCATTCTACCACAAACTCATCACTGGATGCATGTGTTGAACTTTGCACCTTTGCCATCCAATCACCTCTTGAGAGCACCACCAGTTGGTGGCTAAGCCTACAACACGTGAACTTTTGGGTCATTTTTATCATCAAATCAAACTGGGGGCCCCAAACCCTTCCCAGAGAGGGACTTGCTATTCAAACCACTCAGACCACTGAGGGCCACACTGAAGATGGATGATGTGAGAAGGAGGTCAGGGGAAGGATATGCCTGCTCTAGTTTCTAGTTGGAGGTTCTAGTGGCAGATAGGAGCACCCTGCATGAGACATGGGAATAGGGCTCAGCTCCCAGGTGTTGGAAATGACTTTCAGAATCAGGGAGTATCATGATGGAATGAGACTCAAGACTCAGGAATGACTCTGCAAGGCAAAATTTTACTTCCGCAGAAGGGGGCCCAGCTGACCAGAGTTACATCAACAAGCACACTGGGCAGGGAGGGAGTTCATCATGGGTTCATCCCTGACATGTTGCTGACTCTTGTTCTGATTGATCAGAACTTAGGTTCACAGTCTTACACAACTGACGAGTTTGAGATGGGGTCAGGAGTTTACCTAGTTACTAGTTAGAAACAAGAAGAAGGAAAAGAAGAGGAGGAGGAGGAAGAGGAGAGGAGAAGGAAGAGAAGGAGGAGGAGGAAGAAGAAGAGGAAGAGGAGGAAGAGGAGGAGGAGGAGAAGAAGACGAAAATCTATTGTTCAAAACAGAATGTGTCTCAATTGAGATAATTTCTTTTTCAACAGGATTTCACAGGGGTGACCAAGAGAACATGCAGACAGTTTTCGAGAACCATAAGGTGCATAATGAGTTGGGAGGTGGTGGGTGGCTGCCCCGAAATGGGGTTGCACATGTCAATCAACCATTTGACAGAAGAGACCTTAATTCTTACAAAGGGAAGTGCTGGCAGAAACCTGGCCATGCAGGAGCCCAGCCAACCAGCCCAGGGTGGGACAACCATGCATCACAGGCCAAAGGTCGGCAAGGCCCAGCATATACCCGGCCTTGGCAGGGTTAGAGGCCACCAGGGGCTTTGGAGCACCCCATACCTGATCTGGTAGAGCAACAGGCAGGACACAAATGGAAACTTCTCCCGCAGCCAGATCAGGAGGTGGCTCCTGGGGGCCTCAAACCTGGAGTAAAGGCAGGATGGGACTGTGTCACAAAATGGGATGAGGAAGTGAGTGAGGACCTTCCTCAGGCAGGGAGCTAGCAGCAGGTGGTGGGAAGTAGCTGGTGGTGGTGGTGGTGGGGGGGTGGTTAGCAGCTTTATTTAATTCAATTTGAAGTATTTTGAGTTTCAAAACCAGCATGTTTGTATCTGATAGGGTAAATTAGACTTTGCCAGAAAACTACACAGACATCCAGGTTCAGAGAACAAAGAAAGGTTTATTGCAGGGAAAGGGGCCAGAAAGACCCTTTCTCATAAGCGAGAAGTCAGAAGTGCCGGCTATTGTCTGAGGTGACCCATAAAACCTAGGAGGTCTAGGAGGGGCTGGAAGGGGCTAGGAGGTGGAGACCCTGGTGTGGACGTGAGGGCCAGGGGCTTCATCATGGTAGACTAGGATTTATGGCTGCTGTCCAAATAGTAGATAAGTAGATAAGCTGCCTAGACCTGAAGGTCACTCTAAGGGGCTCCTGTTGCCTTATATGGTGGTAGCTGTCCCAGAGAAGTACCATCCCAAGGTAGAGGGAGTTGGAGGCTGACTATTTACTGCCTTTATTAAATGGGCCTATTTGCCTAGGAAGGGAGGATGCTAAGCTGTGGAGTGGGGAAGAAGTGTGCTAAGCTATGGGAAGGGAGCTCATTTCTTTAACAGTACCCGCCTAGCTGTGTTCTAAGACCTGGTTCTTTTTCTCCATCCCAGTCTGAAGGAGCTGAGGGACAAGCAGATGGGTAGCCTGGGAAGGCAGTCTCTGGACTGCTCTCTGCCACAGGATCCCATTCTCAACATATCTGGAGTGGGACATCTACTGGGGATGCTGGTGAAGAGCCAAAGAACCTAGAGTCAGAGAGCTTAAATGTGTTGCTGCCAACTCCAAGCTTGGGGACTATGGACAAGGAACTAGCTCTCTGTATCCCTTTCCTTTCCTTTCCTTTCCTTTCCTTTCCTTCTTCCTTCCTTCCTTCCTTCCTTCCTTCCTTCCTTCCTTCCTTCCTTCCTTCCTTCCTTCCTCCCTCCCTTCCTTCCTTCCTCCCTCTTTCCCTCCCTCCCCCCTCTCCTTTTTTTGTTGGTCCTGGGGCTTGAACTCAGGGCCTTGGCACTGTCCTTGAGCTTGTTTTGCTCAAGGTTAGTGCTCATCAATCACTTGAGCTACAGCTCCAGTTCTGACCTTTTCTAAGTAGTTTATTGGAGATAAGAGTCTCACAGACTTTCCTGTCTGGGCTGGATTGACCTGTGATTTCAGCTTCCTGAGTAGTTAAGATTACAGATGTGAGCCATTGCTGCCCAGCTTCCAGTTTCTTTTCTTTTCTTGTTCTCTCTCTCTTTTTTTTGTAAAGCTGGGAACAGAAATAGCATCTTTCTTATAAGATGCTCCAAGGAGTTACCAAGTGATGTATACCAATCATTTGACATTTATGTCTATGCTATTCTGAAGTATTTAGCCACATTAACTTGTAGCAGGAAGTTCCCATTAAGTTTCTATTATCTGAATCAAGCCTGAAGAACATATCTGCATTTGAGGAAGAACTGAAAGCTCCATGATAGTCAGTAGGCAAACCCTGGGATCAGAGAGGTATGTGTGTGTGGGGGGGGGGGGGAGGGGGGGAATGGGTCCCAGAGAATAACTCTTGGCAGGGAGAAGATACCTGTGTGTGGAGGCATTTCAGAGTCAAAAGCTTTAATATGATAACCCAGATTCTTTCTTCCTTTTCTTCCAATCAAGCCCCACTCTCTGATCTCCAAGGATGTGGGAGCACTGGAAGCAAACATCATTGGTGAGTCTACTCATGGTGTTGTTTCCCAAAGGGAGGGAAGTCCTTGGGAGGGAAGATGGAGGTCAGATGGGGAGCATTTAGCACTGTTCCTTCAGGCAGCAGGCTGTGCCTCAGGCCTAGAGGGATCTGAAGGGGACGGGGCTGGGAAGTTGGAACTTGGCTGTGGACTATCTCCGGGTTGTTCCTGGTACTCAAATTTCTGTATTTCCTTAAGAATTATTTCATCTTTGTAGACCCAGCTACATGGGTAGCTTTGTGTGTATTTGTGTGTGTGTGTCTGTGTGTGAGTCCTGGGCTTAAACTCAGGGCCTGGCACTGTTCTTGAGATTTTGTTCAAGGCTAGTGTTCTACCACTTGAACCACGGTGTCACTTCTGGCTGTTTGGTGGTTAACTGGAGATAAGAGTCCCACAGACTCTCTTATTGGCTAGCTTCAAACTGTGACCCTCAGATCTCAGCCTCTTGAGTGGCTAGGATTACAGGTGTGAACCACTGGTGCCGGCCTGGCTCCTGTGGAAGCCACCCCACGCTGACACACCACTGACAAGGCACACTCACACACACGTGGTTTCTACTGTGCTTTTGTGAATCTTTGGGTTGGTGTCTCCCCATGCTGGAATCCTCGTGCCTAGTTCTTGCTAGCACACCGTGCTGGGAGGGGTTCGTGTCCCAGCTCAGTCACCTCAGTGCCCAGTACTGGCTGGAACTAGACTTAGCACTTCCTTTCTCTTCTGTGGTGCTGAGGAATTGAACCCAGGGCCTCAGGCATGCAAGGCAAGCACTCTACCACTGAGCCATCTTCCCAGCCCCCAATCCCCTTTTATGGTGGCACGAGAGTTTGAACTCAGAGCTCGTCAGTTCTAGCACTTGAGCCACAACCCCAGCCCCTGTAGTTATTTCTCAGGTGAGGTTTCACATTCATGCGCAGATAGATCTGGACAGTGATCCTCCTATCTCTTCTTCCAGGGATCTGGGATGATGGGTCACATGGTCACCCTCCTCCATACCCTAGGCTGGTCTTGACCTGGGGTTACAGATGTGAGCCATCAAGCCTGGCCCTATGGCAGGTTTGGAAAGGGGACAACAATGCATTGGACTGAGTCAGTATCCTGCTGGGATGGAGTGGGGGATAGGGAAGGCCTGGAGAGAAGGGGGAGGAGCCACCCAAATCTCATTTCTGATTTTGCTCCAAGGGCTGTTCAAGAGTTTCCAGAAAGCTCAGAGGGATGCCTGAGAGGCTCCCTGGAAAACTTTCTTTGTTATCTAATAGGTGTCTTTGCTTTTTCCTTCCTGTGTTTCAGCCGGGCATAGCCATTGCCCTCCTCCATGCCTTATCTCTGGAGCAGCCTGGGCTGTGCTGCTTTCCCTGGGCAGTGCCTGGCTCAGGTCCCTGGGTGGCTCTGACCGCAGTCCCAGGGATGGTGCCGACATGGTGTGTTGGCTGGTCAGCAGGATGAGGTGGAAGGCTATCTAGGTAGGAAGGAAAATCATGGACGGTCGAGCCCCCATCGGTGGTTGCTCTTAGTGATGTCCTGAAATGACTGGAGGTCAATAGCAGCGTCTTGAATTTTATTTGCTTTTATTTCCTTTTTGGGGAAAAAGATGTGAGAGTGACAGACACCCACCGCTGGGCTGGTTGCCATGGCTACAGGGGCTTCCCAAGGCTGGACGGTGTGGGGGGGGGCAGTGGATGGGGACGGAGAACAGCGTGGAGTGGGGGCACTCCTGCCAGGCCAGTTAACCTGTTTTGTAGACGTGCAGTTTGGCAGCTTGGTCCCTGAGGAGGGGAGATCGATAGTAGTGCTCAACACATGTGTGTCCTTCGAGCTTCTGACCACTTCAGCTTTCCTAAAGAGGCATCAAAGAGCTCAAATAGGGCTTAGGGGTACAGGGCTGGCTTTGTGCTATAGAAGAGTTACTAGGAGACCAGGCGATTGAAGGCCAAAGCTCTGCCAAGAACAGGTATACAGGGATCTTCAAGGATCTCTCTCCCTCCCTCCCTCTCTGTCGCTCCCTCAGTCATATAGATGTGATTTGTTTAATTATAGTGAATCTTCACAATAGATTTCTGTCATTTATTTGATCTAGCTATGTATCAATTGATCTATCATCTTTCTACTTATGGATCATATAATTTTTATTAGTCATTTGCATCTCAGTAGGTTTTGAAAATCTAGGTTCCTTTGTGGTGGATGCAGTTATTTCCAGCACCCCCATAACTGTTACCTGACATCCTTGCTCCCTGCCACAGCTACTGCTGCATTAGTCCAAAGAGAATAAAGTTCCACCCTGTCATAGCAGAAAAGAGCCTGGAAGACATTAAACTAAGTGAACAAAGACAGATGCAGGAAAACAGTGCATGATCTCATTTTTATGTACAATCAAAAAGAATTAAATTCATAGATAGAATGATGATTGGTGGGTTGGTGTGTATGTGTGTGTGTGAGAGAGAGAATGAGAGAGAGAGAGAGAGCGAGAGACAGACAGACAGATATGAGGATCTGTTACTCAAACCGGTATAAACCTTTGATATGCAAGATGAGTAGATTTGCTGCACTCTAGTGGCCCATATCTGTAATCCTAGCTACTTGGGAGGCTGAGATCTAAGAATCTCAGTTTTAAGTCAGCCTAGGCAGGAAAGCTTGCGAGACTCTTATCTCCAATTAACCAGAAAGAAAAGCTGGATATGGCGCTGTGGCTAAAGTGGTAGAGTGCTAGTCTTGAGCAAAAAAGCTCAAAGACAGTGCCCAGGCCCTGAGTTCAAGCCTCAGTACCAGCACATACACTCAAACGAAAGATTAATAGCCTCTCTAATGTATCATACTGGGAATATAGTTATCAACATAGTACGGTATATGTGAAATTTGCTGAAGATAGTTCTTAAGTTTTTTTTATTATATGTATATATTTTTATTGTGAAAATACCATACAGAAGGGTTACAATTACATGGGCAAGGTAATGAGTACATTTCTTATCAAGCATTGTAGCCTCCTCCTTTGTTTCCCCTTCCCATCCCTTCCCATCTCCCCCCTCCTCCAGTTCTTAAGTTTTTAATGCATGTATGCACAAATGTGTTGATTTGTTTGATGGTTGTAAGTTTGATGATTGATTTACCATAGAAATTCTGTCTGCCTGCTTATCTATCTATCTATCTATCTATCTATCTATCTATCTATCTATCTATCTATCTATCTATCATCTGTATATCTATCACCTATCTATCTGAGAAGTTGCATAGTTGAAACACATGATTTCTATTTGTCAAGTGTAACAATACTTTTTTTTTTTTAAAAACATGAATCAAGATCATTTATCATTTTGTCACAACTTCAGAAGTCCACTGCTGAGAGAAGGTCCAGGAGCTTTGGTGGCAGCAGGGGCTGAGGGGACATGAAATAGATGTGGCCCCTGGGGTGAGTGTGGTCACTTCAGAATGTTCAGCGCTGGTGGGATCTGCCATAGGTCGAAGGCATTGGTGCAGGATTCAGAGGGAGACTGCATATGGTTGGGAAGAACTTTACATCCAATGTTATAGGGATCAATATTTCTATACAACTGGTATACTCATTAAGGTGTAAAAATAGAGCTGCTTGCCAGTGGCTCATACCTGTAATCTTAGCTACTCAGGAGGTTGAGAATTGAGGATTGCAGTTTGAAGCCAGTCTGGAGAAGAAAAATTTTGTAAGTCTCTTATCTCTAATTATCACCAAAAAGTTGGAAGTAGAGCTGTGGCTCTGCTGGTAGAGTGCTAGTTTGAAATGATAAAAGCTCGGGGATAGAGTCCAGGCCAAAGTTCAAGCCCCAAGACCAGAACATATGAACAAAAAAGATGTAAATGTAACTATATAATATGAGCATAAAATTTGCTTTGGTATTACCTGTGTGTGTGTGCATGTACTCACTGATACCAGAGTTATGGGTATAACTTTTGCTCAAATTTTTTTTTTACTCACAGCTGGTGCTCTACTATTGACCCACACTTCCAGTCTGGCATTTTGCTAGTTAATTGGAGATGGATTTGCACAGATTTTTCTGCCCAGGCTGACATTGAACTTTGGTTTTCTAGGTCCTCCAGCTTCTGAGTAGTGAGGATTACAGGTGGGAGCCACCTGTATCCAGCTCAATTCTGTTCATTTTATCCTCCCTCTGAGTTGTACAAAATGCTTTCAGAAATCAGTATAGTGAGTTCTCACACCCTCACACCCTACCCCCCCAAAGGTTATGATTTGAATTTTAATATGAGATGCCTTAACTTCAGAAAGATGAGATGGTTTTATCCAAGGGTATTTACTTTATTTCTATTTTATTTTGGAGTCCTCATAGTGCAGAATTAATGTTCTGACATGAAGCCAGAGATCATGATTTTCTTTTTTCTTTTTTTCATTGTGAAAATACTGTACAGAGGGGTTACAATTTCATGGGCAAGATAATGAGTACATTTCTTATCCAGCATTGTAGCCTCCTCCCCGCGGAGGGGCCCCACCCCCCCGGCCCCCCCCCCCCCCACCAAAGTTGTAAAGTTTGTTTTCGACATAACGACTTGTACATCTCATTGGTGCAATGGGTCCACCTGTACCCTATTTAAACAATTTGTTTTTCCCCTTCCCCTCCACAAATTATACCGACATCAAATACAGTGAAAGCAGGGGTTATTCTGTGGGGGAGGGACATACAAAGCAACAAATAAATAATCTTATAGAGATCATGATTTTCTATACTTGTTTTCTCTCCACTGGACTTCAGTTCCTTCCTTCACAAGTTCTGTCTGTGTGTCTTTCTTTTTCTTTCTGCCCTTCCTGAGGCTTGAGCTCAGGTCCTGGGTGCTGTCCTTGAGCTTTTTTGCTCAAGGTTAGTGCTCTACCACTTGAGCCACAGCTCTACTTCTGGCTTTTTTTTTTTTTTGCGGAGTGGGGGGAAGTGGTTAATTGGGGATGAGAGTCTCATGGACTTTTTCTTCCCTGAGCTTCAAACCACAATCTTCAGATCTCAGCGTCTCGAATAGCTAGGATTATAAGTGCTTGTCTTGAGCACAACAAATACATCTCCACCAGTGCCAGCCCTTTCATCCTTCTCCCCATCTCTTCCAACCTACCATCGCTTGGCTTATATATGTTCATTGAATATGGTGACTTTCTTTGCCTACCTTTTCTCTTTTCACTCATCCACCCTACTCCCCTTATTTCCCCACCCCTCAGACAAAATACGTTTCCGTTTCCTCGAATTCAGTTTGTTAAACTGTTCATTGCTCTGAGGAGTTACATCGCTGGAATCTTCCTCTGTGTATACCACACTTCAGTCAGTGTGTTTGTAAGTCTTTGCCTATGACCCTGTTTTTTTTTTCATATATGTCTATAAGTTAGATCTAACTTCCACCTTCGAGAGCTCTTTGTCTCTCTGAGCCTGAGGGGGTCAAAAATTTTAAATGACATCTTGTCAATGGGAGGTATTTTATGAACTTACTCTCTATGAGGGATTATAAGAAACAATTACATTTCCCCTTTATTCCCATCTCTATTTCCTCCCTTCTTTTTAGTTTGCTATTATTTTTACTTGGTTAAGGTTTACAGCATTTCCATTCTAGTCTTTAGGTCTCACAATTGGTTAGTTTGGGTTCTATATGTATATAGTTTAAAGATTTAGGTAAGTTGATGTTAGGCGAAATGAACCCCAAGATAAGGACTCAAGTGGTTTTCTTTCTTGCTATTGTTTCTAACATATTTATAAGCTGATTTCTTTGTTGCTTTGTATGTCCCTCCCCCACAGTATAACCCCTGTTTTCACTGTATTTGATGTAGGTATAATTTGGGGAGGGGAAGGGAAAAAACAAATCGTTTAAAGAGGGATACAGGTGGACCCATTGCAACAATGAGATGTACAAGTCGTTATGTCGAAAAACGAACTGTACAACTTTGGTATGGGGGGTGGGAGATGGGAAGGGATGGAAAGGGGAAACAAAGGAGGAGGCAACAATACTTGATAAGAAATGTACTCATTATCTTGCCCATGTAATTTTAACCCCTCTGTACAGTATTTTCACAATAAAAAAAAGAAATGTACTCATTACTTTGCTCATGTAATTGTAACCCCTCTGTATGGTATTTTCACAATAAAAAAACTTATCAATAAAAAAGATTTAGAATAAAAGGTTATTGGTTATCTTTTACTGACATTTTTCATATTTGCTTATTTTTGATTTACTTGTGAATTGAATCTATGATCAAGTAGATTTTTTTCGATGAAGGCTCAGAGTAGTGTATATTCAACACAGAATAATTTCAAGCAGTGATCATTATGAAATGTTATTTAACAATAATAAATAGAATAATGAGATAATGATAATAACCCTTCTTATTCTTTGGAGACTACTTTTCTTATTCATCTAGTATTTAATTGTTTTACTCTTCAAATTGGTGCTGTGTCATTCATCAGAGAATAAAATCATTACCTCTTTGTTTTTTCTCAAAAGATATATTTACAGAAGCATTTCTTGTCTCAATTGCCTTTCTTATTTTGGTTTCTTTAGCTATGCAAAAACTTTAATTGTATGTAATTAAATCTGATGATCTATTCTTTGTGATTTCTTCTATTACTTCTAAATTTACATACTCGAGATTCAATTTTATAGCCTTATTTTTTCTATAATTGGAATTTAATATCTTAATACATAGCTCTGTAATTCATTTAGAAATTTATCTACTATATGATTTAAGGAAGAACTCAAAATTAATATTTCCAGATTTATAACCCATGCTAATTTTTGATAAGCTCTTCCTTTTCTTTTCTTAAAAATAAAGTTTTTTTGGTACTGATCTTGGGGCCTGGGTCCTATACTTGGGTTTTTTGTTCAAAGCTAGTGCTCTTCTTCCAGCCTTTTTTTTTGGTGGTTAATTGGAGATAAGAATGCCATCTTCCTGCCCAGATTGTCTCTCAACTGTGAGCCTCTGGAGTAGCTAGGATTGCAGAAGTGAGCCACTGACACAGCTCAAGCTCTGGCTTTTCTATTGTTGTTGAGTCTTAAGTATTTGTGCATACACTTTTGTGAACTAGGGCTTACCCCCTGCTCTGCAAGGCCAATTGTTTCATCTAGATGGTTCTCTAAATCAGCTCTTCTCAATCTGTGTTTCATGTGCTTCAATAAATCCTCTCTAAACGGAGACTTAGGAGCAAATCAAACTGTCTACTTGACATGCGCCCCTCTGAACTCTGAAAGCAGTTCTGTCTCAAAGGTCTGCATGTCTGGCATCTGACTTCCTTTTACTGGAGTGTAAGCCCAGTGACCTCTCAATTATGCAAATGATGCGTTCTCCTTTGCAAGCTTGGCTCCTACAGCAAATCTCCAGTACCCACAAATCACATAGGGTCATCAAAGGTTTCTTTATTACACAGAAATGAGAAGTGTAAACTCATCATGCACGTGTCAAATTTAGAGGGCCACAGGACAAGCACAATGTTACCACGTGTCTTATGGTATCTGATAGTTTGTTGTGTTAATTCATCTTTTTATAAGCCCATCTTCAACTATCCTAAGGTGAATTGGTGGAGGGCAGGAAATCCATATCCTTAACTCTTGAGTGTCTAGTGTAGATAGAGCACAGCACGACTCACAAGACTGAGGCTTAATCATTGTTCATTAGAGGATGGCTCCATTTCTAAGCCCCACCCTCTCCTCCAACCCAATCTACTGGACCAATCGCTGGTGCATCATGGGTACTGTCAAACACAAGCAGTGAGACATGTGAGAGAGATCCCCCAAATTTCCTTAAATCAGTTTCATTGTGTGCATCCAAGCCACGGCCAGGATTGGATAAATTCAGAGATGAATCAGGCATGATTTTCTTCCTTATGGAACTCCGAAATTCGGAGGGAAAATGACAAATAGCTTAAATACAATTCAAAAGGGGACCTGATTGGTTCCACGCAAGTGGTGTCTCAATAAAGAGGAGGAAAGGAAGAGAAAAAACAATTTTTCATCATTAACCTTCTGGGATAAGAAACATCATAATTTTGGTCTTATTAAAGGCTGCCCCATGATTAATATTTCCTCCAAGAGGCAATTAAAGAATTATTATCTAGAGAGATTGTGACAAAAGGAATTAAACTATGCCAGCTCTGTTCAGGCAGAATAAGGATCAGCTTTGAGTATTACAAATTCAGTCTCTTTAGACTAAAGGCTTACATTTTATCCTTAACTTATACTAGGTGTGTATAAGAACCATTGAGTGGATAAGCAATGAATTATCCAGAGCTACTTAGCAAATACAATCTGTGGCACTAAATGGAATACATTATAATCACAGTGTGATAATCAGAATAATGATAATTTAACATGTGTGGTAGACGAGGGGTAGCAACTGTTTCTGTCAGCGAAAGCACTTGAATTGGCAGATGTAAAACTGTACTTTTCGTGCTATAGAAAGCACTTCATTATTTCCAACTATTATGGAAACAGGAGAGCATCTTGCCTTGGTGCTATGATTGTATCATGTTCACAAGTGCAGCTAATTATAAAAAATTTTATCAGAATTTTTTTTACAAACCCAGCTATTTTTTAAGGCCCTTAATGGGTGGATAATTGCAATACCTGTGAAACTTAAAAAAATATACATGGTAACCACTGAATGAACAGTAGGTATACTGTGTCTTTCATCATTTCAAAAGACTTAAAGAAGTCTTTATCTGGGAGAAGACAGTGACCCAGACAGGACAACTGTCTTGCTAAAAAAAAAAATGAGTAAATGAGTCATTATGTTTCAGCTTCTGCACAGTGTACAGTCAACTTTGTATTGTTGTTTTTGGCAGACACAGTCTTTTCTGGAATGAATGGTGTGTGTGGGTGTGTGTGTGTGTGTGTGTGTGTGTGTGTGTGTGTAATGTGCCTGTACTGGGGTTTGAACTTAGGGCCTGGGTGCTGATTAATTGGAGATCAGAGTCTCATGGACTTTTCTACCTGGGCTGACTCTGAACCCTGATCCTCAGATCTTAGCCTCCTGAGTAAGTAGGATTACAAGCCTGAGCCATTGGTGCCCAAATTAATTTTAGATGAAAAGTTTCTTTACTCTGAATATCTACACATCCCTGTGTAGCAATGTTCTATTCATCCTTCCATCTCAGCAGCTTCAAAATATTTTCTTGTCTATATTAGTCACTTCTTCCCCCTTTAGAGAAAAATTTCCACCTGATTAATGTTGCATTCAAAAACCTCTGCTTCGGGTGTGTTTTGCCATAGATGCCACCCAGCTGTAGCAGTCAGTGAGTCACACTGTGTGATAAATGAGCCTGAACGGCACTGGATACACTATCAACTTATCCCCATTAATCCAATCCATGAATGAGTCCTGAGTGTCATGGCTTCAAATGACACCTGAGCCGTGTACAGAAAATTCTCCCCACCAGATTCCCAAGCCCTGGAGAGATCTCAGGGGCCCATGGAGCTCTTCGTAAAAGATCGCCTCTCCTCCATGGCAGTCAGAGGACAGCAGCTCTGGTAGTCCCTTCTTTAGTTACATTTTTCTCTCTGCCTCTGTTCATGCTGGTTGTGCCATTTGCTTGGTAGATCTAGAGTGACCCCTAGGCAAGGTGGGTGTGTAACTAAGGGAGCCAGAAATCCTGTCTCTATATCAACCCAGAACTACTGGAGCTGGCAACACTCCCAGAATCTAGACAGCACTAGCCAGAACTGGCTGGTCTGTAGACAGTGTGCAAACAGGACCAGGGCAAGGAATCAGGCAGCAGCTGTGAAGTCTTCTAGAGTACATGATCAGGAAAGGATGCTGAGTGCAAGGGGGGTTGGGAAGGTAGGGGGGTGTCAGGACCCCCAGGTCTTTTCTGGGTGCTCTCTTCTGTCTGCCTTTGTAGCATCAAGGCTTCCTATTTCTGCTTTCTGCTGTATGTAGCCCTCCATCAAGTGAGAACTATACACAGAACGAAACCTTCATCTCTTTAAGGTTGTATTCAGGACAGCTAGGCTGAAGCTTGGTGGTTTGCAGATGGCCTGGGGTCCATCAAGCATTTGCAGTGTTTTAACTTTGCTTGTTGACTGCTGGTTCTAGAACTCTCCATACAGCAAGACGAGAAGTAGTCGCCACTGCTCTACATTTGTATCTGCTACTGAATTGTGAAGGAAAACGAATCTGGTCTCTCTATCCGCTCCCCAGAGCAAGGGGAAACCATTTGCTTTGCATGGCCTTTGGGACTAGGGGAAGTTTATTTTTCAAGTTCAGCTGCATCACACAAGACTCTGACTCTGCAGTGTCTGCCTGGGCGGGAGCCATGCTGCCTGGAGGCTTTTATGACTTTTAGAAGGTGCTCTGATGTCACTTTTTTCCATGTTCACTCTACTGTCTAGATTCTGGCCTTGGCCCAGGTCCTCTCTGGTCACACATTCTAGGAGGTCTCCTGGCTGCACCCATGCTTATGCATACTTTGTCTATAACAAGCTGGTTCTGGCAATTGTGCCTGAGTGTCTGCTCAGTTCTCTAGGGTGAGGAGAACTCTTCTCCGCTTCCAAGACTGAGAGCAGGTTGAAAGGGGGGCTTCCTAAAGGGGAAGCTGGCTGCCATGACAGTGTGTGCGTTAGTAATCAAGGTACTACTGCATTACTCTGGCTGAGTTGGTGTTTTATTGGTTGTTTTTCCTTAGTCCACTTTTTTTTTTTTTGTATCAGTAATGAGGCTTGAACTTGGGACTTGTGCACTGTTCCTTAGATTTTTTTTTTCTTCTTCTGGTTCTGTGGCTTGAACTCGGGGACTTTGTTCTGTCCCTGAGTTTTTTTTTTTTTTCTCAAGGCTAGAGCTCTCCAACTTAAGCTACAGCTCCACTTCCAGCTTTTTTGGTAGTTACTTAGATTGAGTTAAGAGACTTATGGACTTTCCTGCCTGACCATAATTCTCAGATTTCAGCTTCGTAGGAATACAGGTGTGAGCTATTGGTGTCCGACTCCTGAGCTCTTCTGGCTCAAGGCTGGTGCTTTACCACTTGAGCTACACCTCTACTTCCAGTGGTTAATTGGTGATAGGCTACATGGACTTTCCTGCCCAGGATGCCTTTGAATATCATCCTCAGATTTCATCCTCTTGTGTAGCCAGGACTACAGGGTGAGCCACCAGTGTATGACATTGTTGGGCATTCTAAAGTGGGTTACTCATATATGGTAGATGATTGGAATGCGAGTAATTGTTGGTGTGAGGTTTTGGTCACCAGAGGGTTGTCTCTGGGGAGGGGCCTCCTTCCTACTAACCTTCATGGCCCCGCTTGAAGATAAAGGAAGACATCTTTCCCACTAGAGTGTACACCGGATTTCTCCTTTTCTTTGACAACATTGGGTGTACATTTCCATACCCAAGCTATCCCCTGTTGCTATGACAACCACAGGACCACCTGAATGAATTCCTTTGCCTCTGTCAGGCCTTGCATCTTTCTATCCATGCTCTACCTGGAAGTTGCCATTCTGTAAATGAGATTGTGTCAATTAATGTCCTCTCCCAGCTTGCTATTCTACTGGAACGGAGTTTAGATATATTACTGTAGCTTCAGTGAACTAGGGGTATACTTAAATTCAGTTTTGCTGAGTTAAATTCTGCATGCTCAACTCCAATCCTATGCTCAACTCTAATCCCTCTTTTCTCATTTACAAATATTGGCTCTTCCTTGCCTCAGGCACTCAGTACCTGCAGTTCGCTCTGCCCAGGGCAGTTCTTCACCTGCTTAGATCTACCTTGTTCTTCAGATTTGCTCAAATGTCCCTTCTTTGAAGAAAACTTTCTGGAATCTTATCTTGCTCCTACCTTGACCCAGATACTCCAGCAATCTCATTCCTTTTGGGTTTACAGTGAATGTATGCAGAGTTCTGTTGTTGTTGCTTATTAGGCCACCAGATCTGAGAAGGAAAATCCCATTAAGATCATCTTTAGCATTCGGCAAAAGAGTATAAGGAATAGTTCAAGTCTGACTACTGGTGTGTTCATGTATACACACACACACACACACACACACACACACACACACACACACACACAGACATCCCTGGGAGCACAAGTGTCCAATAGCTTACAACTCAGAAGACATTCAAGAAAATATAATGTTTGACATATCTTTGTGTTTAAAGCTATTTTGCTGAAGCTTCTTGACTCACTGCAGAGCCAAACATGGTCAAGAATATGACAATGAAAAGGAAAACTCTTGAGAATCTCATTTCTCTATATTTGGGGGGTTGATTATCTCTTGCAGGCCAACACTTCAGTTTCATTATCTGTAACAAGGACAGTTTGAAATGAAATAGGCCAGCCTTTTTTGTCTGTCTGTCTGTCTGTCTGTCTGTCTTTCTCTCCCCCCTCTCTCTCCCCCTCTCTCTCTTCCTCTCTATTTCTTTCTCTATCTTTCTCTTTCTCTCTTTTTCACCCTCCCTCCCTCCTCCCTCCCTCCCTCCCTCCCTCCCTTCCTTCCTCCCTCCCTCCCTCCCTCCCTCCCTCCCTCCCTCCCTCCCTTCCTTCCTTCCTTCCTTCTCTTCCTTCCTTCCTTCTCTTCCTTCCTTCCCTTCCTTCCTTCCTTCCTTCCTTCCTTCCTTCCTTCCTTCCTTCCTTCCTTCCTTCCTTCCTTCCTTCCTTCCTTCCTTCCTTCCTTCCTTCCTTCCTTCCTTCCTTCTTTGTCATAGGACTTGAAGCTGGAGCTGTCCCTGAGCTCTTTTGCTCAAGGCTAGTACTCTTCCACTTTGAGCCACAACTCCACTTCCAGTTTTCTAGTGGTTAGTTGAAGATAAGAATCTCATGGATCTTCCATTAGGTCTGGCTTTGAACTGCAATCCTCAGATTTCAGCCTCCTGAGTAGCTAGGATTATAGGCATGAGCCACCAGTGCCTGACAAAACCAGCCTTTTCTGTTCTGAATGTTGATGGTTTGGGGGGTATGATCTCTGTGTCTCAGACATCTCCATCTTCTCAGACTCTAAAAAGCAAATGATTGTTTGCAAATGCTTACCACATTTTTGTGAATGACTGTACCAGTCATCTATCTATCTATCTATCTATCTATCTATCTATCTATCTATCTATCTATCTATGATATATCTAATTTTGTCTCGGGGGAAGTGTTTCTGGGGGAAGTGTTTCTCTGATTTTCTTATTAGCTCCACATTGAAAAGTTTATATATTTTTAAGAGTGTAGCACTTGCTCTGTGCTGATTAGAATTGTGAACCACACATTTTTAGAGTGTGTGGCCAGTGGTCCATCTGCTTGTGCAGGGGGAAGATGCTGTCTGCCCCCTCTTCTTCTCTTGTCAGGCCCAGGCCTGTGGGGACAGGAAGCTAATTATCACTTTCTAGCACACTTGAAGCCTCCTCCTGGCTTGAAAGGATGGCCCCCATGCTGGTCCTCCAAAAACCACCCACACAAACAATTATTTCCTTAGCTCCATGTCACTCCGTTGCTTATGTGTCCGTCATACTTGAACTTTGATCATGAGATTCATGCGAGATTTAATGTCAAGAAAAGTGCTGGCTGGGAGGGCCTTAGCGTCTCCCTACTCAGGGGTTATAATGAATGTGGATACCTCTACAGTGTTCAGTCACTGTGAGAGGCACGTGGGATCCCCCTCCCAGGGCAGGTAAAATCAGATTGGGGGTGGGGTCAGACCTGTAAAAACTCCACTCTGTCAACAGGTGAGCAGTTGTCGGTAGGGGTCCAACAGATGTAGTTGGAGCCCCCAGAGGATGTCTGGCAAGATGAAAGATGTGGATTAGGCAAACTGATCACCTCACATGAAAACTCATACTGGTAGAGTCTCTTGCTGCTTGTGTTTTGTGCCAAGCAATCTGCATTTTGTTTCTCACTTAGTCTTGACAATAGCACACAAAGTGGGACTTCCAGAAAATCCTGATTACATGGAGGGGATTGTTTAATAAAAGATAGTAATTTTCCCCACAGTCACATGATGCTACTACAAAGAGAGCTGTTCTTTGTGTCTTTTATGGTGTGACAAAACCATCTCAAGCCAGGCACTGATGGGTCCTGCCTATAATCCTAGCTACTCAGGAGCCTAAGATCTGAGGGTAGAGGCTTGAAGCCAACCTGGGCAGACAAATCTGAGAAACTCTACTTTCCAATGAGCCAGCGAAAGCTGGAAGTTGAACTGTGGTTCAGTTGGTAGAGCACCAGCCTTGAGGGGAAAAAAAGAACCAAATGAGCACACTAAGCCTTGAGTTCAAGCCCCAGCACTGGTACTATGTATGCATGCATGCAAGCACACATAATAGTGCACACACACAACCTAGTGAGATTAAGCAACTCTTTCATGATGGTCTTAGATTATGTGGACCCAGTGCAAAGGAATATCTCTGCTCTCACAAGGACTTTAATTATGGTAGGTAGACTGAATAGGGGCTGGCCTCTGGGGCGAGCTATCTGGACTGTTTCCCAGGGAATTTACTATCTACCTTACATTGATTTTATCATAAAGATGCTGCTTCAGATGCACCCCTGATAAATCCACCATCAGCTGAAATATCATGGATTGAAAGTGTAGTTAATACCCTTGATCTGTCGAACCATCTTAGTCTAGCAACAGTGTACTGGAAAGATTGACCTGGTGACTGGTTCACTGCTGCTGTCCAACGTAGCAAAAGAAATATACTGCCATATCACTAGATCCAAATTCACAGTTCCTCTTACAATGGAACTGGATGGGAATTGTTTCTGTACCAATATAGAGTCAAAAATTAGAAAGCTAAAGCTCTGTTGAATTTGGGAGCATCTGTACATTCTTCCCCCAGCTAATTGATGACATTTTGTAAAGAGTAATACACTTGGAATCACAATACCACCCCCTCCCACAGAGTTTCAAGTAAGCATGTTTATATCCCCTGGTCACTTATGACTTTAGCTTTCTGCAGCCCAGTGATCAGTAAAGATATGTGTCTCAGAGAAGTTCTGAAGATTGGCTAGGCAGGTCTGATAAGCATCCTATATGTTAGATGTTTTATTCTTGTCATGTCCTCTAGCACTTAGCAAGTAGATTTTTTTCCCTCCTAGCCAGAGCTTAATGAGGTTGTTCACTTTCATCTTGATTTAGTCCACACCACAGATAAAGTTCAGAGCAGAAGGAGATTAGAACTTTCAAGTCCTGTCCCACTTGGAGACACATGTCACCAAAGCCTTTTTATATGAATTGGCCGCACTGTGCTTTGCCTTCCACTTCCAGGCTGCAAGAGGGATTTCAGGCTATTGTGACTGACATAATGGCAGCGTTGATTAACTCTGTCAATTTAATTAAATAGCTAGGGACATGCAGCCGCCATCTCGGGCTATCTGCTTCAGGGCAGAGTAGGCATGAGAAGGAAGGGATCTGCGAACAGTTGCTTTTTCAAGATTTTTGGAAGCAGAATACAGTTTCCTTTTCCTTTTTTCTTTTTTTTTTTTTTTTTTTGTATGCAACAACTCACTTGATCCACTGGAGACTCAATTAGAATTAATCTGTGAGATACATGGGAACATGAACTCTGTGGCAGACCTCTGCACAAGCAGCGATCGGAACACTCTCCCACGAGGTCTCTCCCGCCACAGATCACATTTCTGAAAATTTCCAATCTGCTCCCTTTTGATGACAATCGATGCATCTGCGTTTTAAAAACGCTTATTACACCCCCTGTGTGGATTTGGTGCTGTTTGAGAAGCTACTGAGACTGCAGTGTACAAGTTGTCTCTGCCTTTCTTATGTTTTGTGTGTGTGTGTGTGTGTGTGTGTGTGTGTGTGTGTCTTTTGTTTAGTTTGTTTTTGTTGTGAGTACTCGGTTTTGAACTCAGAGCGTTGCCCTGGCTAAGCAAGCACTCTAGTACTTGAGACATTTGCGTCAGTCCCAGCCCTGTTGTGCTTTAGTTATTTTCTCAGATAGGGCAAAAGCCCAAGTGGACTTTGGACTGTGGTCTCTGTCTTCTGAGTAGCTGGCATTACAGAGGTGAGTCACCATATGTTCAATCCTTTTTTTTTTAATGCCTGTTCTGAAGAAAACTTCCAGCATGCAACTGTAGGTAGATGGTAAGTAGATCTCGTGGCGGACCAGGCAGTGAAGCCGATCTGGAGATCTGGGTGAGGCCATTTAAAAGACAACTGGAGCCTTGACATGAGAAGTGAAATGGATCCAGAGGAGATAGGAACTCCTAGGCTGGAGGAGCCAGCTTGTTCCATGCTGGGCTCCGGGATAACAGAAGACATTGGAGGCAGGGTGCCTTCCTTCGGCCTTCCCTGCCTCAGAAGCCTCAGTTGAAGTTGGCTCAGCCTGGACTCCTTTCTCCCCCTTCCTCCTCTGCCTTCTTCTAGATTATTCTGCCCATCTTTCTCCCCCCAGGTACCTCCATCATGAGGTTGCTTTGTCACATGCCAAGAAACACTGTCTTCAAAGCCCCCTTCCTTGGAGACTGGATTTGGGAAATTAGCACTAACGTATAAATTCACAGTTTATACAGGCCTGGGTAGGGGACATTTGCAGACTCTAGGAGGAAGTCAGTCTGAACCTTTTATTCATTATACAGGTGGTGGGATTTTTTTCAGTTTCATCTTCTCCTGTTTCTGTTCCTATTTGGAGGGCTCTCTTCTTTGCCTGGTATGCCATTCCAATTTCATCTGGTCAATTCATCCTCTAAGGCTCAAAAGCACCTCCTCTGGAGAGCCTTCCTCCGTTTCTCCTGCAGTATGGCTGTCACCCCCTCGGATCTCATCCTTATCAGACTGTATGGAAGGGCTCTGTCCCTCTGGATAGGGCTCTCTGTGTGCTTCATTCCCGCAGCACTCTGGGTAAGACTCTGGGTGTCCAGGGGGGCTGGTCAGTCAAAAGGTGGGGAAGGAGCAGTGAATTCACAAACAGCCTGTCACGAAACCAGCAGATGGGCCCTGCCAGATTGCAAAAAGCAGCTGGGTGTGAGGAGATCAGAGCCAATGCAGTTAATTAAAAACATTTTTATTTGACCTGTTTTTCTGCTGAGGAATTCCAGAGACGATGAGTCAGGTATTGGAATACTGTGAGTGCCGGCCGCAGGCCAAAGCCAAAGAGGGGAGTCCTTATCTGAACCAGATGTCCGTGCACCACTGTCACCTTGGGTCTCGCATCTCCATGCAAGGTAAGGAGGGCACGTGACCTTCCTGAGGTCACAGGAAGTGGCCTATGTAACTTAAGTGAAGTGACTCCCAGAGCTGTGACAGGCTGTCTCATTAGTCCTAATGTGTTCCAAGTGCGAAGGAAGGCAAACAGAAAGGTAAGGCCCACTAATGTGTCCAGGTTGCACAGCCAATCTTTGTATGTATCTGGCATCCTTAGTGGAAGAGCAGAAAGTCTTGGTTAGGAAAATGATGGCATTTCCTAACTGGGATAACTAGAAATACAGCTGTGTTGGAGCCAAGTGGGGCTTACTTTCCAGAGGTTGACACAAAAACATTCCAGTATCATGTCTTTCTTTGGTAGTGTCCCTCTCAGATGCATATGTTAGATCCTGGTACTCACTGTGATCATAGCAAGAGGTGGAGCCTGTGGAATGTCAGTCATGAGGGCTCCATTGCTGTGAATGCATCCCAAGAGAAAAGGCTGGAGTCCCCTCATTCCCTTCTGTCAGGTAAAGACATCATTTGGGAAGTATAGAGCAAGCTTCCCCAGCCATCTAGCTGCTCATACCTTGACTTTGAACATTGCAGTCTTCAGAACTATGAACAATAAAGTTTTGTTGTATACATTCCGCCTTGTCAAGGCTTGGTATTGGGTTCCTGCGTTACGCAAGCTATGTAGGAAGTAGAAATTTAGGAAGATAGTGTTTTTTTTTTAGCCCTGTCTGGTTAAAACCTTGATTTAAGCCTATAATCCCAGTGTGATGGTGTGGCAGGGCCTGTGATCTTAGCTATCTAAGAGGCTACAACTAGGAGGATTTGGTCCAAGGCTGCTTCTAGATAAAAATGAGGGAGTTTATCTAAAAAATAATCTAAAGAGAAAAGGGCTACAGGTATGATTCAAGTGATAGAGTTCTTGCAAACATGGGGGCCTTGGTTTCCAACTCCACTTACTTATTTATAAATAAATAAAAATTATTGGTTTATAAACAAACAAGCAAAGCGGGTAGAGATCTGTTACAGCAGCCAGAATGGACTAAAGCTTCTTGGTGAAATCCCTCTCTTGCTTTCCTATTCCCAACCCAGGTTAAAAAACATTCTCCCTTGAGAATAATCTTATGTACCAGGGAATTCTGGTAGTGTTCTGGGCTTATTTGATGTGATGAGTGCATTTGTTTGATACAGGGTGCTGGAAGGTGTTGACACTGATACTGGGAAGAGAAGTAGTGGGACTAAAGGCATGTAGACACCACCTGGTGCTTCAGGGTCAAAGCAGATGAAAAGGTCAGTGCTTTAACCGAGGCTCGGAAATCTTTATGAACTAGTGTGCCTCTCTCCAAAAGCAGGCGGGAGACAGAGCTGGTGGCTAAGGGCCGATGATGCCGATAGCTGAGAGTGTTCCTGGCTATCTGGGGTCAGTGGTCCCTGGGAAGTTCCTTCTTGGTAGAATGCAATAGTGAAAAGAGTTTTAGAATTCAGCCTTTGCCATTTCATAGACATGTGATCTGGGTCAAATTTTCACTAAACTCCGTTTCCCTTACTCAACAATTTGGGAAATTAACCTTTGCCTCATTGATTTGTTCTGAAGATCAAATATTTACCATATAGAGGATTTCAACTTCAAGACGGCCTCAGGCAATCTGCTTAAAAAATCTCCTAGTTGCCATATGAATATTAATGAAAATATTATAGAAATATTATAGAAAAACAATACTGAAAACAGGAACCAACTTACAGCATTGTTTTTACATCTAATATCTACTGGGCTCATCCATACCCCAGTAATTTTAGCTTTTTTAGTGTTATGGAATAACCCACCTGCTCCCTCTCCCTCCCTCCCTCCCTCTCTTTCTCCCTCCCTCTCTTCCTCCCTCCCTCTCTTCCTTCCTTCCTTCTTGCCTTCCTTTCTTCTTTCCCTCCTTCCTTCCCGTCTTCCCTCCTTCTACTCCTTTCCTCTTTTTCTTCTCTTCCTTCCCTTCCTTTATTTTTCCCTATGGACTTATATGCTCTCTTTCTTGGTTCATGATGTAAGTGCCATCTTGATGTAAGTGCCACACTTGCCATAATGTGTTGTCTTTGGCAGAGTTCCAAAACCATAGGGTTGCCTGATCTTGGGTTAGAACCTCCAGAATTGTGACTCTTCTTAAAGTTAGCTGAGTCTACTATTTTGTTGTAGTAATTGCAAGCTGACAAATGCAGTCACCACAGGTTACTTAGTTATGGGCTTATTTTATCCTTCAATTTTCAGCCTTCAAGTTAAAAACAAATTCAGTCTTTTCCTAGAAAATTTACATCACTATTTCTTTTGTGTGTTCCTCCTCCACTGCCACTGAAATTCCTCCTAAATACAAGTCTTTCACCTAGTCTCCATAGCTTTCCCTTCTTCTTCATACTTTACATTCATCTTATCTATTGCTCAGGGTGAAGTCCTGAGAGACTATCTGGCCAGAGTACAAGCTAATTCTCTAGTTTAATTGAACTCTGTCCTATCTGATTTTTAGCAAATCTGTTTCAATCCATTACAAAATTGTAACGACCATATAGTTATTTTCTAGGATTTGTAAATGATTAAAAAAATTTCATCCTTTTTGTTGACTTTCAAATGTTTTACTTTTTATGTTTTATTTTATTTTTATGCCAATCCTGAGGCGTGAATTTAGGGTCTGAGTGCTGTCTGTGAGCTTTTTTGGGTCAAGGTAGCTCTCCACCACTTGAGCCACAGCTCCACTTCTGGCTTTTTTGGTGGTTAATTGGAGATAAGAGGCTCATGGACTTTCTTGCTTTGGCTGAGTTTAAACTGCACTCCTCAGATCTCAGCCTCCTGCGTGGCCAGTTTTATAGGCATGAGCCACCAATGCCTAGCTTCATTTTTTAAAAATTTACTTTATTGTTATTATAGAGGTGATGAGCAGAGGGGTTACATTTACGTGAGTCAGGTAGCGAGTACATTTCCTTTTGTAGTGTCATCTGTTCCCTCATTCTCTCCCAGCCCCTTCCTCCTATCTCCACCTGTGAGTTGCATAGTTCACTTTCATCAGTGTCCAGTGAGCCACGCTGCTGCACCTTTTCTAGTTCTGTGCCCTCCTTCCCCCTTTCGAAGATATACATGGGAATATACCATTTATAAGGTGAAGAATACAGAATCACCAGAAAAAGAAGAATTTAACCAGTCTTTTGTTTACATACCTGAGGAATTCATTTGACCATAAATATTATTTTCTGTAAATATGAAAAGGCACTTAGGCATCACATTTTTGTGATTCTCTCTGAAGACTACCCTGTTTTGGTCTCACTGTATGTATCTAGAATCCTGTGTAATTGGTCATATCCTATTTTGTTTTAGATTTAACATCTGCCCATCAGAGAGAACATGCATCTGGCTTCCATTTTGATGAGACTAAAGCATCAGAAATAAAAAAACTAGTGGCGCTGTAGCTCAAGTGGTAGAGTGCTCGCCTTGAGCTGAAGAGCTGAGGGACAGCGCCCAGGCCCAGAGTTCAAGCCCCACGACCGACAAAAAAAAAAAAAAAAAAAAGAGAAATAAAAAAACTTTGGCCACCATCACAGTTCCTGTGTCTTCTTTGGAGCCTAACTTGGGAACCTTAACCCTAAGTTAGCACTACCCTGTCAGTAACAGGCAAGGAACAGATATCAGAGAATGTTTTTTTCTATATGTTTTTTCTATATTTTCTAATGTTTTATATATATATATATATATATATATATATATATATATATATATAGTAAAGCTACTGTACAGAGGGGTTACAGTTACATGAACAAGGTAACGAGTACATTTCCTATCCAGCATTGTAACAGCTTCCTTTGTTTTCCCCTACCATCCCTTCCCTCCCCACCTCCCCAACTCCTCCCCCCCCCCCACCAAGATTGTAAAGTTCGTTTTCAACATACTGTCTTGTACATCTCGTTGTTACAATGGGTCATCCTGAATCCTTATTTCAGCATTTTGTCATTTCCCTTCCCCTTACAAAATTAGAAAGATGTACGTACAAGATTCAGGACACTGGAATCAAATACAATGACAACAGGGATTGTATCATGGGGGAAGAACATGCAAAGAAACAAATAAAAAATCATTTAGCACATTATAAGTACATTAAAAAGAACAGTAACAAAGATGAAAACCTCTTGTATCCCTATCTTGGGGTTCATTTTGTTTAACATCAGGTTATGTGGTCATATGTACATAGCTTTTGACCTCTTCTGCTTGTCCTAGACATATACTAGTTATTGAAAATAAGGAATATCATGGGACCTATGTTTCTTTGAGTCTGGTTTGCTTCTTCAAACTCTACTACAATGCCATAGTAATCAAAACAGCTTGGTACTGGCACAAGAACAGAACTGAGGACCAAAGCAATAGAACTGAAGACCCAGAAATGAACCCACAGACCTATAGCCATCTAATCTCTGATAAGGGAGCTAACAAAATTAGAATGGAAGACAGACAGCCTCTTCAGTAAAGGGTGCTGGCAAAATTGGTTAAACACCTGTAGAAAACTAAAGCTAGATCCTTATATATCACCCTGCACCAGAATCAACTCCAAATGGATCAAAGACCTCAAAGTCAAAGCAGACACCCTGAAAACATTACAGGATGGAATAGGAGAAACCCTAAGTCTCCTTGGCACAGGCCAAAATTTTCTTTCTTTCTTTTTTTTTTAAATAGCTTTATTGAGTTTTTTTTTTTTTAATTTTTTTTATTTTTATTTTTTTGGGTCCGGTCATGGGGCCTGAACTCTAGGCCTGGGCGCTGTCCCTCAGGTCTTCAGCTCAAAGCTAGCGCTCTACCACTTGAGCCACAGCGCCACTTCCGGCTTTTTTCTTTTTGCTTATGTGGTACTAAGGAATCGAACCCAGGGCCTCATGCATGCAAGGCAAGCACTCTACCACTGAGCCACCTTCCCAGCACCCCAAAATTTTCTTAATAGAGACCCAGAAACACAACAAATCAAAGAAAAGTTGGACAAATGGGATTACATGAAACTGCAGAGCTTCTGCATGGCAAAGGACATAGCTAGCAAGATCAAGAGAATATGTTATATTCATCATGTCAACACTTCATAAAAAGCAAGGCAACACATGTGTTCTTAGCATGACTTGTCTTCTCTACTTATTTACTTGTTATTTATTTATTTTAGTTATTATTCTCATTTATTTTAAGAAGTGTGTTTGGGTAACCCAATGTAAAACCATGAAATCTTCCACATATAAATCTCCTGATTCTAACTTATTAAATCTGAAACTGCTTCTTATTAATTCTAGCTGTGGGCATTAAAATTATTAGAAACTAAATTATTATGTTTAGATCTCTGATTTATCTATCACTTAACTAAAAATCATAAATAATTTATTAAGAAAAAGAAACTGCAGACGTCATTTAGTCAGATTTCTTAATTACAAGAATAGTATGGGAAATACATCTATGAAATTAATAAGGAATTATGCATTTTTATGAGTTTAAAACTATCAATTACCTCTAAAATGAATTGTATATTATTTGCAAATAGTTCATAAATAAATGAGATTGCTTGTGAAGGTCATAATTTTGGCAAAATATATTTTGAGAGCATGAATTTTTATTAGGATAATAATCAACAAGAGTCAAATAACAAAATAATCTTTATTTTTCTAGCAAAATAATGTTCCTCTGTGTGTATGTGTGTGTGTGTGTGTGTGTGTGTGTGTGTGTGTGTGTACTGGTGCTTGGCCACAAGGCTTCAGTTCTGTCCCTTCATTTTTTTTTTGGGGGGGGGGTCTGGTTGTGGGGCCTGAACTCTGGGCCTGAGCGCTGTCCCTCAGCTCTTCAGCTCAAGGCTAGCACTCTACCACTTGAGCCACAGCGCCACTTTCGGCTCTTTTTTTTTCTGCTTATGTGGTGCTGAGGAATCGAACCCAGGGCCTCATGCATGCAAGGCAAACGCTCTACCACTGAGCCACCTTCCCAGCCCTGTCCCTTCATTTTTATACTCAAGACTGATGCTCTACCCCTTGAGCCACACCTCCATCTCCAAATTTTTGGTGGTTAATTGAAGATAAGGATCTCATGGATTTTCTTGTCCAGCCTAGTTTCAAACCACAAACCTCAGATCTCAGCCTCTTGATTAGCAAGGATTATAAGCATGAACCACTGATATTCATCTAACAAAATTAATTTCAAAATGAGCATATTCAATAGTAGATTGGCTTTAAAATGACTTTGGTGATAATGTGAATGAAATTTAAGTTCTGTAGTTCATCTTGACCCATTTTCATTCACAACTAGGGCATTACGGCATATCTTTTTACTTCTCACATGCAAAATGAAGCCTATAGTTTCTTTGTTATATTTGCCTTTTATTTCTTGGCTCAGTTTATAATTAGAGTATTGAATAAAATTAGTTTTCACCATTTTGACTCTTAACTACAAATTTCCCTAGTTGCTGGCAGCAAATGCTAGAGGTGTTTGGGCTCTTCTTAAATCATCTGAGATGCCTTTGCCTTCTGTGATCCTGTGTCTGGGTTCCCGGGTGTTTGTCTGTGAGTATGGCATTGTTATGTACATATGTACATATTATGACTGTATATGTCCACTGTTCCATTCTCCACTCATCCAACCCCTTTCACTAACTCTTCCCATTCAAAACATGGACTGGCACACAAAGGTAGGAAAATGGGAAAGGCAAAACTGAACATGTATTTGCAATTAACCAATCATTAAGGAGAAATAGTGAGAGAGGAGGAGAGGAAGAAGAAGAAGAAGAAGAAGAAGAAGAAGAAGAAGAAGAAGAAGAAGAAGAAGAAGAAGAAGAAGAAGAAGAAGAAGAAGAAGAAGAAGAAGAAGAAGAAGAAGAAGAAGAAGAGGAAGAGGAAGAGGAAGAGGAAGAGAAGAAGAAGAAGAAGAAGAAGAAGAAGAAGAAGAAGAAGAAGAAGGAAGAAGAAGAAGAAGAAGAAGAAGAGAAGAAGAAGAAGAAGAAGAAGAAGAAGAAGAAGAAGAAGAAGAAGGAAGAAGAAGAAGAAGAAGAAGAAGAAGAAGAAGAAGAAGAAGAAGAAGAAGAAGAGAAGAGGAGGAGGAGGAAGGAAGAAGAGGAAGGGGAAGAAGGAGAAGAAGGAGAAGAAGGGGAAGAAGGGGAAGAAGGGAAAAAAGGGGAAGAAGGGGAAAAGGAAGAAGAAGAAGAAGAAGGGGAAGAAGAAGAAGGAGGAGGAGGAGGAGGAGGAGGAGGAGGAGGAGGAGGAGGAGGAGGAGGAAGTGAAGGAGGAGGAGGAGGAGAGAAGGAGGAGGTAGATGAAGGAAGGAAGGAAGGAAGGAAGAAGGAAGGAAGGAAGGAAGGAAGGAAGGAAGGAAGGAAGGAAGGAAGGAAGGGAAATCTTAATAAAAACTGAATTGTGTTCTGTGTTACCTCTGCTGGGGTGGCCATGCTATGCATGAGGCTGAGATCTGAGGATTGGATCGCAAAGTCTGTGAGTTCATTATCTCCAATTAAACAGGGAAAGCTGGAAAAATAGAGGTGTATTCAAGTGGTAGAGTGCCAGCCTTAAGTGAAAAAGGCAAGAAAAGACTAGAGGCCCTAAGTTCAAGCCTCAGGACTGGCACAATAAAAAATAAATTATATTTAAGCATATTAATAGGTACCCACCATAAAATCACAAATGTCTTAAACATCCATATTTAATACTCTTCCCCAAACAAAACTTCATGGAAGCCTCCTTCCTTTTCCATGTTCAGTTATTACCCTTTTGGAGGCAGGTGGGGCAGATTCTTAGGAGTGAAGGCTTTTCCTAAGGTTAGTTTGTCAGTCATTGGCTTAAAATTTAAATCCAAGGATTGGATCTGAAACCTCTATATCACTTTGATTCTCAAACCTCTATATCACTTTGATTCTCAAACTTCTATATCACTTTGATTCTCAAACCTCTATATCACTTTGATTCTTTAAATGAATATGAATACAGTTCACGTAAAATTATTTGCTTGTTTAAAAACAGAATAATAAAACTTGTTAAAATTTTTTTCTTTCTTTTTTATTGTGAAAATACTGTACAGAGGGGTTACAATTACATGGGCAAGATAATGAGTACATTTCTTATAAAGCATTGTAGCCTCCTCCTTTGTTTCCCCTTCCCATCCCTTCCCATCCTCCCCCCGCCCCCCCTACCCAATCTTCCCCCCGCCACTAAAGTTGTAAAGTTCGTTTTCATCATAAGGACTTGTACATCTCATTGTTGCAATGGGTCCAACTGTATCCCTATATAAACGATTTGTTTTTCCCCCTTCCCCTCCACAAATTATACCCACATCAAATACAGTGGAAGCAGGGGTTATACCATGGGGGAGGGACATACAAAGCAACAAAGAAATAATCTTATAAATGTGTTAGAAACAATCGAATGAAAGAAAAAAACATTTGAATACATATCTTAGTTTTTAAATATGTTTTTTATTGTGAAAATAGTGTTACAGTTACATGAGCAAGGTAATGAGTATACAGCATTGTTTTCTCCTCCTTTGTTTTTCCCCTAACATCCTGTCCCTCCCATTTCCACAACTACCCTCCTCCCCGCGCTGCGCCCCCCCCCCCCCCCCCCCCCGGCAAAACTGTAAAGTTTGTCTTTCCACGTAGCATCTTGTACATCTCATTGTTGCAATGGGTCAATAAGAAGAGGGAGAGGGACAGATCCGGTTGAGTCTGATCCAGATATATTGTTGTACAATGTGTAGAAGGTCACAGTGAATTCTGCCTTGTACAACTAATGTATGCTAATAAAGCAGTTAAAAATACATAAAATGTTTAAGGTGTAATCATCTAGGGACTTAAAGGCACAGGAACAGAGCAGAAACAATGTCTGTGCAGTCTCTGCTCTCTTGTTATGCCTCAGAGGGGTTGGCTTCCGACCTTCCCTCTATGTCTCTCAGTGGGAGCTGAATGAGGAGATGCAGTTGGGAGTGCTTGACCTCATGTCTGGGGTCCAACTATACATCTAACTTCTGCAAACATGGAGTTGCAGACCCATTTGTTCAGAAGACAAGTTCTACAACACTCTCATTCTAGATCAAAAAAACTGTAGGGTTTTTAAAGACAGATAAAGATTCACATCAGTCATTTTCCTCTTCCTATTGAACTTGGTGATATTTTGACAGAAGGAGCAGAGGGGAAAAATGGCCAAGAGAAGGCTGTGAGCTTCCCTTCCCTGCTTATGTAAAATTTGCCACCCAACTCAGCAGCCCTGGAGAAACTCATCTCACCTTGACAGACTATCACTTGGAAGAATCACAATATATTGTGCAGTTGCTCTTGAAACAAAACTGTTTACCCTAAAGAGAGATTGCATTAGGACTGGTATACTAACACAAAATTAAAGTGGGACACTCACTTTGAACATGTCTTAAACTTCAGAATACAAGGGTTTGAAAACACATAACCATTTTTCTAGAAATAAGCCCCAATGGGGTGGGAAGTGTGGCTTAGTGGTAGAGTGCTTGCCTAGCATGCATGAAGCCCTGGGTGGGATATCTCAGTACCATGTAAGAAGAAAAAGCTGGAAATGGCATTGTGGCAAAAGAAGCTCAGGGAAAGTGTCCAAGACCCTGAGTTGAAGCTCCGGAACTGGTGGGGAAAAAATAAAAGAAAAAAGAAAAATCCCCAAATGTAGCGGTGCCTAAATAGTGTCCTAATTGACTCATTAATTAGGTCTGCACTATAGAAATCAAAGTTGCAGCCTAATTGGTATAGAACAAAATGAAATATCACGTCTTTTGCTTTTCTGTTTGGTCTGAGTGTATTCACTTTGTAAGGTGGTCAGGACCCTAGCTAGGTAACTTCAAGGGACAAGCCACGTAGTGAAGCTGTAAATGAGGATGCATTGTTCTTGGACGGGCATCAGGCCCATACAGTCATGACCAGCAGCAGTTAGAGGAGAGCTTTCATAAGTTTGGCAAGTCTGGGAATGCCAGCTATGCCAGGGCAGAGCAATGGGTGCTCGTGACTCAATGGGAAACCTGGACCCAGATCTCCTATAGCAATGGCCTGAGGCACAAGGTAAGCTAATGAGCAGGAGCTTTGACACCTGTCTTTGAAACACTTGCCTCTCTCTTGGGTGGCCATTCATTCTGCCCAATAGAAAGTAGAGGTCCCTCTGCTCTTCTGCCTTGGCTAACAAGAGGTCTGGAGGGCTCTGGGGAAAGAGAGGAGGTGATGAGGAATCTCCATTCACTTCAAAATAGGAAGCTTATAGTCAGAATTTACCAAGTGTGTGTGTGTGTGTGTGTGTGTGTGTGTGTGTGTGTTTGTGTGTGTGTGTGTTTGTGTGAGAGCATGTGAGACAAAGACAGGGAGACAGAGAGACAGGAGAGAGACAGATACAGACAGAGAGATGCATACATAGACATGCCTGCTTCTCCTTTGTGCTGTGCCTTCTGTGAACCGGGTGCACTGCACTGGAGAAAGTGGCCCATTGTGGCTCTGAGTTTTTGAATGATGACCACCACAATAGTGTCAGGACACTGTCCCTTGTGACTTTATTCAACATATTCACTAGAAATTCTCCAAGGTGTATATCATATGAACAAACCCCTTACCTATTATCAAGTGATGGTATAAATTTCCTTTTTTTCCTTTGTTTGGAGACAGAATCTTGCTATGCAGCCCAGGCTAGTCTTGAACTTACGATTTCCTTCCTCACCTTCTTAGTGTTAGAGTGGTAGATGTGCACCACCATGCCAAACATTTTCTTTTTGATAGGTCTTCTTCTGGCATTCATGTTTCTTAATAGAGAAAGGGAAATATTTTATTTTCATGAGACAATGTTTTACAAAAGAACAGTCAAAAACATTGCACATAGTTGCAGAAACATGGCAGTAAAACATTACTAATACATAACATTGGAAAACTGAATGACCCTCAATGAGAGACCAGAAGCTGACGGATCAAATGCAAAGAATTTGTGAAAGAATTTGAGTAATTTACAAGAAGTTGGTATTCATCTCAAGTTGCAGAGAATCAGATTATTGCCACTTCTTTAAATGTCATGTTCCTATACTGGTCTAATTCCTTGTCATGGTTTTATAATTGATTTGCTTCCTTTTAAATATTCTTACTAGAAGTGCATCTTGTTGTTAGCCATATCTTCCTAGGTATATTCGATCACTTAAAGTCAATCATATACATTTGTTTAAGCATGTATGGTACTTGCATGCTGAAATCAATGGAAGTTTTGCTTCATCTAGTATTTTATTTTGTTTTCAATTTTGTCATTTTCATTCATGATTTTATTCTTTCTACATTGAATCTATTTTACTTTTCTTTTTCTAGATTCTTTTTTTTTTTTTGTCCTGATCCTGGGGCTTGAAGTCAAAGTCCAGGTATTGTCTCTGGGTTAGAACTCTACCACTTGAGTCACAGCTCCACTTCTGGCTTTTTGGTGGTTAATGGAAGGTAAGAGTCTCACAGACTTTCCTTCCTGACCTGGCTTCAAACTACAATCCTTAGATCTCAGCCTCCTGAGTAGCTAGGACTTATAGGCGTAAGCCACCAGCACAGAATTCTTTTTTTAGATTCTTAAACATGGGGCTTTTGCTATTGATTTGAGACTTTTCTTTTTATAAAAAAGTATATGCACTTAGTGCCACAAATTAGCTAATATTTTTTAGGAATGCATTATATATGTGTGTGCATAAATTATCACAAGACATAGTGAGGCATAAATAGTAAGGCATAAATTATCACAATATACAAGTGTTATTATTTTCCCAGTTCAGATGAGTGTAGAAATTACTTGTTTTCATCAGTTTATTCTCTTTCATTATAATGTAATTATCTGAAATATTTCCTCCATGTTGAAAGAGAATATCCCATTACATAGTTGTATAATTTTTGCTTCGACCTTCAAATGTAATTTATAAAACTCAAGAGAAGACACGTTTATGATACTTACTCAGATGTTTGCTTAATAATTTTTTTTCTTCCCAAGGTTCTAAAAATTTCTTCTGGTAATGTTCTCTGTTAGAGAAAGTCCTTAAGCATTCTTATAGGGTTAATCTGCTGGTGACAGATTGAGAAAGTCTTGATTTCCATTCAGTCTTGAAAGATATTCTCAGGAGAGAGAATTCTGCTAGGTTGACAGATTATTTCTTTTAGCACTTGAAAAATATGGTGCTCCTTCCTTTTTTTTGGTTTGTAATGAGAAATCTGCTGTCATTTGAATGGTTTTCTCCTAGAAGTAAAACATTATTTTTCTTTTACATCTTAAGAATTTTCCCTCTGCACACTTGGATTGTGTGTGGTGTATCTTAATATGGGCTTCTTAGATTTATCTTCTTTAAGAATTCACTCAGCTTTTGAATCTGTGGATTAGGCCTTTTGCCAAATATGGGATTTGGTGAACCAAGGTACTAAAACTTTTCTACCCTGAGTGTGTATGTGGAGGGAGTGGTAGACAAATATGAGATTTGGTGAACCAAGGCACTAAAACTTTTCTACCCTGAGTGTGTATATGGAGGGAGTGGTAGACAAATAGAGAGAGGAAAGGTGGGCAAATACAGTCCTAAATATCCAATATGTAAATGTATAAATGGAAGCAGGTAGTTTGCAGGGATGGGAAGGTCTGGCACAGATATGGAGAGAATGATGGGAAAGACTACACTAATCAAGATGCATTATACTCATAAACTGTTATGTTGAATTGAATCCCCTTGGCACAATTACTTAAAGATAATGAAAACAAAGCAAAATTTAAAAATATTTCTATCTGCTAAACCAGCAAAATTTCTGTTATAATTTCATCCAAAGGGTTTGCTTGCTGATGCTAAAGAATTACTTATAGATCTGAACACTTACCATTATCATTATAGTAGGAGAAAACTGAAAAAAATGTACATTGTACAAATCAGGGATTATATTAAGGAGTTTTCAGTCATCAATTAACTTCTATTAACTACAATAATCATTCTACAATCATTAACTAAGTTATAGAAGATTAAATGTATGAAATGATCAAAATACACTGACAAATTTAAAAATAATAGTGAACTATGTTTAGAACAACTCTATTAAAAACAGGTGTAAATGGTAGACGCTTATGGTGTCCAGGTCCATGGTTCCAAGGAATCACAGTTCAGGAAAAACTGTGCATGATCGGGACTCACAGCATTCATCAGCACTGTACTGCAGATACTTGATTTATTCTCCCCAATACGTGGTCTGAACTCCTGCTAAAGAATACCACCCTCCAACAAATCTCAGATTTTCACTTTATCACTTCAAGCAAGCATGCTAACTTTTACTTGGCCTTTTGGGGCACTATTTGCTTGTTGGGGTGTGGGGCTGGAGTGCAGATTTTCACAAAGTTAAGAACAAACAGATATCATGCAGCGATTTAAACACAACTGAGTCTAATGTGATATTGAGAGTTTCTCCTCATTCATTGAACTATGTGGGAATTAAAAAATGTGTTTTTGAAATTTCTCTTGATTCTTTATTATTATTTATTTACTGACTATGATTAGCCCAAATTGTGCAATCAATCTACAAATAAGGCATGCTTATTGAAATTCTAGCTTCTTTAATTTCTATATAACCTTTAGGTAAGTAACTCCTTTCTTAACCTCAGTTTTCTTATATATACTCCAGAATCTATGCCAGGAGAATTTTGAAGGTGGTTAATGGGCTAATGTACATCACAAAAACCTGTCTGGCAGCCAGGATACTGAAGAGGCTGAGATCTGAGGACTGTGGTTCAAAGCCAGCTTGAGGCAGGAAAGTCATCTCCAATTATCAAGCAAAAACTCAGAAGTGGAGCAGTGGCGCAAGTGGTAGAGTGCCAGCTTTGAGTAAAAGAGCTAAACAACAATGCTCAGGCTCTGAGTTCAAGCCCTAGTACTGGCACAAAAACAAAACAAACAAAAATCACATCTGATCTATAGCAAATGACACATAAAGGCCAATTCTCACTATTGCTATTATTGAGGGAAATGGTTGTATATAAAGATGTTTACAGTAGTTAAAATTATCTACATGTAAAATTTCAAGGTATCCATTTTTGTGCTTTTCTTTAAGAGATTTTTAAAATAATTTTTGAAAAAAGTTTTTGAATAAAATGTGAACACTACATCCAAATTTGAGAGAATTATTGTGAATCTTATAAAATTATGCACATCTTTTTATATACATGTAGGTTGGCAAACGAAGAGAAAATTCAAACCCTAAAGCTGACTTGTGAGAATGAGAACTTTTTTCTTTTTTATTGTATTTTTTTTTTATTGTAGCAATGTGGTACAGAGGGGTTACAGTTACATGAGTAGGGTAATGAGTACATTTCATAGTGAGCATTGTTATCTCCTCCTTTATTTTCCCTCTACCATCACTTCCCTCCCTACCTCCCCAACTTGTCCTGCTTCCCTCCCCCCACATTGTAACATTCATTTTCAATATAGTGTCCTGTACATCTCGTTATCACAATGGGTCAGCCTGCATCCCCATTTAAGCGTTCTGCAATATCCCTTCCCCTCCCCAAATTACAAAAATGTATATACAAGATGCAGAATACAGGCATCAAATCCAGTGAAAACAGGGGCTGTACCATGGGGAAGAACCTGTAATAGAAACAAAAGAATCATATAGTGCAGGGCTGGGAAGGTGGCTCAGTGGTAGAGAGCTTGCCTTGCATGCCTGAGGCCCTGGGTTCGATTCCTCAGCACCACATAAGCAAAAAAAGAAAAAAGCCGGAAGTGGTGCTGTGACTCAAGTGGTAGAGCCCCAGCCTTGAGCTGAAGAGCTGAGGGACAGCGCCCAGGCCCAGAGTTCAGGCCCCATGACTGGACCCCCCCCCCCCAAAAAAAAAGAATCACATTGTGCATTATAAATACATTAAAAACACTAGCAAGAAAGAAAAAAAAAAGGAAAAACCTCTTGTGCCCCTGTCTTGAGGTACATTTTGTTTAACATTATCTCATATGACTGTATGTACATGGCCTTTGACCTTCTCTGCTTCTCCTAGACATGTACTCATCGCTGCAAACAAGGGAAACCATGGGACCTGTGTTTCTTTGGGCCTGGCTTACTTCATTCAATATAATTTTTTCCAGGTCTTTCCATTTCAAATCAAAAGAGGCAATGCCATTCTTTCTGACGGAGGCATGGAATTCTATTGTGTATATATACCACATTTTCTTGATCCATTCAGCTAATGAGGGGCATCTGGGTTGGTTCCATATCTTAGCTATGGTAAATAATGCTGCAATAAACATAGTTGTGTTGGTAGCTTTGGTATGACCTTGTTTGTGATCATTTGGGTAAATGCCCAAGTGGGATTGCTGGGTCATAAGGGAGCGCTATGTGGAGTCTTTTGAGGAACCTCCATACTGCTTTCCAGAGTGGTTGAACAAGTTTACACTCCCACCAACAATGCAGTAGGGTTCCCTTTTGGCCTCATCCCCTCCAGCCATTCTAACTGGGGTGAGGTGGAATCTCAGCATTGTTTTGATTTGCATTTCTTTTATGGCTAGAGAGGTTGAGCATTTCTTCATGTGTCTATTGGCCATCCTTCTTTCCTCTTCAGAGAAGTCTCTATTTAAGTCTATAGCCCATTTGTTAAATGGGCAGTTGTTTCTTTGAGGATTTGTTGTTGGGGGGTTTAGTTTTTTGAGTTCTAAGTATATTTTAGATATGAGACAATTGTCCATTGTATGGCTAGTGAAGATATTCTCCCAGTCTGTGGGCTTTCTGTTGATCTTGCTAGCTATGTCCTTTGCCATGCAGAAGCTCTGCAGTTTCATGCAATCCCATTTAAAACAATTTAACAGACCCATATCAAGCATTGAAATAGAAGCAGCAATAAAAGACCTCCCACCCAAGAAAATCCAGGACTGAATGGATTTACAGTGGAATTCTAGAAGGCCTTCAAAGCAGAACTCACACCAATACTCCTCCATCTGTTTAATGAAATTGAAAGCAAAAATTCACTACCACACTTTTTATGAAGCCAGCATAATCCTCATCCCAAAACTAGACAGGGACTCATCAAAGAAAGAGAACAATAGACCCATTTCTTTGATGAATATTGCTGCAAAACTTTTCAACAAAATCTTGGCCAATCGACTTTAACAACTCATCAAAAGAATCATACACCATATCAAATAGGATTCATTTCAGGGATGCAAAGCTGTTCAATATAAGCAAAACAATTAATATAGTTCATCACATCAACAAGAGCAGGGATAAGAACCACATGGTTATCTCAATAGATGCAGAAAAGACATTTGACAAGATCCAACATCCATTTATGATAAAGGCTCTGGAATATTCCTCAATATAATAAAGGTTATATATGACAAACCTACAGCCAGCATTATACTTAATGGTGAAAAGTTAATTCAGGAACGAGACAAGGATGTCCATTCTCCTCACTCCTCTTCAACCTAGTATTAGAATGCCTAGCTAAAGCAGTAAGACAAGATGCAGACATAAAGGGGAGCCAAATAGGGAAGGATGAAGTAAAATTCTCCCTCTTTACAGATGATATGATCTTGTATTTAAAGAACCCCATGGGGGGCTGGGAAAGTGGCTCAGTGGGTAGAGTGCTTGCCTTGCATGCATGAGGCCCTGAGTTCGATTCCTCAGCACCACATAAGCAAAAAGAAAAAAGCCGGAAGTGGTGCTGTGGCTCAAGTGGTAGAGTGCTAGCCTTGAGCTGAAGAGCTGAGGGACAGTGCCCAGGCCCCATGACCGGACCCCCCCCCCAAAAAAAAAGAACCCCATGGACTCCACTCCCAGGTTACTGGAGTTGATCAGAAACTTTGGCAAAATAGCAGATATTAAATTAACCCTCAGAAATCAATGGCTTTCCTGTATGCCAATAATGAGAAGAATGTGGCTGAAATTAGGAAAGCAACTCCTTTTGTAATAGCCCCACAAAAAATAAAATAATTAGGAGTTAACAAAAGACGTGAAGGACTTGTATGAAGAAAACTTTTTTTTTTTTTTTTAAATTTTATTTTATTTTATTTGAGAACATACTGTACAGAGGGGTTACAATTACATGGGCAGGATAATGCATACATTTCTTACCAAGCATTGCAGCCTCCTCCTTTGTTTACCCTTTACCTCCCTTCCCAGCCTCCCCCCTCCCTCCCACCCAATCATACCCCCCCCCCCCCCACCGACATTGTAAAGCTGGTTTTGACATGACATTTTGTACTTCTCATTGTTGCAACAGGTCCACCTGAATCCTTAAACGACTTGTTTGTCCCCATCTCCTCCACATGTTATACTGACATCAAATATAGTGAAAGCGGGGGTTACACTGTGGGGGAGGGACATACAAAGCAACAAAGAAATAATCTTATAAATGCGTTAGAAATACATGCATGAAAGAAACAAAAACATTAAAATACATATTTGAGGTTTCGTTTTCCTAACATCACATTATCTGACTTTTTCCGCTTGACTCATACCTATACTAGATATTGCAAATAAGGGAAACCATGGGACCTATGTTTCTTTGGGCCTGGCTTACTTCACTTAATATAATTTTTTCCAAGCCTTTCCATTTCCTAACAAATGGGGAAATGTCATTCTTTCTGATGGAGGCATAGAATTCCATTGTGTATATATACCACATCTTCTTGATCCATTCATCTACTGAGGGGCATCTGGGTTGGTTCCATGTCTTAGCTATGGTAAATAATGCTGCAATAAACATAGTTGTGCTGGTAGCTTTAGTGTGGCCTTGTTTGTGATCATTTGGGTAAATGCCCAAAAGTGGGATTGCTGGGTCATTGGGGAGCTCTATGTGGAGTCTTTTGAGGAACCTCCATACTGCTTTCCAAAGTGGTTGAACAAGTTTACATTCCCACCAACAATGAAGTAAGGTTCCTTTCTGTCCACATCCCCTCCAGCATCTGTTGTTGTTAGAGTTCTTGATTTTTGCTGTTCTAACTGGAGTGAGGTGATATCTCAATGTTGTTTTGATTTGCATTTCTTTTATGGCTAGGGATGTTGAACATTTCTTCATGTGTCTATTGGCCATCCTTCTTTCTGTATGAAGAAAACTTTAAAAACCTGAAAAAGGAAATTAAAGCAGAACTAAGGAAGTGGAAAAACCTCCCATGCTCCTGGATTGGAAGGATTAATATCGTGAAAATGGCAATACTACCAAAGGCTATTTACAAATTCAGTGCGATATCTATCAACATTCCAACCTCATTCTTAAATGAAATAGAAGAAGCAATCTAAAAATTCATATGGAACAATAAAAGACCTGGAATAGCAAAAACAATCCTTAGTAGAAAGAACAGTGCTGGAAGAATATCAATATCAAATTCCAAATTCTACTATAAAGCCATAGTAATCAAAACAGCTTGGTACTGGCACAAGAACAGACCTGAGGACCAATGGAATAAGACTGAAGACCCAGAAATGAACCGACAGATCTATAGCCACTTAATCTTTGACAAGGGAACTAAAGAAATACATTGGAAGAAAGACAGCCTTTTCAGTAAATGGTGCTGGCAAAATTGGTTAAACATTTGTAGAAAACTAAAACTAGATCCGTATATATCACCCTGCACCAGAACCAACTCCAAATGGATCAGAGACCTCCAAATAAAAGCAGATTCCATGAAAACATTACAGGTAGGAATAGGAGAAACTCTAGGTCTCCTTGGCACAGGCTGAAATTTTCCTAATGAGGACCCAGAAGCACAACAAATCAAAGAAAGAATGAGAACTCTTATCATGTTTCTCCAGCCCCTTTTCCTATTTTGTATGAATGTTTGTGTGTAATTACATTCAGGGTATGTATATATTAATCTTCATCTCAAATGTCATCCACATACACTATGTTTCAAGGTATATACATGTCATTTTACATAATTAGTAACTCATGAAGGGGATTTAAAATGCAGACATGCTTCTATTACTGTTTTCTTGGAACATTTCCAATTTGGGCTACTAAAGTGATCTCATACCTTTCAGGATATTTATTTATTTATTTTTGTGTGTATGTTTGATACCATTACAGACACGAGAAATTACTTTATTATAAGACTGAAAGAATGACTCTGAAATTTGTGGCTAAATTTCTCTCCACATATTTTCTTATGTGATATTTCCTCTAGAAAAAAAAAAAAAAAAGAACATGTTGGTTTTGCTACATTCTTTGACAGCATTTAATATTTAAAAAAATCTTTTTTGCTAATTATGAAGTAAAAAATAGTTAACCTGTTATCTACATTTTCTTATTTCTTGTGCTTTTGATTTTTTTCACTAACATCCTGCTGATGCTATTGATCTTAGCTGTGTTCTCATCTATAGTATACTCTTTGTTTCATCAGGGGATTTTTCTAATCATTTTGATTCTGCTTATATTTTTGTTTCTTCTCATGTACAGAAGTTTTAAATATTTTATGTTCAAGTATTTCGGTGTTTTCTTTTGTTGACACAAGAAACATAAAATTGTATTACTGCAAAATTTCAAAAGTGATCTTTCTTTTCCCAGCGCTTTGGAAAAATATGTCATTTTGTTTTCTTCTGGTTTTTTTTTCCCATTGTATTCTTATTTTTAGTGCCAGTCCTGGGGCTTGACTTCACAACCTTGGTGCTGTCCCTGAGCTTTTTAGTTCAAAGCTAGTGCTCTACCACTGGAGCCACAGCTCTGCTTCTGGCTTTTTTTCTGGTTAATTGGAGATAAGAGTCTCACAAACTTTGCTGCCCATGCTGACTTGGAACCAAGACCTTCAGATTTTTGGCTCCTGAATAGTTAGGACTAGTTTTGACTGCTGAATAGCTACAGGCATCAGCCACTGATGCCTGACTGTTTATTTTGTAAGAGAAAAATAAATCTAACTCTTGACATGAAGTCTATCTTGATGAACTGATAGGAGGTGGCTAGCAAGTCATTGAAATGAACAAAGAATAAAAACCTACAAGAACTTGGTGTTGGCGTCAAAGAATTTATAAGTATGCCAGCCCACTCTGCCTTGACACACCCAGCCTTCTATAAAAGATGATTTGAATTTCTTTGTAGATTTATTGTCCCAAACTCAGAGGAAAATCCTTAGGATGATAAAGCGATCATAGTCTTTTTGAGAAATGGGTGGAAATCACGACTTGTTGGATAATGACTGAAAATGTTTGGAGCTGGGGGTAGTAGTGTATGATTGTAATCTCAGCATTTGGAATCCCGAGGCAGAAAAATTCCACGCTAAGGACCAGCCTGGTTTTTACACTGAGGTCATCTCAAAAATAAAAATGTTTGTCCACATGTAGTGTGGCTAAGGATTTAAGCTCTGGGAAACACAGAAGTTTGGGTTTGTGTCCAAGTGTTACCATTTATGGGGGTAGTATGTACTTTAGGAGAAGATACAGATCCATGTGAAGTCTCAGTTTCTTTGTCTGTTAAATGGTAATCACAACAATATCTACTTCATAGTTATGGAATGAAGATTAAATGAGAAAATGCCAGTAAGCTCTTGGCAAGAGAAGGCACTTGATATGATATGCGCTTGTTTTTAATATTAGTTGGTTTGATAGAAGAGTAGAATAGATTGACTATTTCTCTCTCTCTCTCTCTCTCTCTCTCTCTCTTGCTCGCTCGCTCTGTTTGTATACTTATACTGGATCTTGAACTCAAGGCCTCTTGCTTTTGTTTAGCTTTTTTCCATTAAAGGCTGGTACTCTACTTCTTGATTCATACCTCCATTTCCTGCTTTATGTTGGTTAATTGGGGTTAAGAATCTCATGGCATTTTCTGTTCTGACTAGCTTAAAACTGCAAGCTTCAGATCTCAGCCTCCTGAGTCCTGATAATGGCTAGAGTCTCCATCAGTGCCCAGCTTCTTTTTTTCTTTGTTTTCTTTTTTTGTGTGGTGGAGGGGGAGGAGGGTATGGTGTAGGATATGCAGCCTAGGTTGATATTGAGCCTAAGATTCTCCTGCTTCTGCCTCCTCAGTGTTGGGCTTACAGGTGTGTGACACCACGCTACTCAGGAAAGAAGAGCAAATTCTATTGAGATTCTGCACTGTGTCAGGGCTGTTTTGTAGTGGAATATTTGCAGATAATTCTGGATAGGTCTGGGGCTGTGTTGAATGGCAGCATAGATGTTCTTTGTGCCCACTCTATATGATGGCTCTTTGAGGCTACTTTTATCTAGGGCCTTGTGGGGCTGTGTGTAGAGCCCTCTGTGTTACCACAGGGTATTACTTCAGGGATAGAAATGAAATGGAGGTGCAGAGCACTGAATGCTAATTAGCTTGTCAACACTGCAGATGTTTTTGAAGAGAGGAAAGATATAATGAAACCTATATTTTAGGAATAATACACAGAGTGGATTGCCTGGGAGACAGATTTTAGGCAGAGAGAGAGATGTGGAGGAGGGGTTCTTTTTTTTTAAAAACTGGTAAGAAACTCTGAAGATGGGTAGAAAGGGACAAAAGAAGCTGGGGAAAAGGTGGTGACTTAGGTCATGTCCAAGACACAACCCAGAGGTACGTGGGCAGAATTTGACCACATTTTCATGTTTGTCATGTAAGTTTGTATGTTGTATATGTGTGTAGTGTGTATGGTGTGCTTGTACGTGGTGTGTGTGTCTACTGTGATACATGTAAGTGTGTATGTGTTTGTGTATGTAGTATGCTCACATGCATGTGTATGTATTGTCACGAATAAAGGAAGCTATACTGGAAATGTGGTTTAGTGGTAGAGTGCTTGCCTAGCATGCATGAATCCCTGGATTCTATTCCTCAGTGCCACATAAACAGAAAAAGCTGGAAGTGGTGTTGTGGCTCAAGGGGTAGAGTGCTAGGCTTGACCAAAAGAAGCTCAGGGACAGTGCCCAGGCCCTGAGTTCAAGCCCCAGGACTGGCAAAAAAAAAAATTGAAAGAACCCAGATATTAGTTAAAGGTGGTGAAACACTGGACAGAAGGAGCAAGAGATGAGCTCCATTCTTATTCGTGTGGAAGCATGTGGACATCACAAAGGGGGAATGATAGCAGAGGGCCAGGAAGTCAGCAGGGCTCCCTGGAGTCAGGGAAGTGAAGGATATTCAGAGGAGTCAGAGCACCAGAAGACATGATTAGACAGCTTTTGAAGCTGGAGGTTTTCCCTCTTTCTACAGAGGATTCGAGACCCAAACCCTACCATTCTTGAGGACTATTATAAGGAATTAAGGAATAATTATAGGGGATAATTATGAAGAGGTACAATAATTGTTATGATAAGAAATGACTCCGGTCCTTGAAGGCACACCTCGCTTGTAGAAGATATATTTGGGGTTCTCTCAAAGGGCCAGCAGCAAGATTTCCCACTTTAAGGTCCTGAAGTCAATTCTAGAAGGGCAGATCAGCAGTCAAAAGTTGTCGAAAACAAACAAATGGTCATATTCTTTGGACAGCCTTGAGTTTCTTCAGGTCAGGCCTCAAAGGGGACTGGAGCAAATGGCCCTGGGATTTGACCTTAGGCTGGCAGAAACCAAGCTAGGATTGGTCAAATCTTCCCTGTAGGTGTGTGATTAGGGGCCTCTGGCTCTTTGTAAGACAGAGGTGAATGCAAGGGGGCAGTGTATGAAGTGTGTTTGCTTCTAATTCAGCCTCTAATTTGTGGGAAGGAAAAGCTGCTTCTCTCTTGCTGGGATGATGTAAAGCAGTAATACAAGTGAAATGACTTGGAAAATGCTAATAATCATTTTTAATATGGAGTCTCCTAATTGGGGAACCTGGCTTCCTCTTGTGTTGTGAATTTATGAAGCAGTGTACATAACTAGGTCTTATAAGGGAGGGACCCTGAAGGCAGACCTCTGTTTAAATACCCTTTGTAATGTGATTACTTGTTACTGATTGCATCCCTTTTCTTTTGGGACCTGCTTTTTTTTTTTCTTAAGGGATGTTGATCTAAAATCCACTGTCAGAAGAGCGTGTGTGTGTGTGTGTGTGTGTGTGTGTGTGTGTGTGTGTGTGTGTGTGTGTGTGTGTGTGTGTGTGTGTATACTGGCTTTTGAACCCAGGGCTTCACAGTCTTACAGTCTTGGCTTGGCTTTTTGCTCAAGGCTGGTGTTCTACGGCTGAACCACAGCTCTTCTTCAGACTTTGTGATGGTTAATTGGAGATCAGAGTCTCACAGACTTTTTTTTTTTTGCCTCGGCTGGCTTTGAACCTCAATCCTTAGATGTCAGCCTCTTCAGTAGCTAGGATTATAAGCATGAGTCACCAGTGCTGATTAGATTTTTTTTTCCTTTTAAATGTTAACTATGCCCCTTCTGTGCCCAAAATTATTTTTTTAAATTTAAAAGCTTTCCTTCTTGTGTTAGTCTTCTGCTAAAAGTGAAAGAGTTGGCTATTTTCAAACTACTTTCTGTCCTGCGTTCACGAGATATGTCACTTGGAAAGGCTTTGACTTGCTTTTTCACTTTAAAGGATTGGCAGAACTATTCAAATGATGAGCCCATTTATCAACTTCAAAGCTTAATTAAGGCAAGACACCTTTTGAATTTGGATGAAAACATGAGGTGGGGTTTTGTTTTTACTTTGTACTCCCTCTGCTCTCCCCGGGAGGTTTGTTGCTAAAGCCTTTGGAAGGTGTGTGGAGGAAGAATGTCTTCTGTTTCTAAAAGGCTTTCATCTTTGCAAAAAGCCTTTCATTATCTCATTTCATCCACACAACTGACTAGTGGATGCCTCAGCACAGGGGTCAGTGTGCTCCCCCTGCCCAGCTGAGGAAACCACAGCCCAGGAATCCTGCCACACAGGGCAGCTGAGGATGGACATCAGTCACACCTTCTGGTACTGTAGACTTGGCCCAAAGCTCCAGTCCTTGAATAGACCGCATCAGGGAGAGGCCACTGCAAATCCAATAGAAGCAAGCAACTGTTCAGAAAACATCTGCTTTGAGATTACCTTGCTATCACTGATTGGCATGGTTAAAGATCCCATACAGTCCATGTTTTTCTTGTTGGAAATATGATCTCTGTGAACCACTGGAATCACAGCTGAAGACACAGAAACAAGGAATTGGCTCCACAAGGCAATATTTACTTCTGCAGAAGGGTGGGCCATCAGACAAAATCTGATGAGCAAGTACGTGAGCCTGACAGCTGCTCCTCTTTTATAATACAGTGGGGCTCCACCTTTCCACCTGGATTGGCTGAGCTCAAGTTTGCAATCTGCTTGTGATTGGCTGGAATTTGATACTGGCACAGTGAGGGGACTAACATCTATATGTCGGTTTACAATCTGGCTGAATTTTGATGCTGGCACGGGGAAGAGGAATAACATTTATATCTTGGTGGGCAACTTTTGGAATAAATTGGGCTTAGCAAGAATCTGGAAGAAGAACCTGGAACTGAGAATAGTTAAGGTGGTAAGGCACTTCAATAGAAAAGGCAGCTTTTGCAAGAAAGAAAAAAAAATCTTGTGTCATTATCTTGGGGTTCATTTTGCTTAACATCATCTTACCTGACCGTTTCTGCTTGTCTCAGATATTTACTAGTTATTGCAAATAAGGGAAACCATGGGACCTTCTAACGTATTTATAAGGTACCAGGTGATTTTTTTTGTTGCTTTGTATATCCCTCCCCCATGGGATAACCCCTGTTTTCACTGTATTTGATGTTGGAATAATTTGGGGAGGGGAAGGGAAAAAACAAATTGTTTCAATAGGGATACAGGTTGACCCATTGCAACAGTGAGATGTACAAGAGCTATCCGAAAAACGAACTTTGCAATTTAGGTGGGGAGTGGGGGGTGGAGGGTGGGGGGGAGTGTAATTGTGGAGATGGGAGGGAAGGGATGGGAGGGGGAAAACAAAGGAGGAGGCAACAATGCTTGATAAGAAATGTACTCATTACCTAGCTTGTGTAATTGTAACCCCTCTGTACAGTATTTTCACAATGAAAAACTTATTTAAAAAAAAAAGAAAAGACTGCTTTTCTCACAAGCTCAAGATCCACCTCTAACCAGAATGGATGTCTCTCAATTCTAGATGATCGAAAGTCTGGGATAGAGGTGCAGTTTGAGGTTTTGCGCCTTAGTTTACAGATGGTTACATTTGTACTGGTCCACACCTGGCCAGTGGGTTGTCTTCTTACAAGGATTGTAGTCATATTGAACAAGGGTTCCACCCTATAACCTCATTTTACTTCAACTAAACACCATGTCTCTATCATGTTCTGAGCTACCGAGAGCTAGGACTGCGATGTATGAATGGGAGGGCTGGTACCCTACAATTCAGTTCTCACTATTAGATTTTCTTTTCCTTCTATGTTGTTTACTCTCATAGTTTTCTTTATTAGTAAGAAGCTTCAAGTTAAAAAAAAACAAACTCAGAATTTAGAGAAATTCATTCTGTACCTATTTACTTTCTACTTTGGGTCAAAACTGCTCCTGGGTACTGATAGTGCCACTGCCAGCTTATAGGTATTTCTGTAGAGATATTGTCTGGCTCTCTGGAAAGAACACCTGTCACCCCTTGGTACCCAAGTCAGTTGAGATGCAGTAGTCTTGCAGACATACTGGCTTAAAAACTTTTTTCCTAGTAAAGCAATGCTAAGGATCAAAAGGCCACTGATTTGTACTTTTATGCATTGATTCTCTTGTGAAGTTAATTATGCTTTCAAATACCTACCTTGTTTTGTCAAATGCTACAAGATAAACTATTAACAAGTCCCTAATGCTATGTATATAGCCCAGATCAGTATGTAAACTGGTGAATGGATGTAGGACATAATGCTCTGTGCTAACCACTCTGATATTTCACTAAGTCTCACTCTAGGAGCTGGGGATATAGATAACTCAGTGGTAGAGTGCTTGCCTAGCATGTGTGAGGCTTTGGGTTCAGGTCCCAGCACCACAAAAAATAAAGAACAAAAAGGGATAAACTGACCTTGCTTTAAGGTCAGTTTATCTTCTGAGGCAAAGTTAGTTTTGTACTGGGGCTTGTATAAGGTAATGTTTTGAACGAATAAAATGGTAATCATGCTCCCATTCTTTCATGAGAAATCCTATGTTTAGCAAAAGGATCTGCTGTAATGTTCACTCAGGCAGTCATAATACCATGAAGGTAATACTTTCATTTCAGCCAAAAGGTCAAGCATTTCCTCATTGCAAATATAATGTTTAGAGAAGATGAAAAATAAAGATTAAACTTGCAACTCTATTTCCTTATGGTAGTCCCAGCTCTTTCTCTCTTCACTGTCCTTACAGACTTATTCTGTGGACCTCCCACACTCCACACCTGTCCATTTTTAAAAATTATAATAGCAAAACTATGTTTCGTTCTTTTAAAAAATTGTCACAACAATTTTTTTGTGGAAATTTCTTCACACAATTTTAATCCTGAGTGGGATTCTGGGGGAATGAATGGATTATTAATTCTCAAACTTTCTTTTGTGAAACATTGAACAAAATATGTTATGGCTATTCTTTTTGCCTATTTATATTAGGGTGTACATCAGAAAATTCTTTCTTTAGTCTTTGTTAATTTTTATTTATTTATTTTTTGGGGTCCAGTCGTGGGGCCTGAACTCTGGGCCTGGGCACTGTCCCTCAGCTCTTCAGCTCAAGGCTAGCGCTCTACCACTTGAGCCACAGTGCCACCTCTGCCTTTTTTCTTTTTGCTTATGTGGTGCTGAGGAATTGAACCTAGGGCCTCAGGCATGCAAGTCAAGTGCTCTACCACTGAGCCACCTTCCCAGCCCTTTGTTAATTTTTAAACAAGTGTTTAAAATATTTTTATTATTATCTTTAAGGAGTTGTACAAAGGAGTTGCCATTTAACAAAGCAGTTTATGAATACAATATACTTTGACCAGGTTCACCCCTTTCAACCTTCTCAATCTTCTTTGTTAATTTGAAATGATACATTTATCAGGTTGGGAAGGTGGTTTAGCGGTAGAGGGCTTGCCTAGCATGCATGAAGCCTTGGGTTCTATTCCTCAGTACCATCCAAACAGACAAAGCCGAAAGTGGCTATGTGGCTCAAATGGTAGGGTATAAGTTTTGAGCAAAAGAAGCCCAGGGACAGTGCCCAGGTCCCAAGTTCAAGCCCCAGGACTGGCAAAAAAGAAAAAAATGCAAAAGAGAAATGATACATTTATTATATAAAAAAGACCTAGCTATGGTGGGTTCTATTAATGTTTTATCCTGACTCATTGATTGTTTTCTTACCTCATCAACACTGTGTTGGTTTAATTAATAAAATTATTAGTTCAACTTCAAGTCTTGCATTGCAAATAGAAAGTATTATATGACCAGTGAACATGTAAATATTTCCTGCTCTGGGTGAAATTTAAATTAATTTAGTAAATTTGTTATCTATATCAATATGATCTACCTAATATTCTATTCTATCTGTCTGTCTGTCTATCTATCTATCTATCTATCATCTATTTTCTTTATATTTACCCCAAACATACATTAGAGTATTAAATAATGTTAATATTTGCAAACATCTCTACCTTTTTTATGCTTTTAGTGAGACTACTTCCAATGTCTGTCCACTATTTGGTTATTTACTATAAGGTCTTAAAAGACTTACTTGAGGCTCTTTAAAGTTTCACGTTCCAGCCAGTTTATCAATTGTTCCTTTTAAGACTATGTATTGAATTTGTTTGAAGATTTAAATAATTACTATAGAGATCACAGTTGTTTTGTACTTTACCTTAGTTTGCTATAGTAATATAGAGTAATAAGGTTAGTGTGACATCACCCCTGCATTGGGGGTAGAAACCCTATCCTTACCCTCCTGGGTTCCATTTGCTAATGGTTCATTTAGAATTTTGGTATCTTTATTTGGTTGCATTCTTCCTCCTCTTCCTCTTTGCCATCCTTTTTTGTTCTCCTGTTTTAATGTTGACCCAGTGAATGAAGTGGAATATTTCATTTTCCCCTTGGGTGTTGCTCAAGAGCTCTGTGACATCGGAAGTTTCAAGTGTGTAAACCTTTATATAAACTTGCCCTTAAAGAAGTCTGGACTTGTGCCATTTTTGAAGGATTGGATTTTTGATTACCCTTTCAAACTTTTCCCCATAAAATAATATACTTTGTATACAATTGCAAGTACATTGTACTCAATCACCTTTTCTATTTAAAGAGTATTTAAAGAGTATTATTTAATACTCTAATGTATGTTTGGGGTAAATATAAAGAAAAATAGATAGATAGATAGATAGATAAAATATTAAGTAGATCATATTGCTTGTTCTCTGAATTTGACTTTTCTTTTTTTCTGTGTTTTCACCAAGCACTACCGTGGCCCTGTGACTTAGTTGCTAGGAACCATGGTTATTTGGCAAAGACTTTTCTGGACTACTTATAGGACAGAAATGCACAGGACACTAAGGACTCTTTCTGTGAATAACAGAAAGCAACTACCTGAGTGGGGTCTGATGTGGACCGACCATATTCCAGGGGGAGCCAGGAGAAATTGAAAATGAAGTGGACAGAAGTTACCTGTCCACCTTAGAAATTTGAGGGTGGAGTCTGGGTAGATAGAGGCTCCTTTGTAGAACCCAGCCCCATAGAATTATGCTAAACAAAGCCCTTCAATGAGTTTTTTTGTTTTTGCATTCACAGGTTTATAATAAAGAATAATGAAGCAAAAACCAGTGTAGATACATATTTCACAAAATTGATTATATCACTAACAGAGAGGAAAAAATTCAATAAAAATCTTAAATCAGAGACTAACGTGTTCCTTGAAGAAATTCCATATCCATTCCTCACAGATGTAACTCTTGAAAAATGGGCATGAAATTGCATTTGAAATGATTTTATATCTCTCCTAAAGCTACGGGTCAGAAAGTCTTAAAAATGTGCTTTTCCCTTAATAAGTCCATTTCTAAGAGTTGAGCTAAGGAGTAATTCCACAATGCACAACATTGACCTCTCAAAGTGTTATGTGTAGTATTAAAAAAATCGAGCATGACCTCCAGAGTCAAAATTTATAGCTTAGATCTTGATAGTGAAGCCACATAACCTCAAGGGTAAAAACAATTGCATCATTGTTTGACTTTAGGAAATTATATTATAGAACAGGGGCTGGCAAACTTTTGTCATACAGGGCCAGGTAATGTGTTAGAATCTGGGGGCATGTGGCCTCTTCTGTAATGATTTAACTTTGTAATTGTGTGCACAAGCAGCCATACTTTGTAGATTCATTACAACAGTGGCTACATTCAAATGAAACCTCATTGACAGACCCTGAATAGTTTTGCATCACAAAATAATATTTTTCTTTTGATTTTTCCTACCATTTAAAAAGATAAAAGCCACGAGGTGCTGGATCTAAGATCTGAAGATTGCAGTTTGAGTCCAGCCAGAGCAAACAAATTTGGGACATTTTCTCTAACTCACCAGCAAACACTTTAAATGGAGGTATAGCTCAGGTGATCAAGTGCCAGCCTTGAGTAAAAGAGCTAAGGAAGAGTGTGAGGCTCCAAGTTCATATCCCAGCACTGGAGCAGGCGTGCACACACACACACACACACACACACACAGACACACACATATACATACAAAAGCCATTCTTAGCCCACAGGTTATATTCAAACGTTCAGTAGGCAGGATTTCATCCATATTCTAGGGGAATCTTTTTGAATATTATAGAGGAATATATTGATCTTGAATTTATACTTGATAAAAATAAGTTATGAAGCAATATGGATACTATCTTCCTCCTTCTCTCCCTCCCTCCCTTTCTCTTCTCTCTCTCTCCCTTCTTCTTGATTTCTTTCTTGAAGTACTGAGGCTTGAACTCAGGGCCTGATGGCTGGCCTTTTGCTTTCTTTTTTGCTCAAGGCTGGTGATTTACCACTTGAGCCACACTGCTACTTTTGGAGTTTTGGTGGTCAAATGGAGATTGGAATTTCTTGGACTTTCCTGCCCAGGCTGGCTTTGAATCACTATCCTCACAACTCAGCCTTCTGAGTAACTAGAATTATAGGCCTGAGACACTGATCTCCAGTTCCAAATTCTTATTTTTTATTGGCCATGGGGCTTGAACTCTGGGCCTTGGAGCTGTCCCTCTGCTCTTTAGGTCAAGGCTAGCGCTCTACCACTTGAGCTACAGCTTCACTTCCAGTTTTTTGAGTGGTTTATTGGAGGTCAGAGTCTCATGGACTTTCCTGTCTGGGCTGGCTTTGAACTGCCATCTTCAGATCTCAGCCTCCTGAGTACTAGGATTACAGGTGTGAGCCATCTGTGCCCGGCTCCAAATTCTTATTTTTTAAAAAACAGATTTTTATGTGTGTATGTGTGTGGGGGAATTGGGAGCTCAAAAAAAAATAAGTGTTTGCAGGGTTGTATCAAATACTTCCTAAGATGTTGATGTGTAGATAAATTGTCTGTCTCCAATACTAAGTGACTGAGTTGCAGGCCAGGAATTATATTATATTGTTTCCAAAGCAGAATCTCCATCAATGCTGCATGAACGTGAGCATGAATTCAGCAGCTCGAAATTGCTTTGGACAGTGTAAAAGTTCTCAAACTTCCTTCTTCTTGGTAAATTATTTTCTAGCTCAAACCGACAAGCAACTATGGGATTCTCACTCTGCCAACTAGAAATAACTTTAAATCCCTCATTTTTGTATGACACTTTACAAACCCCCTTAGACACAGAGTACCCATTTATTCTCATTATAATCCTGGGAGGTACATATTAGTATTCACATTTTAAATAAGAAGAAACTGAGGATAAAAGAGGAGAATAACTCATTCCAGGTTCAAGTTCATTAAGTGGCAGAAACAGCATGCAATACCCAAGTCTTTGATTTAAAGTCCAAGCCCTTTTCCATGACAGCACAGCTTTCTCCCTGAGCACCGCTTCTTTGGCTAGCTCTCTATGATTGATTTAACCAATTTTCTCCCTCCAAGGCAGAGCTACTGGTTCTTCTAGAGCGTCACTTGCTGTTACCAGGGAACCTAGTGAGGAACAAGTGAGAAGATTGGTTTTCTGGTAGGCCATTTTTCAGAACATCTGTAAAACTGCATGACTGTGTGTTGTAGGCAGGTCACTCAAGAATCCTTCTAGATTGGTCACGAATGTGCATTAACTCAGTTGTAGAGCTGGACAAGGTCCTTCTTATTTCTGTTCCTTTTTATATCCCAGCTTCTTTAAGTGACCTCAGTAGTCTTCTAATTCTCTAAAATGTTTCCTTTCCTTTTGCTTTTTCTCCCATCCTCAAAGCTGAAGGATGGCATCTGTATCAGATACCACGTCATGAGAGTCTCATCACCATGGTGACCTGGTGTCACTGATTTCCCTTCCTTTCCTTCCATTCCACGACCATGGCCCTGTTAAGCCCCTTGGTATTTTCTGCCTAGATTACTCAGTAAGCACTCACATGGGAATTTTGCTTTTGTCTCCCATTTTTACCACATACTACCCCCTCACCCACTTTTGGGAGCACTGCTGTATTTTGTGTGTGTGTGTGTGTGTGTGTGTGTGTGTGTGTGTGTGTGTGTGTATGTGTATGTGGTAGTACTAGTGCTCAAGCTCAGGGCTTGTCTGTGAGCTTTGTTTGCTCAAGGCTGGTGCTCTACCACTTGAATCACATTTCCAGTTCTGGCTTTTTGGGTGGTTAATTGAACATCAGTACCTCAGAGACTTTTCCTGCCCAGATCCTTAGATCTTGGCCCCTGAGTAGCTATGATTATAGGTATGAGCCGTTGATGCTCAGCTTATATCACTTTGGTGTTTATAGAAATCTATTGGTGAGCTGCTGATTACAAAATTAAGTAAAAATGACCACCAAGATGACAGGGTACTTCTCTTTTTGAATATACTTTATCTTTTCAAACAGTTTTAGGTACACAGCAGAACTGAGAAGAAAACAGAGTTTCCACATCAACCGCTATCCCCATACATGTCCCACTTGCCTGATTGTCAAAACTCTGCACCAGGTGGCTACATCAGTTACAGCTGACCAATGTCCAGCCAATACACATTGTCACTCCAAGTCCACATGTGACATTGGGACTCATTCTAAGAGCATTGACAGCAAGTAATGCCATCTATTTACCATAATAATATAACAGAATAGGTTGTTCCACAGTCCTAAAAAGACTCTATGCTCTAAATGTTCATTCCTTCCTTCCTTTCCCATAATATCTACTAACTTTTTCATTGTATCCACAGTTTTTTCCTTTCCAGAATCACCATAACGTTGAAATCATATAGTAGGTAGCCTTTTTAGAATGGCTTGTTGTTTTGGGGGCTTTATTTTTCTTTTTGAGACAAGGCCTCTCTGTGTAGTTTAGGTTGGCCTCAGCTTCTTGAGTGTTGGCATTGGCTCTCTGGATTGGCTTCTGCATTGGCTGTTTGGATTAGCTTCTTTCAGTAGTGTGCAGTTAAGTTTCCTCCATATATTTTCATGGCTTGATAGCTTACTTCTCTTTTAACAGTGAACAATGATCCATTATCTGGGTGTATCCCAAAATAGAATACTTATCTTTCCGTTCACTCACTTGAGGACACCTTGCTTGCATCCACATTTTGGCAATTGTGAATAAATTGTCACACATTTGTACAAGTTTTTGTGTGCACATCTGCTTTCAGCCTGGGTTGAGGGTTAATCAGGGAGCATGGTTGCCATGATTGTGTTGATAAAGTGCTTAATTTTGTAAGAAAGAACAAGTTTTCTTCCAAAATGGCCGCATCATTTTGTGTTGCTCTTATTTGCATTCTCCTTCACTCACATTCAATAACGAACAAGTTTCTGTTTCTCCACTGCCTCGTCAGTGTTCGATGGTGTCAGTCTATGGGTGTTTGGCCATTAATAGGTGTGTTCTATGTTCTCACTGTTGCTTTTATTTGCATCTCATAAATTATGGGAAACATCTTTTTATATACTTTTTCATCTGGAGAGCTTCTTTTGTGAGGTGTCAGATCTTTTGCTATTCTTTTGATGAGGTGATTTTCTTGAGTTTTAAAATCTCTTTGTCCATATTTGAGAACTGGTATATGTTAGTCATCTGATGCTGTAAGTTTAAGATGAGGTACTCTATAAAGAGGTTTCTGTAATTCACAGTTTGGGGCGCTGCAAGTGAAAAAAATGGTTTAGTCTCATCATTTGGGCTCTGATGAGGTCTTCTGGCTGCATCACAACAGGACAGAGAAGATGAAAGGGAAAACTACCAAGCAGAGAAGGAGAGAGAGCCCAGAAAAGGCACAACTCAGAGAAATTCAGTAGTTTGTTTTTTATATAACAACCCACCATGGTGGGAATAAACCAGGGTCCCTATGAAAACCATATTGGATCTTTCTATGAGTGATGCCTCTAACGATCTAACCAACCCCAGGAGGTCTCACCTCTGAAAGGTTTCATTGTCTCAACAACACATTGACACTGACAAACAAGTTTAAGGCATCTCATTTTACTTCATCTGTGGCTAACTTGATGGCTAACTTAGTACTAGACAGCATCAATGAGGTCCTTCTTAGATTATCACAGGACTCAGGAAAATGTTTTAGGTCCTGGGTAGAAACATTCCAGTTGGGTGATCATGCTTGAATAGATCTTTGCAATGCTTGGAGCATCCATGCTTAAAGAATGACATTCTGCTTCAGTCTTGAGTAATTCACAGAATGCTTCATGTTCAAATATTTTTTTTCTTTAGGAATTTAGCTATTCAGTCTCTACTGGTTTAAATAGCTGTGAAACAGCGAGCATTCATTTGCTTTTGAGCTCTAAGTGAATAGCCAAGAGGATACGTTCCTTTAGAAAATATACATTTTATTTTGTCCATTGTGTCTAAATGAATCTGCTGCATAGCTGTGTTTATGCACATCCATATGCAAATATTGACTTATGCCTTGCCATGAAGTATGCTTGGTAGGTTTTGAAAGAAAAACATAACACAGATAAACATTTATAAGCAATTCAAATATTAAAGAGCTGGAGCATTTCTAAAGGCATTCATGTAAGAGTTTTTTTCCTGGGATGTCATTATGGTGTTGCAGTCATTTGCAAAATACAGTTACTGAACTACATAGCTTTTATGCAGGAAAGTATGCATTTACTTCTGAAGCAATAGAGTCAATGTGTTAGGTATTCATGCCATCCTTTATAATAGTCCTTAGGGAGATAAGCTCAACTCACTATTCTCTTTTAAGGTGTTGTGATACTGAAATGAGAAAATAAATTTCAAAAAACTGTCATAAGGATTACTAAATATTCCTGCTAATCATGGATCAGAATATTTTAAATGTTTATTCTGATGTTAAGAGGCACATAACTCTGCAGCAGAACACACCATTCCAGCCTGCTTGCATATGGCATTTGTTCCCTTAATATGACTTTTATTAAAATGTTATAGAACTTGGTTAGTCTACAGGCTGCTATATTTCCTTTCCATTTTCTCTTTTTTATATGCAGCTATATTAAAACGAACCTTTAACTTTCTCTAAGCCCTGAGGAATGCCAAATACTGGTAGATTTATATCTCCAGACAAATTTCAGGAATGGGTAGAGAGGTTCTTGAAGATCTTTTTTCATTTCTCCTTCATCCTCCACCACCAATGGGGCGATCTCTTCAAAATGATGCAGAATAGCACTTTTATGAATTATTAACTGCAGAAGTTAAGAAGGAAGAGCCAAACTTTGTTTTCAAATCTTTCATGGCGTCATTTTTATTAAATAAGGAATCCCTGTGGTTGAAAGAAATCAACCTGATATTCAAGGGAGGTTTTTGGAAGCTTTCAATGGGAAATACAAGCAAAGACCAGATAAATAAGTGATTATGGAATATGCTAATTAATAAACAGGTTACAGTTAATTAACTTACCTAGCAATGTTGACTATAAACTTAGTGTTGAAAGTCCCTGGCTAAATGCTATTTAAGATTCCTAATTCTATGAGACAGAGAGGCAGCTCTCAAGGAAATTAGAGTCTTCAAGTTGAGTCATGACATCTATCAAAAAATCATGACAACTGAGTGTTCCTGCTAGAATGGGAACAGCTATGAGATGTATGTACTTGGGACTGAGTAGGTGCTCCATTGGCCTCCCAGTGGAATGTTCATAAAGGGAGATAGTGGGGAATAGAACTAGAAATGTAAGTCTAGATCGCAGTTGTGAAGTCTCTAATTTATTTCCAAGGTATTTTATTAGTTTTATTCAATAAATATTTATGAGGTTTCTAGTCTCTTCCTAAAACAACAGCAGGCACTGGGATTTGTAAGGATGTAGACAGACAGATGGCTTTGCAGTAGGCTATCAGACTCACCTTCTTGCATCTAGCATTTGTATTTGTTTCTGTAATGAGACTTCTTATCTTTTCTTCTTTCTTTTTTTTCTCTTGGTCATGGGGCTTGAACTCAGAGCCAGGGCACTATCCCTGAATATTTTTGCTCAAGGCAAAAAATATTTTACAAAGTTTACACTCCCAGCAACAATGCAGTAGGGTTCCCTTTTGGCCACATCCCCTAAAGCATCTGTTGTTATTAGAGTTCTTGATTATAGCCATTCTAACTGGGGTGAGGTGGAATCTCAATGTTGTTTTGATTTGCATTTCTTTTTTTTTTTGGGTCCTGTCATGGGGCCTGAACTCTGGGCCTGGGCGCTGTCCCTCAGCTCTTCAGCTCAAGGCTAGCGCTCTACCACTTGAGCCATAGTACCACTTCCGACTTTTTTCTTATTGCTTATGTGGTGCTGGGGAATCGAACCTAGGGCCTCAGGCATGCAAGGCAAGCGCTCTACCACTGAGCCACCTTCCCACTCCCTTGATTTGCATTTCTTTTATGGCTAGAGAGGTTAAGCATTTCTTCATGTGTCTATTGGCCATTCTTATTTCCTCTTCAGAGAAGTTTCTCTTTAAGTCTTTAGCCTACTTATTCATTGGGCAGTTGTTTCTTTGAGGATTTGTTGTTGGGAGAGTTAGTTTTTTTGAGTTCTAAGTATATTTTAGATATGAGAACCTTGTCTGTTGTATGGCTAGTGAAGATCTTCTCCCAATTAATTGGTTTTCTATTGATCTTGCTATGTTCTTTGCCATGCAGAAACTCTGTAATTTCATGCAATCCCATTTGTACAACCTGCCTTTGATTTGTTGTGTTTCTGGATCTTTATTAAGACAGTTTCAGCCTGTGCCAAGAAGCCCTAGAGTTTCTCCTATTCCTTCCTGTGATGTTTTCAGGGTGTCTGCTTTGACACTGAGGTCTTTGATCGATTTGGAGTTGATTCTGGTGCAGGGTGATATATGGGAATCTAGCTTTAGTTTTCTACAGGTGTTTAACTTTGGAAAGCAGTATGGCGGTTCCTCGAAAGACTCCACATAGAGCGCCCCTATGAACCAGCAATCCCACTTTTGGGCATTTACCCAAATGATCACAAACGATGCTATACTAAAGCCACCAGAACAACTGTTTATTGCAGCATTATTCACCACAGCTAAGATATGGAACCAACTAGATGCCCCTCAGTAGATGAATGGATCTAGAAAATGTGGTATATATATAAAATGGAATTCTATGCCTCCATCAGAAAGAATGACATCGTCCCATTTGTTAGGAAATGGAAAAACTTGGAAAAAATATAGTAAATGAAGTAAGTCAGGCCCAAAGAAACATAGGTCCCATGGTTTCCTTTATTTGCAATAACTAGTCTAAGTTTAGGACAAGCAGAAAAGGTAAAAAACTATGTGCATATGACCACATAAGATGATATTAAGTGAAATGAATCCCAAGATAGGGACACAACTTGTTTTTTCCTTCTTGCTATTGTTCTTAACATATTTAAAATGTACTATGTGATTTTTTTTGTTTCTCTTGTATGTTCTTCCACCACAGTATAACCCCTGTTTTCACTATTTTTGATGTCAGTGCCCTGCATCTTATAATACACTTTTCTAATTTGGAGAGGAGAAGGGAAATAACAAAATGCTGAAACAAGGATACAGGTTGACCTATTGTAACAATGAAGTACAAGACACTATGTTGAAAACGAACTTTACAACTTGGTGGCGGAGGGGGGAGTTGGGGAGGTGAGGCAGGAAGGGATGGTAGGGGAAAAGCAAAGGAGAAGGTAACAATGCTCAATAGGAAATGTACTCATTACCTTACTCAAGTAATTGTAACCTCCCTGTATACTATTTTTTACAATAAAAACATAAAAAAGAGTATCATAAAAAGATAATCACTATCTCATTGTTCTTAAGAAAAGTTTTACCACTTTGAGACACAGCTCCACTTCTGGTTTTCTCATGGCTAATTGGAGATAAGAGTCTCATGAACTTTCCTGCCCTTGCTGTCTTTGAACTGCCATTCTCCAATCTTCCTTCTGAGTAGCTAGGATTTATAGACATGATCCACTAGTGCCTGGTAGAACTCAAACAAGACCATACTAAAGCTACTAGCACAACTATGTTTATTGCAGCATTATTTTCCACAGCTAAGGTATGGAACCAACCTAGATGCCCCCCAGTAGATGAATGGATCAAGAAAATGTGGTATATATATACACAATGGAATTCTATGCCTCCATCAGAAAGAATGACATTGCCTCATTTGTTAGGAAATGGAAAGACTTGAAAAAAAATTATATTAAGTGAAATAAGCCAAGCCCAAAGAAACACAGGTCCCATGGTTTTCCTTATTTGCAATAACTAGTCTATGTCTGAGACAAGCAGAAACGGTCAGATAGTTGATGTTAGGTAAAATGAACCCCAAGATAAGGACCCAAATGGTTTTTCTTTCTTGATATTGTGTCTAACATATTTATAAGGTATTTCTTTGTTGCTTTGTATGTCCCTCCCCCACGGTATAACCCCTGTTTTCACTGTATTTGATGTTAGTATAATTTGAGGAGGGGAAGGGAAAAAACAAATTGTTTAAATAGGGATACATGTGGACCCATTGCAACAATGAGATGTACAAGACGTTATGTCGAAAAATGAACTTTACAACTTTGGCGTGGGGTGGGGGTGGGGATATGAGAAGGGATGGGAAGGGGAAACAAAGGAAGAGGCAACAATGTTTGGTAAGAAATGTACTCATTACCTTGCCCATGTAATTGTAACCCCTCTATACGATATTTTCACAATAAAAAACAAAAAAGAAAACAGAGTGGAGAAATGAGATGGTTACATGAATTGAATAGGATTACTGATATACTAGATGTTCCTTCTTCTCTTCCTGGATCCACTCTCCTTTAACTCTTCTCCCTTGCTCTCTACTTTGAATTTTGTGGAATGTATGAAAAGATTCCTTTCTTGGTGTCTTCTAGGGAGTTCAGAAGTTGGAGAAGGATCAAGATGGGATATTTATTCCTCTGGGTTGGGTTTCTTCTTGCTGGACCCTTCTACTAAAGGTCACAGCTCCTGTCTGGAGCATTTCTCAAACATCTCTTCTTTGAGTTCTGGTAGCTTAGTCTTTCTCTTGGCCTTTCAGAAGTGGCAATGGCAACCTGCCATAAGCCATGGGCTGTTACTTTTCTTGTTTTTTGTTTTGTTTTGTTTTGTTTTGTGTGTGTGTGTGTGTGTGTGTGTGTGTGTGTGTGTGTGTGTGTGTGTGTGTGTGTATCTGTTGCCTAATGAGTACCTGGCTCATACATCTGTGATACCATATTGGTTTCCTTGAGTTGCTTCAACAAAATTTTTTTGAATCTGATGTCTTTTTTTAATTTATTGTGAAAATATTGTATAGAGGGGTTACAATTACATGGGCAAGGTAACGAGTGCATTTCTTATCAAGCATTGTTGCCTCCTCCTTTGTTTCCACTTACCATCCCTTCTCAAATCCCCCCCTCCCCACCAAGTTGTAAAGTTCGTTTTTCGACATAATGACTTGTACATCTCATTGTTGCAATGGGTCCACATGTATCCCTATTTAAACAATTTGTTTTTTCCTTTCCCTTCCACAATTATACTAATAGCAAATACAGTGAAAATAGGGGTTATACCATGGGGGAGGGACATACAAAGCAACAAAGAAATATCTTATAAGCATGTTAGAAACAACATCAAGAAAGAAAAACCATTTGAGTCCTTATCTTGGGGTTCATTTCACCTAACATCAACTATCTGACAGTTTCTGCTTGTCTCAGACATAGACTAGTTATTGTAAATAAAGGATCTATGGGATCTATGTTTCTTTGGGTCTGGCTGACTTCACTTAATATAATTTTTCCAAGTCTTTCCATTTCCTAACAAATGATGGAGGCATAAAATTCCATTGTGTGTGTGTGTGTTTGTGTGTGTGTATGTGGTATATATATATATATATATATATATATATATATGTATATATATATATATACATATACATATGTGTGTGTGTGTGTGTGTGTTCTCTCTATGTAAAAACACATTTTCTTGATACATTCATCTACTGAGGGGCATTTGGGTTGGTTCCATATCTTAGCTATGGTGAATAATGCTGTGATAAACATAGTTGTGCTGGTAGCTTTAGTATAGCCTTGTTTGCAATTATTTGGGTTTGAGATCAACTTTTGCCTTCATTTCCTTCTCCCATTTTTCTTCTATTTGCATCTTATGAAGAGAAGAAGGGAGAATGAAATTTGAGTTCACCTCAAGATTCTTAATCACATCTGCAAAGAGAATTTTTCCTTACAAAGTAATTTTTTACAAGGATCCATAAATTGTGCCCCAATATCTTTGAGGGAGTCATAGTTTACCCTAATAAATATAGAAAAGTATGAGTTGCTTGGGTAGCCTAAAGAATCTGTAGTTCTAAGGACAGCTTTAAAGCAAGGAATACAAAGCTAAAATTTCTGGGGGTAACAGAAGTTACCTCTGCAAAGGGGACTATGCTGATTATTTATTGTTGCTCTGGTAAAGTATCTGAGATAAACAAGTTAAAGAAGGAAATATTACATGGTTTCAGAAGTTTCAGTCTATTGTCAGCTGGTTCCATGGCTTTTAGATGTGTAGCGTCGCAAAAAAAATTGTAATGGGAAAAGCACGGTAGAAGAAGCTGTTCACTTTATGGCAGCCAGGAAGCAGAGAGCCAGAGACCGGAAGGTGTCAGGAATCGGGCAGATCCTTCAAAGACACCCTTCCAGTGGAGTACTTCCACTAAGCCGATTCCACCTCCTAAGGAGTCCATTCAGTAGAACTCATTCATGATTAACCCATCGGTGAAGTTAATGTCTTCATAATCCAGCCCCTCTCAAGAGTGCCACCAGCTGGTGATGGACCCTTCAACATAATAACCATTTTGGAAGATATTTTCATATTTAAATCATAACAAAGTCCAAGGGATGAAAGTGAGTGTGAATGTTGTTCAAAGCAATGAGCAACTGGAGCAAAGGATGAGGGAAAAGATAAAGCATTGATTACCCTGCCCCCTTCCCCCCCCAAACATTTGGGGATTGGTCTGGCTTTGGGTATGGCTGGCATGTAGTGGTAAGAGGAAGACAAGAATTGTTGAGAAGGTGGCTGGCAGGAGATAGTGCCAAACTATGAAACATTGAGCCAGTGGCATTCAGGAATTTGGACTCAGCCCAGCTAGCAAAGAGTTTTCATTCAATATATTTTTTTAAACAAGAGATGAAAGTAGGGTTTCAGAAAGGTGAATTTAATATTGAGACACAGGGTAGATTGCAACAGGACAGCCTGGAGGCAGAGAAGCCAGTTTAGCAATGAGATGAAAATTTTACTGATGTTGCTCACTGGGTAAATATCTGAGACTATTAGACTGAGTAGAATGTGGACAGTGCCATCAATCACTGATGAATATTTATTAACTTGTGGGATTGTAAATAGTTGAGGATGAGGGGAGAAAGCCTTATATGTGGCCTAGGAACTACATAAAACATGCAAATTAGCTGCCCTGGGTTTTCTTTTTCTCACAAGATTATTTCCTATTTGCTATTTAGGACATATTGAATCTACTTGTTTTTGTGAGTGTTTTGCTAGCTACTGTATTACTGATTCTATGAAAAAAGATTAGTGTCTGAAATCTAATCCTGGAGTTCAAAGGCAAGGGATAAAAACGTCCGTGGGCTCTAGAAAAATATTTCCAATGAAATCTTAATGACATTCACTGGAAAATGTTAAACAGAGGCATATGATTTTTGAGTCATGTTAAAAAATACTAGAAGGAAATAAATGTGCCACAAATGCTCTCTGTAATTTTAGCGATGTAATTTGAATATCTGACATTTCTTAGGTACTGTAATAATGGATAAACACAAAAGAATCTATTCAATGGGTTGTTCTGGCAGAATGTGAATGATTCTCAGGTTATCATATTACTTCCCTCTTATTGAAATACACCCCCCTGAAGTAAAGTAAGTAGACCAGTAAAATCTTGTTTATTACTTGAAGTTTTAAAGATTATAAAGGAAAGTTAAATGAGAAGATACCCCAATCATAGCATAAACACCTTTTATCTTTTTTATTATTTTATTTTACTTAGATTTTGTGCATGTGCTGGTAATGGAGATTGAATTTGGGCCTCGTGCTCAAGCCTGGTTCTCTGCTACATAAGCCATTTGTGGGTTTTTATTGGTTACTTGGAGATGGGAGTCTCACAGACTTTCCTGCCTTGGCTGGCTTCAAGCCATGATCCTTAGATGTGAACGTCTTGAGTAGCTAGGATTAAAGGCATGAGCCACTGGTGTCAGGGTGTCAGGCAGAAACATTCTTTATCTAAAGAGGAGTTGTTTTCTATATTCCATTATCTGTTATTGGTTTTGATGTCTCAATTTAGACTTGAATATCTACCAGAAAGTAGTTAGTGTAACTTTACTCTCTCAAAGAAATAGTTGAAGAGTTATATATGTGTGTTATGAAACTACATTTAACTTTTTGGAAGTTAAAAAATTGTGAAGTAACCATGGAAGGATAGCTCAAGGATATCTTGAAATCTATCTGTTGTCAAATCAGTAGAGAAGAGGTATAAATGTTCTCAATCAAGACTTAAGAAAAAAGAAATGTGCATTGGGGATGGGACCATATGGGCCAGTAGAAAGCCATCAAGATTGGGCTACTCTATATGACTCTAAAATTAAACTGCAAAAACAATGTGCTCATGGGACACAAAATACTAAATAAACTTTAAAAAAGAATAAGTGTATTCAGTTTTGATATAAAGTAAGTGGCTAGTATGATCAAATGGGCAAAACATAGGGATGAGATGAGACTTAGGTTGGTTTTGATATAAAGTAAGTGGCTAGTAAGATCCAATGGGCAAAACATAGGGATGAGATGAGACTTAGGTTGGAGGGTTGTAATTCTTTTTTAAAAAAGTATTTTTATTATCTTTAAGTAGTTGAATAAATGGATTGACATTCACTGAAGCAGTTTATGAACACAGTGCATCTTGATCAATGTCATTCCTTTCAATTTTCTCTTCCACCCCTCCCAACCTATCCCTTGCCTTACTGACCTTAATTTTAGGTTATACATTTGTTTGCAATTTAACAAAGCAGTTTATGTGTATAATGCATCTTGATCTGTGTCACCACTTCAACACTTTCACCCTCCCTTCCACCCGCCTCTTCTCTTTTATGTGCCATTCTCCCTTCATTCTTCTACCCCTCTCCCTTTGCCCTACCCTCTCCTCTGCAAGTACCCATTTCCTGGTACTTATTTTGTTGGGCTTTGACTTTGTCTTCTTAAAGAATTATACTATTTTTATTCTCCATGGAGTCTATTATACTTAAGTTAAATCATTTGTAACTCTTCCTTACCATCCAGTATGTTTACTTGTAGATTTATAGGCACATTCTAGCTACCACAAAGGAGGGAAAGCATGTAACCTATGTTTCCTTGGTCTGGCTTACATCACTTAATATAATTTTTCCAAGTCTTCCCATTTTCTTATGTATGGTACAGTATCATTTTTTCTGATGGATGAGAAGAATTCTATGTGTATATATACACTAGATTTTCTTGATCAATTTCATCCATTGAGAGGCATCTGGAATGATTCTATATCTTAGCTATTGTAAACAATGTTGCAATGAACATGGTTGTGCTTGTAGCTTTAATGCGACATTGTACAGGCTCTATTAGATAAATATCCAGAAGTTCAATTGCTGGGTCATAGGGAAGCTCTATGTTTAGTCTTTTAAGGACCCTCCATAATTCTTTCCAAAGTGTTGAACAAGCAACAAGCTTGCATTCCCACCAACGGTGTAGTATTATTCCCTTTGGCCACATCCTTGCCAGCATTTGTTATTGTTTGTTTTCTTGATAGTAGCCAATCTAACTGTGGTTAGGTGGAATCTCAGTGTTGTTTTATTTTGCATTTCTTTTATGGCCAGAAATGTTGAATATTTCTTCATGTGTCTAATGCCATTCTTCTGAGAAGTCTCTTTTTAAGTCACTGGTGTATTTATTAATTGGGTTGTTGTTTATTTGAGGGTTTGTTTTTGGATCGTTTAATATTTTGAGGTGGCTTTAATTTTTTGGACATTAGGCCCTTGTCTGATATATAGCTGATGAAAATCTCACATTCTGTGGGCTTTCTATGGTAATTCTTCGTTACTACCAGGAAACTGCAGATTCTTGCCTATGAGTTACATAAGGTTTTCCCAGGATTCTTTTCATTCTATGGTTCCTGGTTTGGGTTAGCCATAAAACCAATTCTTGTGAGATTTGAAAAGTAGGAGAGAGAGGAGGAGTTCCGGGAAGATGGCGGAGGAGAAGCTGGAATCTGAACAAGCTCTTGCATAGAAAACAGTTTCAGAGTTCCAGTGAACAGTCCCAAGCCAGAGAATCACACCAAGTGTGCCATCACAGGACAGAGAGTTAGTCAAGAGAGGGGAAGCCAAGCAGACACATCTGAGCAGCTGCCGCTGCGGCGGCAGGGTCGCAGCGGCGACCACCGCCGCGGAGGCATACCTGAGACGCAGTCCGGGATGAAGGAGCCAGACGCAGCGGACGAGCGGATTCTACTCAACACCAGCAAGAACCGACAAGGAGCGGACAACTTCATCCTGCACTTTGCAGACCAGAGACGACCCGAGATCCAAGACTCCGCGTGAGTAGAAGCCCCACTTCCTCACTCCTCTGGGAGCAGAGGAGGGAAGGCCACCCCTCCCCCCCCAGCACCGGTGATCTCCATCTTGGATACCGACAAAGCTCGGAGGAGCGGCTAGCTCCAGCTCAGGCCTTGGAATAGAGCTAGTCATTTGGCAGGTCACAGGAACTTGGCGGCGAGGTGACCTCACAGACTCAGTTCCATCCAGGGAGGGGTCGCCCAGCTCAGGCACCAGCCACTGGAGTGGCTCTCCTCGCTGGGTGGCCAGAGCCAGAGGCTGCCCCTCCCTCTAGCAGCCACCACAATCAATTGAAAAACAGAAACCCTGAGAATGGCTCCAGGCTGGGTGCTGTGAGTTTTTTTTCACAAAATAGCCCCAGGGAAAAGCTACTGTTCGTTGAAAGGCCTCAACTCTACCCAGAACCTAGCCTCATCACTGCATCCCCCTCTTTTGTGATTCTCAAAGCAGATCACCCTCCCAGTAAACTAACCTGGGAGGGGGATCTCAAAATCTTGGGTAAAGCAGAGCATTTTCCTGCCTGTTCCAACAAACTGACTTAAGAAACCAATCAAGCCACAGGACCTCAAGCTGACCAGAGACTCCAACCAGACTCTGGTTACAGACAAAAGGGAGATACAGGACTCTTCCCACCCCTCTCAAAAAAAAAAAAAAAATCAAAGAACTTTTTTTTTCTTCTTCTTCTTTTCTTTTTTTCTTTTTCTTGTTTTGTTTTTTTTTTGTTTTTTGTTACCTTATATATATATAAAAAATTTTTTTTGCTTTTCTAAAACTTTTATTAATCTTTAATTTTTGCCTCTTCTGAAAAAATAATTGTTTTCCATTAACTTTTTTTTTTTCTCCTCTTATAATTTTTATTTTAGGAATACGTGAATGTGTGTTTTCTTTTCTTTTCTTGTCTTCTTTCTCTTTTTCTTTCATTCTTAATTATCTTTTTGTTTTTTTTTTCTAGCTCTACTGAACTTCTGATCTTTTCTTCTCACTTTCCTATCCTTTCCATCTTTTCCTCTTTGTTCATCTTTATGTGACTTAACTCTTGTCCTGCACATCCTCAGATAAACCCGTAGTTAACCAGTAGACCCTATCCCCCATTGTGTACACACTTAATCCACAAACTTATTACTCAATTCAAAACCTCTGAGACTTAAATTCACTAATAGCAGTACTTTATACCTATACAATATTTTAAGCATTTTTTTAAAGTTTTTCTCATCTCCTCTATGTCCCTCCCTTTCTCTCAACATATTCATATTCCTCTATAAATAGATGGTCTTTTAATCTCTAAAATAACATTAATTTTTACGTTTCTATTTTTTTTCTGGTCTCTTTTCATTCCCCTTTCCCTTTCTTCTTTTTCTCTCTCTCTCTACTTACATCCTACCCAACCTATTTCCTGCATTGTGATTAGGACATAGTTAACTCTCCCTGTGCCTCCCCACACCAATCTATTCCTATTTTTTACCCACATCTCTTCCTAACCCTAATAATTTCTGGCTTTCCAAATTCTTCTCTGCGGTTCGAAGTTCTTTAACATATAGTTGTTTGATGTCGAATAGATGTATCTGTTGAACTAGATTGTATCTGTAGACTATTGACTGTACAAATGCAAACTTTGGTTGATGGTTGCCTTAAGATAGTGTTCTAGCACAAAACTGGTGCTATCTTCATCTCAAATGGGCAGAGTAAGCCGGAAAAACACAAGAAAAATGGCAAATTCGGGTATCTCAATTCCCAATCCTGATAATCAGGGGTTAGAACAGATAATGAATAATCCAGAGGAGAGTTCCCAAACAGCTCTACAAACACTGGTGGCAAACATGATAAATGAAAAGTTTGACAACGTACAAAGGACTCTGTATGAGCGTGATAGGGAGAGAGAGGAGGCATCCCAGAAGTTTATACAGGAATATCATAAGCGTGAGGAAGCTACTCAAAAACTGATACAGGATTTGCGTGAACAACTTGAGAATACTCAAAGAGAAAGGGAGGAATGGCGTGAGCAGGCTGAGAACACTCAAAGAGATCTGCAGGAATCCCACGAACGGGAGGAAGCTAATCAAAGAGTAATACAGGAATTGAGAGACCAGGTAGAGAACACACAAAGATCAGTAAAGGCATTCATGGAATCCATTAACAAAGAGCTGAAGGAAGTCAGGGAGACCACAAAGGGAACGCTGAATGGAACCCAACAGAAGGAATGGGAGCCCAAAGAAACCATAACCAATCAACTAAGTGATTTGAGGACAAACACTGAACACCAAATTAAGGAAGTAAAGAAATTCATACAAGACCTAAAACAGAGCTTCAACAAAGAACTTGAAGCCATCAAAGCTGACCAACTAGAAGGAAAAGAGATAAAAAACAAAGTAGAGAGTCTTGACAGCAGGTTAGACCATGCAGAAGATCGAATCTCAGGGATTGAAGACAGCCTAGATATTATAGAGAAAGAACATACAACCATCCAAGACAAGTCCAAGAAATATGATAGATCTATCCAACACCTGGAAGACACCATCAGAAGGCCTAATCTAAGGATAATGGGTGTAGAGGAACACCTAGAAACAGAAGTTAATGGTCTAGGAAATCTGTTTAACAGGATCCTAGCAGAGAACTTCCCAAACATGCAAAAAGATAGGCCTGTCCAGATACAAGAAGCCTTTAGAACCCCAAATAGACCAGACCAGAATAGGACATCCCACCGTCACATTATAATCCACACAGGATCAACTCAGAACAAGGAAAAGATCCTTAAAGCTGTCAGGGAGAAAAGGGTAATCACTTATAAAGGGAAACCAATTAGAATCACCTCAGATTTCTCAGCAGAGACAATCAAAGCAAGAAGAGCCTGGAATGATGTATGCCATGCCCTAAAAACAAACAACTATCAACCAAGAATACTGTACCCAGCTAAACTCTCCTTCATAACTGAAGGCCAAATAAAAACCTTCCATAGCAAAGAAAAATTGAAACAATACATCTCCACCAAACCAGCCCTACAAAAGATTCTTAAAGATGTCCTACACATAGAAAACCAACAAGACCGCAATAAAGGCCAAGAAACTGCACCCAAACTGAGAATCCAAGAACCATAGGAAGAACCCAGTTTTCGCAGCCCCCAAGAAGGTAGATAACATGGCAGGAACTCCCAAATACCTCTCAGTCCTATCTCTTAATGTTAACGGACTGAACTCTCCAATTAAGCGACATAGACTGTCTAGTTGGATTAAAAAACAAGACCCTTCTATCTGCTGCCTGCAGGAGTCACATCTTGCCCATAAAAACAAACACATTTTCAATGTTAAAGGCTGGAACAAAATCTACCAAGCAAACGGACCGCATAAACAGGCGGGAGTTGCAATCCTAATATCAGATAAAATAGACTTCAAATTAAAATTCATGAAAAGAGATAAAGAAGGTCGCTACATACTAATTAAAGGATCTCTCCTTCAGGAGGATATTACAATTCTAAATATCTATTCGCCAAACAATGGAGCCCAAATTTATCAAAGAAACACTACTTTCCCTCAAATCCCATATAGATCCAAAGACATTAATTGTTGGGGATTTTAACACACCACTCTCCCCACTAGATAGATCAACTCGGCAAAAACTCAACAGAGAAACCGCAGATCTAAACAGCTGCATAGATCAACTAGACTTAACAGACATTTACCGAACATTTCACCCAGCAGCATCAGAATACACGTTTTTCTCAGCAGCACATGGAACGTTTTCTAAAATAGACCACATTTTAGGCCACAAAGCAAACTTGTCTAAATTCAGAAACATTGAAGTTGTACCTTGCATTCTCTCTGACCACAAGGGAATAAAGTTAGAACTCAACACCAAAAGCCACCAAAGAAAGTCCGGTATCACATGGAGGCTGAACAACACACTGCTGAATCATGAGTGGGTCATGGAAGAGATTAGAAAGGAAATTCAAATGTTCATGCTATTCAACAAAAATGAACACACAAAATACCAGCTCCTCTGGGACACAGCAAAGGCAGTACTCAGAGGCAAGTTTATAGCTCTGAGCTCCTACATCAACAAATTGGAGAGATCTGAAACTAACAATTTAATGACACATCTAAACCTCCTTGAAAAAGAGCAGCAAGATAAACCCCAATCCAGTAGACGGAAAGAAATAATCAAAATTAAATCAGAATTAAATGAATTAGAATCCAAAAAAACTATAGAAAGAATCAACAAAACAAAGAGTTGGTTCTTCGAAAAACTTAACAAAATTGACAGACCCTTAGCAAATCTTATCAGAAAAAGAAGAGAACACACCCAAATTAGTAAACTCAGAGATGAGAATGGAAACATCACCACGGAAACAAGCAAGATTCAGAACATTATAAGGGAATACTTCTCAAAACTTTATGCTAATAAGTTTGAGAACTTGACAGAAATGGACCTCTTCCTAGCAAATATTGACATGCCAAAACTAAACCAAGATGAGGTAAACTATCTTAACAGGCACATATCAAGCATTGAAATAGAAACAGCAATAAGAGACCTCCCAGCTAAGAAAAGTCCAGGACCAGATGGTTTTACAGCGGAATTTTACAAGGCCTTCAAAGCAGAGCTCACACCAATTCTCCTCCAACTCTTCAATGAAATTGAAAGAGAAAGCTCACTACCGAACACATTCTATGAAGCCATCATAACCCTCATCCCAAAACCAGGTAGGGACTCATCAAAGAAAGAGAACTATAGACCCATTTCTTTGATGAACATTGATGCGAAACTTCTCAACAAAATTTTGGCCAATCGACTTCAACAATTCATCCAAAAAATCATACACCACGATCAAACAGGATTCATTTCAGGGATGCAAAGCTGGTTCAATATACGCAAATCAATTAATATTATTCATCACATCAACAGGAGCAAGAATAAGAACCACATGGTTATCTCAATAGACGCAGAAAAAGCATTTGACAAGATCCAACACCCCTTTATGATGAAGGTTTTGGAAAAATTAGGAATCCATGGAACATTCCTCAATACAATAAAGGCTGTATATGACAAACCTACAGCCAGCATTATACTCAATGGTGAAAAACTAAAGCCATTTCCTCTTAACTCAGGAACAAGACAAGGATGCCCACTCTCTCCACTTCTCTTCAATCTAGTATTAGAATGCCTAGCTACAGCAATAAGACAAGATGCAGACATAAAGGGGATCCAAATAGGGAAAGAAGAAATAAAACTCTCCCTCTTTGCAGATGACATGATCTTGTATTTAAAGAATCCCATAGACTCCACTCCCAAATTACTCAAGCTGATTCAAAACTTTGGCAAAGTAGCAGGTTATAAAATCAACCCCCAAAAATCAATGGCTTTTCTGTATGCCAACAATGAGAAAAGTGTGGCTGAAATTAGGAAAGCAACTCCATTTGTAATAGCCTCACAAAAAATAAAATACCTAGGAATTAACTTAACTAAAGAAGTGAAGGACCTCTATGATGAAAACTTTAAAATCTTGAAAAAGGAAATCAACACAGAACTTAAAAAATGGCAAAACCTCCCATGCTCCTGGATTGGAAAGATTAACATCGTGAAAATGGCAATACTGCCCAAGGCTATCTACAAATTCAACGCAATACCTATCAAAATTCCACCCTCATTCTTCAAGGAAATAGAAGAGGCAATCCAAAAATTCATATGGAACAATAAAAGACCCCGAATAGCAAAAACGCTCCTCAACGGAAAGAATACTGCTGGAGGAATATCAATACCAAATTTCAAACTCTACTATAAAGCCATAGTAATCAAAACAGCTTGGTATTGGCATAAGAACAGACCTCAGGACCAATGGAATAGAATTGAAAACCCAGAAATGAACCTACAGACCTATAGCCATCTAATCTTCGATAAGGGAGCTAAAACAATAGAATGGAAGACAGACAGCCTCTTCAGTAAATGGTGCTGGCAAAACTGGTTAACTACATGTAGAAAACTAAAGCTAGATCCTTATATATCACCCTGCACCAGAATCAACTCCAAATGGATCAAAGACCTTGAACTCAAAGCAGACACTCTGAAAACATTACAGGATGGAATAGGAGAAACCCTGGGTCTCCTTGGCTCAGGCCGAAATTTTCTGAATAGAGACCCGGAAACACAACAAATCAAAGAAAGGCTGGACAAATGGGATTGTATAAGGTTGCAGAGCTTCTGCAGGGCAAATGACATAGCTAGCAAGATCAATAGAAAGCCCACGGACTGGGAGAAGATCTTTACTAGCCATACAACGGACAAGGGTCTCATATCAAAAATATACTTGGAACTCAAAAAATTAAACCACCCAACAACAAATCCTCAAAGAAACAACTGCCCAATAAGTAAGTGGGCGAAAGACTTAAAGAGAAGCTTCTCTGAAGAAGAAAGAAGGATGGCCAATAGACACATGAAGAAATGTTCAACATCCCTAGCCATAAAAGAAATGCAAATCAAAACAACATTGAGATATCACCTCACTCCAGTTAGAACAGCAAAAATCAAGAACTCTAACAACAACAGATGCTGGAGGGGATGTGGACAGAAAGGAACCTTACTTCATTGTTGGTGGGAATGTAAACTTGTTCAACCACTTTGGAAAGCAGTATGGAGGTTCCTCAAAAGACTCCACATAGAGCTCCCCAACGACCCAGCAATCCCACTTTTGGGCATTTACCCAAATGATCACAAACAAGGTCACACTAAAGCTACCAGCACAACTATGTTTATTGCAGCATTATTTACCATAGCTAAGACATGGAACCAACCCAGATGCCCCTCAGTAGATGAATGGATCAAGAAGATGTGGTATATATACACAATGGAATTCTATGCCTCCATCAGAAAGAATGACATTGCCCCATTTGTTAGGAAATGGAAAGGCTTGGAAAAAATTATATTAAGTGAAGTAAGCCAGGCCCAAAGAAACATAGGTCCCATGGTTTCCCTTATTTGCAATATCTAGTATAGGTATGAGTCAAGCGGAAAAAGTCAGATAATGTGATGTTAGGAAAACAAAACCTCAAATATGTATTTTAATGTTTTTGTTTCTTTCATGCATGTGTTTCTAATGCATTTATAAGATTATTTCTTTGTTGCTTTGTGTGTCCCTCCCCCACAGTGTAACCCCTGCTTTCACTATATTTGATGTCAGTATAACATGTGGAGGAGACGGGGACAAACAAGTCGTTTAAGGATTCAGGTGGACCTGTTGCAACAATGAGAAGTACAAAATGTCATGTCAAAACCAGCTTTACAATGTCGGTGGGGGGGGGGGAGGGGGGGTATGATTGGGTGGGAGGGAGGGGGGAGGCTGGGAAGGGAGGTGAAGGGTAAACAAAGGAGGAGGATGCAATGCTTGGTAAGAAATGTATGCATTATCCTGCCCATGTAATTGTAACCCCTCTGTACAGTATGTTCTCAAATAAAATAAAATAAAATTTAAAAAAAAAAAAAAAGAAAAGTAGGAGAGAAATGGAAGAAGTTCTTCTGGTTTGCACATGGTGCTGACCAGCTGCTTTACAGTTTTACTTTGGGGCATCAGCCTAGCTTATGGCTACTTCTGGTCTCAACTAGAACTTCTCTTTCAGGTCTGTGAGTTCCAGGGCAGAGTCAGATGTAGCTGTGTGACCAAGTGGAGAAACTTCTCTTTCTGGGTGCTTATTCCACTGAGCTTGGTACCACCCACAGCCCAGCAGTGCCAGGTCAGTGGCTGCTAAGGGATGGAAGAAAACACTCAGAGACAGAGTGTTAGATAGAAGGTGTTTTGAAACTTAACATCAGGGAGACTATCAGGGGAGATGAACATATTAATTAAAAGCTAACAGGGAGCTGCAAGCTGTGAGCTTGTGGCTCACATATATAATCCTAGCTACTCAGGAGGCTGAGATATGAGGATCATGGTTCAAAGCCAGCCTGGGCAGGAAAGTCTGTGAGACTCTTATCTCCAATTAACTGCCAGAACACTTGAAGTGGAAATGTGGTTCAAAGGGGTAGAACACTAGCCTTGAGCAAAAAAGCTCAAGGACAGCATATGTAGACCCTGAGTTTAAACCCCCCAACCACCACCAACAAAAATGCTAACATGGGTGATAAACTTACTAACAAGGTGAAATATGCAGTGACTGCTTGACCACCAGAGAGGACTCAACAGGAACACACTGGGGTCCAACAGCTCTGCTCCAAAGGTCTGGGGATGATGCTGGACGAAGAAAGTTCTCTTCATGGGTGCTTCTTTTTTACATTGGCTATGGACTCCACATGCAGTGATATCATTAGCTTAGCTTTCATTGTTCTTGTATCAGCGTGCATTCCAAGGAACAGCTGACGGCATACATGTGAAAACAAATTCTCTGTGCTTGCTCATTTCCCAGTGCACTTGTTACTTCCTCAGGACATTTGTTCTGGCCACCTGGCCTACTTCATTCCTTCTTTGACTTGTCTAGAGTCTTGCAAATAGAAAGAGGCCACTTCAGGAACCTGGTGGTTGATGTCCACACTCTTATTTTTTTTCCCCGAGATTATACAAGGTAGAGGGAGTCACATACAAGTTCTAGCTGTTCCTAGAAGGTTTCAGATTATCCTTATGGATTGTACCATCTTGTTAGTCACTTTTTCATGTACAGCATTTGCAGACCCTGCTGACCTACTGTAAATTTGATGCCACTTCCAAAGTCAGATGCTCAGCTTTCCAGAGACTTCTATACAAGCTGCTCTTTGTAGTCTCTGGGTCCCATGGTCCCTCTTGGATTCCCAATCACCCACTCTTGGGCTTCTACACCTCTGCTGTTAGCCATAGTCATGCATGGTATATCACTAAATTTCTGATTTGCAAACACTTGTGATGGTTCTGCATCCCCATGTGGATACAGAAGCCTCTCTTTCTGTAACATTTACTTTCTACTAGAAGGAACATAGGCTGCCTAATTAAAAATACCATATTACATGAAACCACAGTTTCATCCATGCTATAAAGAGTTCTACTACTAATCTATGCCATCAGATTCATTTGTGCTTTTCTCCTAGGTTTATTTTTCTTCCATTTTTCTCTTTTTCCAGTTAATTGTGTTCAGTGTCAAGTGCATCAATGTCAATTGCATTTTCATTGGCAAACAAGGATACCATTGATAACATTAACATTTAACCAGTTCTCCAAATAGTAACATTGTTATGATTTGCTTTAGCATATAACAAAATCATGATAGATTACCACAGCCATTTGAGAAATAAATATCTAACATAGGTCATAGATCAACAAAATAAAATATAACACAAAATTATGAAAGAGAATACACACAGTTATGTTATAATATACCTTATTAAGAGTGAGAAACTATATTTATCACTTCTTTTTTTGCTTTGTTTTTTTTAATTTTAATTTTAATTTTTTATTGTGAAAATACTGTACAGAGGGGTTACAATTACATGGGCAAGATAATGAGTACATTTCTTATCAAGCATTGTAGCCTCCTCCTTTGTTTCCCCTTCCCATCCCTTCCCATCCTCACCCTGCCCCCCCACTCAATCCTCCCCCCCCCCCACCACAGTTGTAATGTTCATTTTCAACATAACGACTTGTACTTCTCATTGTTGCAATGGGTCCACCTGTATCCCTATTTAAATAACTTGTTTTTTCCCTTCCCTTCTCCTTTCCTGCCATGGTTTTCTTCTGATCAGTTTCCTTTAACCTCTACAAGAGGAAATTCAAAACGTTGTGTTAAACTCAAGAGCAGAAGTAAAGGGAATGCCTTTTTTATGGAGCTGGTTCCATTAGTTGGTATCCCAAGGTCTACTACATAGAGTGTGTAGAGCTGTGCAGGTAGCGAATAGAGTCTCAATTTTTAGTTAACTAGAGATGTGTAGATATTCAGACCTTGTTAATGTCACGGATTCAACAATGAGCTAATGAAAAACAGGCCACAGAATTACAGGAAAAGGGAAATGCCAGACAAAGTAAACATATCTATGTTATAGAAAACAAAGACAAAAGCAATGAATAAAATGAACATATGATACAATCTTAGACATTTAAAGTCTACCAGGCACAGACACTGGTAGCTCATGCATATAATTCTAGCTACTCAGGAGGCTGAGAGCTGAGGATCAAGGTTCAAAACTAGCTCAGGCAGGAAAGTCCATGAGACTCTTATCTTCAATTAAATAGCAAAAAGCTGGAAGTTTATCTGTGCCAGCCTTGATGTAAAAAAAAAAAAGAACAACACAGGCAAGAATGCAAGGCCCTGAGTTCAAGTGTAGTGCTGCCTCACCCCTACACAAAAGTTGCATTTCTCCCTATCTCCTAATCCTATGCATAGGGTTGTTCATCAAATCTACGAATAGATACATAAGGGTGTTTAATATTCACCAGTGATGAAGTGACTTGTATTGTGCATGATTAAGAACCAGCTCAGTATGGTCAGTTATAAAACATTAACTGGAAATAACAAGCAGTATATGGAGAAGATAATTATTAGTGAATCCATCTGTGACTATGAATTATATATAAATAACCCAAAATACATAGCCACAACTAATTTAATTAATACTCAATGTTGTTTTGCATTTCCAGACACATTGTAAGTGACATCCTAGCATCATTTTGTACTCATTTTTGAGGTCTGCTATGTATCATTGCATGGCTTGTACTGTTCAAGGCATATTTCTTAGGAAAAATTATGTAAACCACACATCAAAGTTTATTACATATTAATGTGGAAATTACAAAGCACTCATTATCTTCATTGTATTTTTGCATCTACTGGGAAGTTGCAAAGAATATGGAAGCTGGGTGCAAACTCCAGGACTATTAACCTAATTGATCTTGGGATGTAGTGTAGGAATAAGTATTTAAAACAAGAACCCAGGTTTATGAATCACCAAAGGACCTAGACATGCTTGACATAACACAGGAGAAAGGGGCTTCCTTATGTCAAACCCCCCAACTCGGCATAAACCACTGCTTTGTGGTTTTGTTTTGTGGCCAACCTCATTGGTGTCAGGGTTAAATTATAGCATGGGTGATTCTGAGCCTTTTGCCAGAAGCAAATTATTAACTACAAATAACATGTAGTAAATGGAGACACACATGATAAACAAATTTCTCCGTGGCTATTAATTAAGCATACCAAGCAACAAGGAGCTATTCCTTGACAGGATCCAATTAATAAATGGTCAGTGTGCCGGGTGAAGGTCAGCTCTTCTTGGAACAGCTGTGGGTGAGTTTCTTTAGCAAGCTTTTAGAAATGCTGAACACTCCATTGGTTTGCATCTGAAGTATCTTGGAGCAAGAGTCTAATCCCTTAGCACATCCACGCTATGTTTGATACATTGTAAGATGCCCCCTTGTCCCTGGAAAACTGGGTGGGGTCCTTTGTCTTGATAAGTCTCCAAGATTGAATCCATGGAAACAGAGGGTGAAGTGAAATGGCAAAGATTTATTACAGTAGAAGATAAGAAGAGCTCTCAACAACAACAACAACAACAACAACAACATCAGAAGGGGTCCCAAAGGAGGGGACTGCCTGGGGTGCAGTCATGCAGGGGTTAATAAAGTATCTCTAGGAGGGAGCTACATTGACTCTTGAGATCATTGGACAGACTGTGGGTCATGTCAGTCTCCAGATCCAATCAGAAGCTTCGTGAAGTGTGCACAAGCTCTCTCCGTGCATCCTTTAGCCCCTCGGGCTGGGTCCCTATTCCACACATCTCAGTCTCCACACAATCAGTCCATGGTTCATGTGCAGCTTTTCAGAAGTAATCAGTCATGACATGATGACCACAGGCTTGACTGTATGACTGCTGGAGCAGGCCAAGATGCTATAATGGACAGGGGCCTGCGCCCAGGACTGCTCAAGACCATGGCGAGGGATGCGGAACCTCTGTGGGAGGGGGCCTTTTCCCCGATTGCCTAGCCAGGCTCCTTTTTTCCTCTCACAGGTTCCTGTTTTAACGACTCCGAATGTGTATGTATCTTATGGAAAAGAATCAAGGAGTTTATACAGTTGGTTCAATAGTGGTATTGTTTCCTTTCACCGTATTACCTAAAATCAATAATACCCTGGGTCATCTTAAAACCGATGGTACAATGGAATATGCTATGTTAAAAATACTCAGAATCTGCTGTGCCGGTGTCTCACAACTGTAATCCTGGCTGCTCAGGAGGCTGAGATCTGAGACACACAGTTGGAAGCCAGCCCAGGCAGGAAAGCTTGTGAGACTCCTATTTCAAAGTAATTTAAAAATAACGTTGGGAATAGAACTGTGGCTCAAGTAGTAGAGTGCTAGCTTTGAACACAAAAGTGCAGGGACAGCGCCTAGGCCTTAAGTTCAAGCACCAGGACCAGCACTCTCTCTCTCTCTCTCTCTCTCACACACACACACACACACACACACACACACAGAGTATCCACCATAAACTGACTATTTCTCAATTCCTTCACAGTTGTCTTCCTGGGAGAAGTCTTTATCACCCATTGCCTCTGTTGTCATACTAGGTCCAGCTTGTCATTCTATTTCTACCCTTTATCATGCTTCAATTCAATCTCAGAACAATGGCCATAGTGTTCTGGAGAAAAGTAAAATCTGGCCCTCACCTCATGATTACACTGCATGACTCACTGCTATGTCTTCCCTCTCTTTCTGCTTCCACGTTGGGAACCCTCAGTTTTGTTTGCATCTGCTGTCACCTGACTTCAGATTAGCCAATAGGAACTCAACTTGATGGCAGCCATCTACACTCTCTTCTGTGAAGGTGGTGATTTGCTTTTCACTGTTATTCTCTCCAAGGTCACTCCTATACTGCTTCTTGGTGATTTAAATTCCCACTGGGATGGTTGTTCCAGGTCCTTGGACCTTTGGCCTTCAACGCTCTTGTTTAGTGACTCTTCGTGTGGACACTTGCTCTCATCCATCCAAACAGCATCTCCTTCCAAATAGCAATTTCCAGCCACCCCATGCATCTCTCCCACTGTTTTCTCTGCCCATCTTTATTTTACTAAGAACAATATTTTTATTTTATTTTATTAAAAATTTTTATTATAAAAGTGATGAACCTAGAGGGGTTATAGTTATATAAGTCAGGTCACGAGTACATGGCTTTTTGAACAGTGTTACCCCTTCCCTCATTTTCTCCCAATTTTTCCCTACCTGACCCCCTTTCCACACAAATTGCATAGTTCATTTCCAACATAGTGTCTAGTGAGTATCACTGTTGAATTGTTCGCCTTTTGTCCATTTCTCTGCCAATCTTTTAACACTTTAATCAGGCCCCACCCATTTCTTTTACCCTCTTTTCATTCTCCATCACCCTTCATGTCTTCTCCTCTATTGTGACTTAATTCCACAGTCAGTCATTTCCTCTGTCTCTTGCACACCCCACCAACTCTGAATCCCATTCAGTGTGTCATCCTCTTCCATGTGAGAATTGACAACAGCCTCCCAGGCCTAGGTATACAGTTGCAAAAGGCTGGAATAAAACACAACTGTACTGTCTGCTCTCACTTTACATCCAATGATCAGTAACCGCAAGTGTAGCCTTAAAGCTGTGGGGAAACGGCATGATATACTCTAGGTTTATTTTTGTTCCCACTGTCTTACTGGGTATTTCTTACTTTTTCTTCTGCTCTTAGATCTCTAATGGGACCTCTTTATCCTCAGTTCTAGAAGACAATACCAAGGGAAGTGAATTAATCAAATAACTTCCACCAATTCCTCCCAAAGTATCTTACTCTTTACTTGCACCAATATCTCTACATTCTATGTTCTACCTTTGTGTTAGTTTTTTGTCATTCTGGAATAATCCATGCTCCAAGTGGAAACCAGGCTCTCTTCTTGTGCTGTAGGAAGACTCTCTCTGACTTCTGCCCAGTTTGTTGTCCATCTTTTCCCCAGGCCATCAAAGCTTTCCCCTTTCTTCTAGATCCTTCCCACAAATTTGGCAACAGGTAGCCCTCTAGTCGAATTAAAAAAAGTTTCTTTTCTTTTCTTTTTTCTTTTTTTTTTGGGTCTGGTCGTTGGGCCTGAACTCTGGGCCTGAGTGCTGTCCCTCAGCTCTTCAGCTGAAGGCTAGTGCTCTACCACTGAGCCACCTTCCCAACCTCCCCCCCCCAAAAGTTTCTTGTCTTTATCCATTTTCTTCTCTTTCTATTTTCAGACCATCTGTAGAAGAGTTGTTGATTCCTAGTGTCTTTCATTTCTCTTCCATTTTCTCTTAACTACAAACAAATATTCTCTCCACCCCCTTCTCCATTTTGGGTGCTGGTACAAGGATCACTAATAAATAACCTCAACTACACATAGTCTGATACATGACTCCATTCTCCTATGATTAATTAAAATAGACAAACCTCCTCCTCCTCTCTCTCTTTTAGGTCTGAGATCAGGACTTGAACTTGGTACCTGCCTCGTTTGCCTCCAGCCCTGACAAACCTCTTAGCTTTCAGATCACCTCCTCTCCCCTTTTGCTGGTTCTCTTACTTGCTGCTCTTTTCCAGTCTCCTTTGGTTGATTGTTTTCTCTCAATCCCCTAACCTCTAAATGCTGTGCACTGGGGCTCAGCCTAAGAGTGTATACTTATATTTGTTTAGTACATTAAGTCCCTAGATGATCTTTTCTGTCTTATAGCTTTAAATATACTAAAGGCCGATGACTCAAAAAATTGTATATCCTGTCAGATTGTCCTGACCTCCAGACATGATTGTTCACTCTTATTACTTAGATCTCTGCTGGGGTGATTAACAGGTATCTCAGAGTTAGCAGGCCACAAACGGAACTGATGATATTTCTTCTGGGGGAAAATATGTGTTTAAAAGGGCTCTAGATCTTATAGGACAGAAGATAGAAGAAAAGCTACACTTTGTTCAGGTAAAAACACTATGCTACACACACCACTGGGATACGTTTTTAAGACTTTAATTAGTGCAGTGGGCGGATGTATATATTTGGAATTACAGCAATCCCATCAAACAAGCGGATATATTTTTACCTTCTCTGAACATCTGTGGGTATAAAAATTCCATTTTCACAGGAGATTTAGAAAAAATATTTTCTTTACTTACTTTATTAGCCTTCCATGTCTTTCTTACATTTTAATCTTCAAGATGCTTTATGCCATGTGTGAGCTTTGATTATTCACATATGAACTCCCAAATAGGAATCACATTCCCTCTGTGTTTTCACACAATTGGGAATGTAAAACAGTGTAAGAAGGGATAGAGTTAAGAACTGTAAAAGATTCAATTATTTTTTAAAATGAAAATGGCTATGTACATATGAACGTATAACCTGATGCTAAGTGAAATGAACCGCAAGATAGGGACATAAGGGATTTTATCTTTCTTGTTGTTCTTTTTAATATACTTATAATGTACTATGTCTTTTTTTGTCTCCTTGTATGTTCTTCCCCCATGGTACAACCCTTGTTGTCACTGTATTTGATTCTGGTGTCCTGCATCTTGTACATACATTTTTCCAATTTGGGCAAGGGAAGGGAAATAACAAAATGCTGAAATAAGGATACAGGATGTCTCATTGTAACACTGAGATGTACAAGACACTATGGGGGAGGGAGGAGTTGGGGAGGTGGGGAGGAAAGGGATGGTAGGGGAAAAACAAAGGAGGGGGTAACAATGCTTGATAGGAAATGGACTCATTAGCTTGCTCATGTAACTGTAACCCCTCTGTACAGCATCTTTACAATAAAAATACATATTTAAAAATGTTAAAATGCCCACAATTTTTATTTTTCAAATTGCTCTTTATGTCAAAGCAAATTCATATCTAAGTAAGTATCCCACGGACAGAAGGGCGCAGGAGCCCTCCTGTTTACTGTAACCAGGAAAGATCTTCCATGATTTCCTCTACTCTGCTCATCACTGCCTTCTCTCATGGGAATTTGCTGATCATCACATGACACGATGTACCTCCCAACTTCAAATGAGAGCTGGAGTTCATGTCATTCATTGGCCTATTACCCTTTCTAAGTTCTTTCATACAGAGACATCCTCTGAAGGTATTGTTCATACTCCTCTCATTCTTATTTAAGCTCATTTGTGTCCATTAGCATTACTCTTAGCTCCATACACTTAGATAACAAGTCTAAAAGATAGTGCTGCTCTTTTTTTTTTTTTTAAATAAAATAAGACCAGAAGTAAGACTGGCTAGGGCTGGTAGGGTAATCCCAAGTGTAAATTGGTAAATCAATCCTTCCTTCTTTCCTTCCTTCCTTCCTTCCTTCCTTCCTTCCTTCCTTCCTTCCTTCCTTCCTTCCTTCCTTCCTTCCTTCTTTCCTTCCTTCCTTCCTTCCTTCCTTCTTTCCTTTCTCCCTTCCTCCATTCCCTCCTTCATTGCTTCCTTCCCTTTTTGAGGGGGTTAGGGGGCTTCACAAAGCTGGACATTTAATTCAGGGCCCTGTGCATTCTAGGTAAACACTACTATTTGAGCTACATCTCTAGTCATTTTGATTTTAGTTTGTTTTTAAGATAGGTATCAAATTTTTTCCAAGACTGGCCTTTGACAAATATCTCCATACACCCACTTTCCAAGTAGCTTGGATTATAAGTTTGTGAACACATGTGGCTTGTTTTTGAAGTAGAATCTTGCTAACTTGCTGCCTGGATTGGCCTTAAACTGCAATTCTATTTCTACTTTCTGAGTAGATGGGACTCTAGATGTGTACCAGTATGTCTGGCTGAGATAGTTCTTTCTGCAGAGCTTAGATCTATGAAGGCTGCTGCTGATCCAGTCACTACACTTGCATTTTGGTATATTGAAGGTACGAATGAAGGTGCTGGAGATTTTACTATCTGTGCACAATATTTATTTCCATTCTCCTTGCCATGTTTTATAAAAAGTGGGAAGACAATAGTAACCCTGTTCATAGATTTTTTTAGTCTTAAATCATGAAAACCAATCAATGGGTAGATATGACCATATAAATTGTGAGTTGAAACATTAGAGTCTTAGAAAATTCCAGAAGCCTCCTTAGAGCTTCCACTCTGTCATGGAATCAACACATTTTCTTCTGACTTTGGATCTGAAGCAGTCAGAGCCTTCACATCTCCCACTTCTGCTTACTTGTTACATAGTCCAACTGACAAGGTATGAGGGAATGCCAACTGGGTCTCGAGCTGTGTAGATCAGAAGGAGGAAGAGAGATGGGTGGCCTGGGAAAAGAACCTGTCCCCACATCAACAACCCCAGCAAGGCTTCCAGGGCAAGTGGGGAATGTGCCCCATAGGGTCGAACCTCATAAAGAGGAGTATCTAAATGAAGCATATGTATAGGCTGTTATTCTCAGATGCTTACTTCAGTGAACTGAATTGCATCTGTTATGGTTATAAGATTTAGAGCACATATATACTTTTATTGCGTGGCCAACTGAAATGTTCATTAAGCATTTTTAATGATGTGAGAAAGTGCTTAAAATAAAACATGGAGATTGAAAGCTAAAAGAAAGCACAGTTCAAATAGTTATGATTCAAATGAGTGAAGAAAAAAATCACAGAATGGATGTGGCATGTGAGTATAGGAATTTTATTTGCTGAGTAGGACTGACAGCTTTTAAAAATGTAAAATATCTGTGATACAATCCAAATATGTGCTTATTTTTGTGTAAAGTGAGAATATGCCTGTCAGAATATAGGCCTTCTTTTAATTTGTTTTTCAGTAAGTTCATATCTAGGGCTATGATTAGCAAGCGAGACTGACCATCACACTTAAAGCCACTAGAGTGAAGTGGGCTATGTTCAGGATCATATGGACTTATGCACTATGAAAAGAAGTGTGGACTATGTTGGAAATGAACCTCACAACTTTGGGAGGGGGAGTGGGAGAGGTGGTGGAGGAAAAGGATAGAAGGAGAAAAACAAAGGAGGGGGTAACAATGCTTGACAAGAAATGTACTCATTACTTTACTCATGTAACTGTATATTTAGTATACATAATAAATAGTCTATATAATATATGGTCTATATATTATAGTATAATATAATATATATAATTATATTATATACTATATTATTATATATAATAATGTAATTATATATAATAATATATATAATATGTATAATAATATAATTACATAAAATAATAGTAAGTAAGTAAGTAAGTCAGGCTCAGAAAGACAAAGAATAAATGTTTTGTCTCAGATGTGGAAAGGAGATCTAACTTATAAACATATATGAGCCTATATACAGGTTCATATGCATATATACATACAACTAATTCCTAAAATATAACACACTTTATGTACTGTATGTTTCCATTTATAAACAGCATTTTCCGAATAAGAATGCATGAATAAATAAACAAAAATGAATAAGCTAAATGTAGAAATAGAAAGCATATTAGTGATTGCCAGGGAATAGGGATGGGTAGGAAGTGAGGTGTGATAGGTATATCTCCACAGAGATGGTGGTTACACAAATGTACACAAGTGAAAAGAAATAAATAAAAATAAAGTACGACACACAGGGAGGATTGCAGTGGTTTAACTTCTTTGAACAATGAACTTAGAGTTTAATTGGCTGAATGCCAGGAAGCTGGAGGATGTGTTGTCTAGAAGAGTGAGGTTGGGGTGGGGAGGGGGCTGTGGGGGAGCAGGGGAGGATGGAGGAAGGGAGAAGGGGTGGGTAAAAGCAGTCACTGTATTTTTTCTCACCCATCCATCCCAGCCCATGTATCCCCTCGATTTCCCTTGTTTAGTTTTAACACATATAGGCAGCCTTTTGTCAGCCAGGACTAAGGGACAGTCCACTCTCTGGTGGGCATACTAAGGGAGCCTCCACAGTATCTGCCTTTGGTGGCCATTCAACATGTTGTTACAATATATTGTTGGTCTAGAACTTGTTTCAAGTCAGACAAACACACGTACAAGTCCTCCAGTTATACAAAAAGGTAGAAACATCTGCCAAGTTTTATTTTCTTCCTTTCTGTGGTATCTATCTTAAATAATTCCCAACAGATTCATGTGTACCCTATGTACTGGTAAATTCATACTAATGTAATTAGTAGTTTATGTTTGGTTTGTTCATTTGATTTAACGTATTTTCATTACTTTTGTTAATATTCAAAAGCTGTTTTGAGTAAGTGATATCTGTTGTTGTGACATTTGAGATTTTGCCTGTGCTCCTGCAAAACAAGATAGCAAGCTAGTATTGGTGGTGGTTCACATCGCATCTGTAAACCGCATCTCAGGATGTTGAGATCCAGAGGATCAAAGGTTCAAAGTCATCCTAGGAAGACAAGTCCAGAAGACTATCTCTAAAATAACAATTGAAAAGCTGGACAGAAGGCATGGCTTAGGTGTGAGAGCCCAACTATGCATGCCAGGTGAGTGACTGCCAGGCCTGGGTTTGAGTCCTGTATGAAATAGATAATTTCAGTGACATTTCTATTATTTGGAGAGTACTATTTTATCATTATCAAGCACTGCGAAGATCACCATTTTTCTCATCCTCTCTGAAACCTCTTTCATTTAAACATCTGATAACCACAGCTACTCCTGAGATCACTTGAAAGCAATATATTTCTGCTTGCCATTTTCTTTTAAGATTTATTAAATTTTATACATTAAAGTTTCTCTCTCTTTCTGTATAATTAGGGCTTGAGCTCAGGACTTTGTGCATTTGCTTGAATTTTTTTTTTTTTTTTTTGTTCAAGTCTGGCATTCTACCACAACACCTCTACTTTCTGCTTTTTGGTGATTAATTAGAAATAAGGGTCTCATGAACTTTTCTACCCAGGTTGGCTTTGAACCATGATTTTCAGATCTCAGCCTCCCGGGTAGCTAAGCTTAGAGGCTTGAGCCACCAGCACCCAGCAATTTAAACTTCTTTTACATATCAGACAGTAAGTAATCTTAAATACTCTTTAAAAATTACTGACCCCCTCACTCCCATTAACTAGTTGGTTGTTGATGGGTGAGTGTAGTTGTACATAATTAGTCTTCTGTTACCTTAGCTGATGTCAGTATTCTGTATTAAATTGGTAATTTTAATCTTGCTATATAAAAATGAAAGGATTTTTTTTTGGCTAGATATCATTTCTGCTGAACTCTAATTCAGATTATCTTTCTGTAGACAGATTAGTGTGGATTTTCTACCTCTAATATCATATCATCTGTGATAATTACATGTTCATTTACTCCTTTCCCACACTTGTGGGTTCATTTTCATTCTTCTCTTATTGTGCTGGCTGTTACCACAGGGCAATAGAGATTAGAAGTGGTGGTAATGGACCTCATTGTCATTGGTGCTGACCTCAGGGTTGAACGAATTCGACAATTCCCCGTTAGGTATGATGTGTGTTGCATTTTTTTTAAACTTATAATTGTTCATCTTAATGACCCTCTGACCTGGAAGGTTTGGAAGTCCCAAGCTAGAAGAGGAGTTAGTGATGATTGACAGGGGCTTTTCATGGGGCCAGAAGAGCAAAGGAGACTGACTTCCATACAGGGGTACCAGGGAGAAGTGAAAAGTATTTTGGGGAATACAAATCTGTGCAGAGAGGTAGTGACAAGATGGTTAGAGCAATCTGTCCAGATTCAGAATCTATCCTGGCTATAGTCTATTACACTAACTGTGAAGTCAAATAACCAATGAAGTTCAAAAGCCAACCTGGCTTTCCTGGCAGCGAATGAGATGTGGATGACCACAACTTTCAGAACACTGAGCAAATGTCTTCTCAAGCACTCGGACTGCAAAAACTAAAGAACCACCCTGAACAATGCAAGAAAAAGACCTCAGTATATGCTTTTTTTACAATTTGCTTTGATGGGAGTTTTACAAATATATCGATTGTTTTTTTTTATTGCCTTCATAAAATGCAAATATATTTGAAGCCAAACTAAAATCTCCTTCTGACCTCCTTCCTTCTCATCCTTGTACTCTCTTCCCATTCTTTATGAGCTCATTCTACTTTTCAAAGGAAACCACAATCACAGCTTGATATATTTTCTTACAGGTAGCTCTCAATGGATTTCTATTCACAATTTAGTTATAGAAAACATACAATGCACATTTAATACAAATTCTATCACATTCAAGTTATATCTTCTCTACATTTTTTTGAACGTCAACTTCCTGTAAAGATGTCTTTGGAGAAATTTCTGTTAGAAATAAGGTGAACCACTCTTTTCTGGAAATGTTTGTTGGGGAAGATGATGAATTTGGATATGGAAGCTGCCGACAGTCAGGACTATGAAAATTAGAAATGGCTTAAATTATGGTGGCAGAAAAAGACAACCAGTTGTCCTGACCTTTTTTTCTTTTCCGTTCTTGCAAAGGGTACTTCTACAGACCTTAGTAACAAAAAATACAGGTGGGCACTCTGCTTTGCACCAAATGGCTATTAATTGTTTCCTCTCCTTCAGATCAAATCAGAATGAAGAGGTTAAATGAGTTTCCTTTCGGCATAAAAAGGCTCTTGTTCAATTTCGATTGGACAGCTGCAAAGATGAAGGAGGAATATGAGGTGTGTGTTTTAAGGACTCTGCTTCCAATTATTCTCTTCCCTTTATTGTTCAGAAGTAGTGCCTGTATTAGCAGGGCAGGGACGGAATCCTCTTCAAAAATTCATTATATGCAGCAGCCACTCTCTAACCTTTGCCTGTGAGTGATTTTTGTAATGCACTCATGGTGGACGATTTTTAAATTCTAAAGGTGGATGGAATGGCATTGTCAAAGCAGTAATGTCTATGGAGATGAGATCACTAACACCTGGAAATTGAGTTCTCCAAGGGAGGGATATCATGGGAAGAGGTAGAAAGAATTGTGTCTTGATTTTCAATATATTAACTTATTCAAAGAGCACCATCTTCTTCTATAGAGGAAGTGGTAACATGCTAGATTGCAGAAGACTTTAGAAATAATGCAGTTATTGAAATAAGATATAATGCATATAATTAAAGGGGCAGCAGTCACCCCCCCCCCGGGGGGCACATGAAGGTCACACAGCTGGCTAGTGGAAGGGATAGGAAACACAGCCTCCTGAACCCGTGTGTACAAGTGGCTCTCACTATGGCATGATGCCTCCTTCAGTGGGCCACACATGGAACCATGTGTTGATGGCAGTCTTCTTCCAATAGAAATCCTTCCATTTGAGGGACAGTGTAGCCTGGAGGAGGAAGGGACATTGGTAATGGAATTAGACACTTGAGTTTGAGTGCTGATGTGACTTCAGGTAAATTTGTGCACGGCTTTACAGCAACTCCATGTAGGGTTCCTAGGAGACTTGAACCAAAAAACCCCCCCACGAAAACAGAAACCCAAACAAAGCAAAATCCAGGGCAAGTACCTACATGTGGATCAGAGCAGTATAGGCTCTGAGAAGTGAGAGTTTCTGTCTCTTCTCTGTTGAAAAATATTCCCAAAAGGAAGACTTAAAGAAGCAGAACAAATCTTCCAAACCATAAATAAGCCTTAGTAGTAATAATTTCTATTTTGAATGATCTATATATTTCTATTTCTTCCTTTGTTTCCTAATATACTAAGTGAAATAGACAGCTACAACTCAGTTTCTGTCCAATCTACAAAATTACTAAGGAATCTTGGCTTGTTGAAATGTCCCCTCAATGGCTCCAGAATTGAAGGTTTGCTCCTTGTTTGGAAAGTTTAGGAGGTAAGACTTACTTGGAGTAAGTAGGTTATTTGGGGTGTGGTTTTAAAGGAGTAAGTAGGTTATTGGAGGTGTAGCTTTAAAGGAAGAAGAAGGTTATTGGGGGCTTGGTTTTAAAGGGGGAGGTAGTTATTGAGTGCATGGCTTTGAAGGTGATATTGAGACCCTGACTTCTTCCTCTTCCTTTCCTTTAGCTTCATGTCTGCCATGATGTGATCAGCTTTTCTCCATCATATCTATATCTATAGCTATACTTAGATATAGATATATATTATGAGAAACATCTTTTATTTCTTCTAGAGGTAAAAATAAGTAAGATTTTTATATTTCTCACTCGTAAGATATTTAAACCCTTAAAATAAAAAACAAATCATTTAAGTAGGGATACAGGTGGACCCACTGCAACAATGAGATGTACAAGTCGTTATGTCGAAAACAAACTTTACAACTTTGGTGCGGGGGTGGGGTGGGGGGGGAAGATGGGAGCTGGAAGGATTGAGTGGGGGTCGGAGGGAGGATTGGAAGGGATAAGAAGGGGAAACAAAGGAGGAGGCTACAATGCTTGATAAGAAATGTACTCATTATCTTGCCCATGTAATTGTAACCCCTCTGTACAGTATTTTCATAATAATAATAAAAAAATACAACTTCTTCTTCTCAAAGCACATGCCATCTTTTTAAAAAATCTTGGCAAGGGGGCTGGGAAGGTGGCTCAGTGGTAGAGTGCTTGCCTTGCATGCATGAGGCCCTGGGTTTGATTCCTCAGCACCACATAAGCAAAAAGAAAAAAGCCGGAAGTGGCGCTGTGGCTCAAGTGGTAGAGAGCTAGCCTTGAGCTGAAGAGCTGAGGGACAGAGCCCAGGCCCAGAGTTCAGGCCCCACGACCGGACCCCCCCCCCCCCCCCAAAAAAAAATCTTGGCAATATACATTTGCACTTAAACATGCAGCGCCATTGTCTTCTGACAAAATTCTGCATTAAAACCCCACACACGTCTTTCTATAAATATGATCCCCCTTTACTTAGGGACTTCAAACCACATTCAGCACAATATTTATTCTTATTTCCTTAGGAAAGACAGGACCAATGATGTCTTCTGACTACAACTGTTTCCGGATGTTTAAACAACAGTCTTCCTCTGTTTTATTTTAAAGTACTCTCCTTAACTTGATGCTATAAGGTACAACTAAAGAAGATGTGAGGTATTCATGGCCTAATGAAATTGAGAAAACTGTGGCCTATGGTGTCTCTGGAGACCTGGTCTGACAGACAGGCAGATGCCCATAAAGGAGAAATATCTGCAGCATGCCAACTCCCAGAGCAAATGCTATTGTACTTGCACATTGGGAACTGAAGGGGAGGAAGGGACCTGGACTCAGCTAAATGCTGGGGTGAGGTAAGTTAAGGCAGAACCAAATGAGCTAAGTTGCAAATACATTTGAATACGTATTACATATATATCTGTGTGCATATATATATATATATATATATATATTTAAAGACTTTACTGCAGTTACTCACGAACTGCTTTTGTTTGATATTAAGCTGCTTGGAGAATTTTTTAATGTTTTTTTTAATTGTGATTATACTGTACAGAGGGGTTACAGTTACATGAGCAAGGTAATGAGTACATTTCTTATCAAACATTGTTGTCTCCTCCTTTGTTTTTCCCCTACCATCCCTTCCCTCCCACCTCCTCAACTACACTCCCCCTCCCTGCCTCAATTGTAAAGTTCATTTTTTGACATAGCGTCTTGTACATCTCATTGTTGCAATGGGTCAACCTGTATCCCTATTTAAACAATTTGTTTATTCCCCTCCCCTCCCCAAATTATACCAACATCAAATACAGTGAAAACAGGGGTTATACCATGGAGGAGGGACATACAAAACAACAACAAAAAATAACATGGTACCTTATAAATATGTTAGACACAATAGCAAGAAAGAGAATACCACTTGTGTCCTATCTTGGGGTTCATATTAATATTATTTATTTATTGTGAAAATACCATACAGAACGGTTATAATTACATGAGCAAGGTAATGAGTACATTTCTTATCAAGCATTGCTGCTTCCTCCTTTGTTTCCCCTTCCCATCCCTCCCATTTCCTACCCCCACACACACCTTAACTCCCCCACTCCCCACCAAAGTTGTAAAATTCGTTTTTCAACATAGTGGCTTATACATCTCACATGTGACCTTTTCCCCCATTTGTTAGGAAAAGGAAAGACTTGGAAAAAAATTATATGAAGTGAAGTAAGCCAGGCCCAAAGAAACATAGGTATCATGGTTTCCCTTATTTGCAACAACTAGTTGAGACAAGCAGAAAAGGTCAGATAAGAGAATTTTTTTGTTGTTGTTGGTTGTGGGGCCTGAACTCTGGGCCTGGGTACTGTCCCTCAGTTCTTCAGCTCAAGCCTAGCGCACTATCACTTGAACCACAGCACCACTTCTGGCTTTTTATGCTTGTGTGGTGCTGAGGAATTGAACTCAGGGCCTCATGCATGCAAGGCAAGCACTCTACCACTAAGTCACCTTCTGAGTCCTAATTTCACCAAATGTTTAAAATCAAATTAATGCCAACTCTACATAACCTTTTTCCAGAATGAGTTTAAAATTTTTTTTTAAACTTAAAGGGTGAATTGATAAAATCTGAGGGTTTTTTGTTGTTTTGTTTTTGTAATTTTTTTCTTCCTTCCTTTCTTTTCCTTTTTTTTTTTTTTTGGTTGGTTGTGGAGCTTGAACTCTGGGCCTGGACACTGTCCCTCAGCTCTTCAGCTCAAGGCTAGTACTCTACCACTTGAGCCACAGTGCCACTTCCAATTTTCTGTTGGTTTATTGAAAAGAGTCTCATGGACTTTCTTGCCTGATCTGGCTTTGAACAATGATCCTCAGATCTTAGCCTCCTGAGAAGCTAGGATTACAGACGTGAGCCACTTGTGCCCTGCTGTAAATTTTTTCCCTCAAGTTTATGGCACAGGGTAGACCTTAAGTATTTCTCTTCATCTTCCACTTGGACCCTCAAGTTTAACTGAATTCTAGTTATATCTCCACCATATATTTCAGCAATGTTCAGCATCCTCAGGTCTATTAGAGCTAGGCAGCCTTAGATGGAAACTTCCTAACCCATGAGTCAATATAACCCTTTTTTTCTCTTTTTACATGATCTTAAGTATTTTGTCACAGCTACAGAAAGCTGACTAACACACCATGGATTTAATTTTACAACATGATCCAGGAAGTATGCTGAAAGATCTGGATAATGTGATAAACCCCAGATCCCTCTGCTCAAAACACCAGCAGTTCTTGATTTCTCAGGAATTGTCTTCAGTACATACAAACTTCAGTTTTGTAAATGCAGAAACAAGTCCTTGTGATTACTCAAAAGTGACTGTTGGCTATAGGTAAAGAGCGCTTGGGTTTTAGTGGGATAGCTTTTGGCCAAGGAGGACATCAAAACACCCTGTGATGAGCTGGCTCATATTGATTTAATCAAGACTTTTAAGCCTGTTTTCTACTAGTTGAGGAGTCAAGGAAAGCCCAGCCATAATATCTGTGATATCTTAGTTCTGGGGAAAGTGGTTTCTACACTTGAAAGACAGACTGTGGAATACCAAGATAGAAAATCAATAGGAAATGAAGTAGTGGAAATAAAGGCATATCCTGTCCCTGTTCCTCTGACACTGACTGAAACAATCATGGAAGCTTTTGAGTTAGAGAAGAGGGGCCACAGAGAGTCAGGATGGGCCACAGTACAAGAGGAAGCAGGTTACTAACAGAGTCCAAGTCTTAGTCTCAGCTCTCTCCTGAAGAAGTGTTAGGATCTCAAGGGAATTAACCAGAGGAGAGCTCAGTCATGACAATGCCCAAGAGGGGGAGGGGGGTGAGAGAGGCAAAGAGAGAGAGGAGAGAGAGAGGGGGGAGAGATAGATAGAAAGAGAGAGAGGGTGAGGGAGAAGGAGAAGGAGAGGGAGAGGGAGAAGGAGAAGGAGAGGGTGAGGGAGAGGGAGAGAAAGAGAGTCAGGTCATGAGCTACAAGGAGAATGTGTTACTCATATCAGAAGCTAGAAGCCACATTCCAGGCAGAAGTAGCAGCTGCAGCATCCTTTCTACAGACTGAGTAAGAAAGGCAGGATCAGAAAGAAAGCCTGAGAAAGTCTGGGCTGGATCAGGAGTCTGCATGGATTTCCTGGTAGATGGGCAGCAGATGGTATCACCATAAGTTTGTGAAGATTTGGAGCTCTTCCTTGGATTGAACAGAGGTACAGCCATACTTATGTCAAGGCCAGGTTGAAGACTGGGAGGAACTGGATACTGTCCAGCAAGGCCCAGCCACAGCGAGGGGTAGAGAAGAGCCACAGATATGGACAATTGCACTGGGAAATGTCAGTGCATGCTCTAGAATCTTCTCACAAGAGTCAGTGAATAAGAAATGCAGAAGGTGCTGGAGAGACAGAGATCCAAACAGCCACCTTTTTGGGGGTGGGGGGTGCAATCCCCTGTGGTTTTAAGAGAAATTTTAAATAGCATTCTCTAATGTTTTAGCTATCACAGTGGGGTATTTGAATTGATTCTTCATATGCTAAGGACAATTGTTTTAGGATTCTTGACTTCGTGTAGGGGTAGCATTCAAGGGGTTGGGATCTGCTAATATGATCAAAATATCAAACAAAAGAAATAAGGGCAGAGAGGAGAGACTGAGCAATCATCAACTGTGATGTTGTTGACAATCGAATAACAAAGAAAGAACTTTCACTAGGAGACCCAGTACCTGCTTCTAAGTGGGGGTTAGGAAGTTTTAAAAATTTGTTTAGTGCAGATATAGTGCTCTTGGCAGGATGCATGACACTGAGGAGAAAAGATAATGTAGGGAAGGGAAGATGTGTCATATCTAGAGGTCTTTGTGGACACCTGTCCTCAGGAAAAGAAGGAAAGAATGTGCACATGATCACGCATAGGCCACGAAGCCTGGAAGGCTTCCAGGACCTTTAGTGGGGATGGCTCAGGTGTCTCCTTTCTGGGACTTCTGTTTTTCCAGCTGGAGCCTCTTCTCTGGGCAGCTGTGGGGAAGTGAGCTCTCAGTTCCATCCTTTTCCTTTTGGCAGCATCATTGCGACTGAGATCATTCCACTGTTCCTTACAGATGCAGCTGATGTTTGGCATAAATCCTGAAGACCGTTCCAGAACCATGCTCAAATTCAGTATGTCCTATGACTCTGAACTCATCTAAGTCCCTGGCTAGTCCTGTCATTACCTTGGTCTGGATCCTTCATGTAAATAGGAGTTGATGGGTTGGTTCATCTGGGCCTCTTCATTCTCTTGCAGGCAGGTTGTTTCTTCAGATGCACTGGGCTGGCCAATCTTTTCCTCAACCATGGTTCTCCCTGGATTCTATCTAGCAGCATCAATAGGCATTCCAGGCTCATGTTTTAAGGATGTAGGAAAGATGAGTTGAAGCTTTACATGTAGGCTTGCTTTCCTTATACTTTTCTGTGTTCCAGATAAGAAGAAATTGCCGATGACGTAGGCACATGGTGGCAGAGAAAGCCCAGTGTACACGTATATTTGGAAAGCATCAATTATGAAATGACCCAGACAACTGTCTTTGCAGAGAGCAATATCTTGGAGAAAATAATAATGCTGTTCAGTTAGCATTTTCTAATTGTCTTAATCACTATCTGCTCTCTCTTATTCTATAGATTTGCTATTGTTTCTTGTATGCTTTCTGACTTTCCACCAGTTGTCATTTTGGCTGTTTTTCTGTTTTTTTTTTTGTTCTGTTTTAACTATTCTTTCTGAAGTATAATTAGAGCCTAAGCCAGAAGTCTAGATAACATTAAGCTGGAAAGCCGCTGTTAATATCCATTTGTATCGTCAAAAGGATATGAGCACATTTGTATGATAAATGAAAATGTGTTATCTTACAGGAATTGGGAACATGAAGGTTAGGCAATGTGAAGATTCAAAGACGTTTTCCCAAGTTCAAGGATTGCATCGGGGAACTATATTTCCCTTGGGTTAGAGGCTGGTGTTAAGTAGACAGAGAATTGGAAGCTGATAAAGGAATTACTAATACTGCCATTTGTTTTACAAATTTCAATTAAAGGATTTAATATGATGGTTAAACTATAAATTACATTTAGTAAAGCTACAAGACTGGCATTTTCCTTAATTTAATTTCCCTACTTAATGCCAAGAGGCACTAATCCTGGAGGCTTTGAGTGGTCTCAAGTTCAGACTAAATTCCTGGCATTTTATGATTCTTGATTAACCAGAAATACTGTATATTCAACTATAGAGTCGAATAAAGTAATATAGTTTTTTTTCCTTTAGAGCCTAAGGATTTAATATGATCCTACTGCACTTGAAAATTTAACAAATCTCAGAGTAAATCAAATGTTTGCATAAAGCACTCTTAAATTTCTTTTTCATTAGCTTGACAATTGAGAATGAAGTAGATTTGACTTTGTCAGATCTCCAATCCCCACAAAATGAACAGCTAAAGAAAATCAGTACTGCAATATGAATAATCATCTTTATATTTCAGAATTCATATAAAATTAAAAAAAAACTTAAGCTTTGTAAAATTTATAGGAAAGGTCCTAGGAGACTTTCAATCAGGTGGAAAGAGTTTCTCTTGTTCAACTATGAGGTTTAACCTAATTTCCGTAGTTGCTTTTACTTTTCATTTAGACTTGGTTAAAAGCCTAACAATATATCATACTTGTGTGTGTGTGTACACATGAATCCCCAAATCTAATGATGCTCATGGCCTTTATGTAAAATTGTATAGTAGCATTTGAATATAATCTACATATACATCTTCCTATACTTTTTAATAATCATATTTATTTTTTATTCCTATACTTTCAATCATATCTAGATTACTTATAATAACAATGCAATGTAAATGATATATAAATAGTTATTACATTGTGGGATAATGACAAAAAAAGAAACATTTGTATCTGCTCAGTATCGATGTGATTCTTGTGCTTATTCCTAAGGATTTTTGACCTGTGTTTGGTTGAATCCAAAGATGAAGAACTTATAGATAAGGAGGGATGGCTCTATGTCTGTTATACATTTATGCATATATAATAGGTAGATATCTTACATATAAAACGTATTTTTCTCCGACTCCATTTAGTTTGGTTTTCCTTTGAGAAGTAGATTTGTGTGAGGTCAGTCACATGGAAAGCTTCAAACGTTTGAATACAATGCTCCACACCTTTGCTTGCTGGAGGTCCTAAAGGAGTGTTCTGATGGATGCAATATGGCTCCAATGAAAAGAAGGCCAATCAGAAAACAAATAAAGGCAGTGATTTATGCCATGAGCTAGGATAGAGATTTTGATCAGGTCAAAATTGGGGAGCTAAGAGATCTAGAATCTGAGTGTGTGTGTAGATGATGAAGCTCTGAAAATTAATTAATGGCACCAATCAGCAGAAATAGTAACTGACAACACAATTTTCTCTACCTAAAATTCCTCCACAGAAGCCATTGTCCTTGAGTTGAGCTTTTTAGAGCCATTTTGAGGTCTTGCAAATTTAGCAACTTTCTCTATGTTGGCTTTATACTCTCTAGCCACATTGACTTTGTTTTATGGGGCTGAGGATCCAACTCAAGGATCCACACAAACTGCCACTGAGGTATGTCCATACCTTTGACTGTCCCTTGTTTTCTCTCCAGTATCTATTTTCTTTTTGCTCTTAAAAACTCTGTACTTGTTGGTCCTAGTGCAAGATTCCTGTATAGCTCCATGCAACTCTGCTTGCCTATCTTCTACTCGTTTTCCATTCTATAGGGAAGAGACGCCCGGCACATGGTAAACAAAATGTTAATTGCATTAATAGGTCAGAGTCTTGGTGGTATAGATTGAATTATGTTCTTCCTAAAGATCTGTTCTAAAGTCTGCAGATGCAACCAAGTTATAATGAAGCCTTCATGGATGGGTTGTAATCTAATATGACTGATGTCCATATAAGAAGAAGAGAGCGCACTGTGAAGAGGGAGATAAACATGGAGGGCACCATGTGAAGACACTGGTAGAGACTGGCCTGTTGTATTAAGTAAGGCAACAGTATCATGGATCCATGACCCTGGCCAAATGTTAGAGTGAGGAAAGAAAGGATTCTACTCAGAGCTTTGCTTTCTTCCACACATCTGTAAAAATGTGAATTATTGTTGTTTAAAGCTAGCCATTTTGTAATCATTTGTGAGAGCAGCCTTAGAGAACAGAGCTGGTGCCAAAGGTTACAACTGAGCCAATAATAAGACGTCCTGCCTTTTAAATGATGGCACTGTGCTCATGGCCAAACTTGCTCTTAGGACTTGGAATTTGATTGATCTGATAGTTGAAGTATGAAGTTATTAAGCTGAGAGGAGAGGAGTGTCTCAGAATCTGAACTTGGCAATTCCTGAGAAAGGGTCCCTGTAAGAAAATGGAGTAGGTTAATCGGTAGTAAACACTTAAGAGCAGCATCAGCTAAGCACTCTTCTTGTATGATTTCATTTATCCCTGGACATTTCTCATGGGTTAGACTATATTATTATTATTACTATTATTATTATTTTATTATTTTATAGATACGAGACTACGCAGGGTGCTCACATCTATAAGCCTAGCTATTCAAGAAGCTGAGATCTAAGGATCAAGATTCAAAGCCAGCCTGGGAAGAAAAGTTTGTGAGATTCTCATCTCTAGTTAACCAGCAGGAAGCCAAAAATGGATCTGTGGCTCAAGTGGTAGAATGCAATCATTGAGTGAAAAAGCTAAGAAATGGTTTTCTTTTTCTCACCTTGCATGAAATAGCTAAGGGATAGCATAGGCCCTGAGTTCAAACCTTAATACTGGCATGTGCACAAGTTTGTGCACACACACAAATAATGAGGTTAAAATTATTAGAGTCTTGATTTGAAATATATATCTACACACATATACACACACACACATATATATGTATATATATATATGCAGACATCCCAGAAAATACCACTTTGTGTGTAGTTATATACTGACCTGCAGTATTTGTGAATTCACATGGGTCAAGACATTTTACAGATTGTAGCTACACAGGAAAGCCAACTTCTTTCAAAGCAGTTATTGACATGTAGGTGTCTGTCTTCTATTTTTTAGTTTTTCTGACAACACTGTCAATCAAACTACATGTTTCTCAAGCCTCTAGGCAACATGGTATGATGTTGCCACCATACTGCAAACTTTGGGTTTATACCTGCCTCATTAAAACTCATCCCAGTGCCAACTTTCTCCTCTTCCAGGAACCTTTCCTTCAGCTCCCAAAGTAGGTTAAATAGCAACCCAGGCTCAGAGAAATTGAACACAGAAGAATCACAAACTACAACGACCCTTGCTGTGGAACACGATCATTAGTTCTCTCTAGAGAGAGAGTCGCATCTCTCAAAGGTGAGATCTATTCTTGGAATTCCCACAAGGAAGAGATTCCACAGGGTCTTTGAGGGTAGAGAATGGGGGAGAATGGAGCTTAGGACAGAGGGTAGTCAGTGAGGAAGTTCTTGCTTCCAAACTTACATGTCCCACCTTTAGAGGAATTATCCTAGCTGGCCAAGCACTGATTTTTGTTATGACCATTTCCACCTATGAAAGAAGGACCATAGGTGTGTCTCACTTGCTGTCAGAGCTGTGAAAGACAAAACGATCTGAGACTATGCAGGGTGCCTGTAGCTCACATCTGTAAGCCTAGCTATTCAGGAGGCTGAGATCTAAGGATCAAGATGCAAAGCCGGCCTGGGAAGAAAGTGAGATTCTCATCTCCAATTAACCAGGGTTAATTGCAGCCAGGGTTTTCTTCATTCTGGGCTACTGAAATAAACAATGCTCATCCAGGCAGGAGCATCTTTTCTTCCATTTTTTTAAGGTATGTTTTCATTCTCTTGGTCCGTGGGCATTTATTTTGTACTTTCTAGTTTTACTTTTGTTGTTTCTTTTTCTCTTGTTTGCTCACTCTGCAGCTTCCCCGAGCCTCAAATCCCACGGAGCCTCTGGACCCTCTGCTGGACATGCAGAGAAGTCACACAGGCATATCTGCTGAGAGAATTGTTTAGAGGGACTCTGTATACGTACTTTACATTTATATTCCATAGTGGCACACTAGATGTGAATCTAATAAATCTTGCAAACTTGAAGCATACCAGGAATCTATGAAGCTTATTCTCCTCCCTCCCCAATCTCTTAGGATACTTCTCAGATGCTCCTTCTTCTTTAAGCTGATCTGGGTCGTTTCTTTTTGCCTAGTTAAGATCATTTTAAATACTAACAATGTTATTCCCAAATATTTGTAGCCCTCCCCAAATACCATGGTTAGTCTTGAAAAAGTGTGTTATTTGCTATTTGCCAGTAGTTCTCATTTATTATCCTAGGTATTCAGAAGGCTGAGATCCAGAGCTCTAGATCATGGTTTGAAGCCAGCCTGGATAGAAAAGTAGGTGAGGTTCCAAAGTAACCAGTAAAAAGTCAGGCTTGGCAGGATGCTGGTAGCTCACACCTGTAATCCGAGCTGCTCAGGAGGTTAAGATTTGAGAATCACCGCTGGAAGCCAACTTGGGTAGGAAAGTCTGTGAGACTCCTTTTGTTATTGTAAAGATGCTGTACAGAAGTGTTACAGTTACACGAGTAAGGCAATGACTACATTATTGTTGATTGTTGTTACTCCTTTCCTTTCTTGTTGTTGTCCCACTATCCCTTCCCTTCCCCACCTCCCATACTCTGCCCCATCCCATTCCATTGTTTTAAATGTACCATGTGATTTTATTGTTTTTTTTTTTGTTGTTTCCTTTGTATGTTCTTTCCCCTATGGCATATCCTCTGTTGTCACCGTACTTGAGTTGATTTTCATACCCTGTACCTTGTATATACGTATGTCTAATCTGGGAAGGGGAAGGGGAAAAATTAAACGCTGAAACAAGGACACAGGATGACCCATTGCAACAAGGATACCCACAGGACAGTATATTGGTAGACTTTTTTTTTTCTTTTTGTCAGTCATGGGGCTTGAACTCTGGGCCTGAGCATGGTCCTTCAGTTCTTCAGCTCAAGACTAGCACTCTACCAGTTGAACCACAGCACCCCTTTTGGTTTTCTGTCTGGGCTGGCTTTGAACCACATTCCTAAGATTTCAGCCTCCTGAGTAGCTAGGATTACAGGTGTGAGCCACCAGTGCCCAGTTTATTGTGAGACTCTTATCTAAATTAACCACCAAAAATTCAGAAGTGGTGCTGTGGCTCAAGCGATAACTTTTTGAGCTAGGCATTCTACTACTAAATTGAAGAGAAGTGGAGAGAGTGGACATCCTTATCTTGTTCCTGAGTTTAGAAGAAATGGCTTTAGTTTTTTGCCATTAAGTATAATGCTGGCTGTAGGTTTGTCATATACAGCCTTTATTGTATTGAGGAATGTTCCCTGGATTCCTAGTTTTTCCAGAGCCTTGATCATAAGGGGTGTTGGATCTTGTCAAATGTCTTTTCTGCATCTATTGATATAACCATATGGTTCTTATCCTTGCTCTTGTTGATGTGATGAATTAGATTAATTGATTTGTGTATATTGAACCAGATTTGCATCCCTGAAATGAATCCTGTTTGATCCTGGTGTATGATCTTTTGGATAAATTGTTGAAGTCGATTGGCCAAAATTTTGTTGAGAAGTTTTTCATTGATGTTCATCAAAGAAATGGTTTTATAGTTCTCTTTCTTTGATGAGTCCCTGCCTGGTTTTGGGATGAGGGTTATGATGGCTTCATAGAAAGAGTTCAGTAGTGAACTTTCTCTTTCAATTTCATTGAAGAGTTGGAGGAGCATTGGTGTGACCTCTGCTTTGAAGACCTTGTAGAATTCAGCTGTAAATCCATCCGGTCCTGGGCTTTTCTTAGATGGAAGGTCTTTTATTGCTGTTTCTACATAAAGGGGATCCAAACAGGGAAAGATGAAGTAAAACTCTCCCTTCTTTCAGATGACATGATCTTGTATTTAAAGAATCCCACGAACTCCACTCCCAAAGTACGCGAGCTGATTTGAAACTTTGGCAAGGTAGCAGGGTATAAAATTAACCCTCAAAAAGCAATGGCCTTTCTGTATACCAACAATGAGAAGATCGTGGCACACAAAAAATAAAGTATCTAGAAGTTAACTTAATTAAAGAAGAGAAGGACCTCTATGATGAAAACTTTAAAAACTTGAAAAAGGAAATCAAAGCAGAACTTAGGAAATGGAAGGATCAAAATCATGAAAATGGCAATACTTTCAAAGGCTTTCTACAAATTCAATATGATTTCTATCAATATTCCAACCTTATTCTTGAATGAAATAGAAGAAGCAATCCAAAAATTCATATGGAACAATAAAAGACCCCAGATGGCAAAAACAAACCTGAGCAGAAAGAACAGTGCTGGAAGAATATCAATACCAAATTTCAAACTCTACTACAAAGCCATAGTAATCAAAACAGCTTGGTACTGGCACAAGAACAGACCTGAGGACCAATAGAATACAAATGAAAACCCAGAAATGAACCCACAGACCTATAGCCACCTAATCTGCAATAAGGGAGCTAACAAAATTAGAATGGAAGAAAGACAGCCTCTTCAGTAAAGGGTGCTGGCAAAATTGGTTAAACACCTGTAGAAAACTAAAGCTAGATCCTTATATATCACCCTGCACCAGAATCAACTCCAAATGGATCAAAGACCTCGGAGTCAAAGCAGACACCCTGAAAACATTACAGGAAGGAATGGGAGAAATTCTAGGTCTCCTTGGCACAGGCCAAAATTTTCTTAATAGAGACCAAGAAACACAACAAATCAAAGAAAGGTTGGACAAATGGGATTGCATGAAACTGCAGAGCTTCTGAAATGCAAAGGACATAGCTAGCAAGATCTATAGAAAGTCCATGGATTGGGAGAAGATCTTCGCTAGTCACACACCAGAAAAGGGTCTCATATCTAAAATGTACTTGGGGGGCTGGGAAGGTGGCTCAGTGGTACAGTACTTACCTTGCATGCATGAGGCCCTGGGTTTGATTCCTCAGCACCACATAAGCAAAAAGAAAAAAGAAGTGGCACTGTGGCTCAAGTGGTAGAGCACTAGCCTTGAGCTGAAGAGCTGAGGGACAGTGCCCAGGCCCAGAGTTCAGGCCCCATGACCGGCCCCCCCCCCTCCAAATGTACTTGAAACTTAAAAAATTAAATCCTCCCCAACAACAAATCCTCAAAGAAACAACTTCCCAATAAATAAGTGGCCTAAAGACTTAAAGAGAAACTTCTCTGAAGAGGAATTAAGAATGGCCAATAGACACATGAAGAAATGCTCAACTTCTCTAGCCATAAAAGAAATACAAATCAAACAACATTGACCTCACCCCAGTTAGAATGGCTATAATCAAGAACTCTTAGAACAACAGATGCTGGAGGGGATGTGGTCAGAAGGTAACCCTGCTGCATTGTTGGTGGGAGTATAAACTTGTTCAACCACTTTGGAAAGCAGTATGGAGGTTCCTGAAAAGATTTCACATAGAGCTCCCCTATGATCTAGCAATCCCACTTTTGGGCATTTGCCTGAATGATCACAAACAAGACCACACTAAAGCTACCAGCACAACTATATTTATTGCAGCATTATTTACCATAGCTAAGTTATGGGACCAACCTAGATGCCCCTCAGTAGATGAATGGATCAAGAAAATGTGATATATATATATATATATATGTATATATATATGTGTATATATATATATATATATATATATAAATATATGGGAATTCTATACCTCCATCAGAAAAAATGACACTGTCCATTTGTTAGGATATGGAAAGACTTGGAAAATATTATGCTAAGTGAAATAAGCTAGGCCCAAAGAAACATAAGTCCCATGATTTCCCTTATTTACAATAACTAGTACAGGAGTAGGACAAGTAGAAAAGGTCAAAAGCCTTGTACATATGACCAGATAAGATGATGTTAAGTGACAATGCTTGATAAGAAATGTACTCATTATCTTGCCCATGCAATTGTAACCCCTCTGTACAGTATTTTCACAATTAAAAAAAAGATGATGTTAATTGAAATGAACCCCAAGTTAGAAACACAAATATTTTTTTCTTTCTTGCTATTGTATTTATAATGTACCATGTGATTTTTTTTGTTTCTTTGTATGTTTCTCCCCCATGATATAATCCCTGTTTTCACTGTATTTGATGTCGGTGCCCTGCATCTTGTATATACACGTCTCTAATTCTGGGAGGGGAAGGGTGAAAACAAAATGCTTAAATAAGGATACAGGTTGACCCATTGTAACAATGAGATGTACAAGACACTATGTTGAAAACGAACTTTACAACTTCGGGGGGAGGGGGAGCGGTAGTTGTGGAGGTGGGAGGGAAGGGATGGTAGGGGAAAACCAAAGGAGGAGGCAACAATGCTCTGTAGGAAATGTACCCATTACCTTGCTCATATAAATGTAACCCCGCTGTACAGTATTTTTACAATAAAAAACATACAGAAAAAGAGTGCTAGCTTTGAGAAAGAAAAACGTGCTCAAGGAGAGTTCCCAGACCCCGAGTTCACCTAGGGCTGGCACAAAATATCAGTTTGGTGGCATGGCTTAAGTGGTAGAGCACCAGTCAAACAAGCACCAGGTCATGAGTTCAAACCTCAATATTGGCAAAAAAAATCCCAGAAGTATATTATCCAAATTACAAGTTTACAAAGAGCACATGTCCTCTCTTTTATGTGAAAGTTAGATCTAAATTTTAAATATATATGAAAACATTAAGAAAAATGACAAGTGCAAGTTGATTCAAAGACTATTTCCCTAGCAGTGACCCAAATAATCTGCTCAATATTTCATGGGAATATCTACACATGAAACCCAAGGCTTGATCATGGTAATAATAGTGATGATGTTGTTGATGATGATGGTGATGATGATAATAATGCATTAGATAGTTCATAGAGATCACTTTATGCAACCAGGCTCTGGTATAAGCTGTTTGTACATTGTCAAAGGCAAACTGAAGTGGTATTGCCACCGATAATGTGCAGAGGAGAAAGCTGAAATTTTCATAAATTAAATTGTACAAAAAACAAGGCAAATAATTAAGGTTCAGAGGACTCAAAAGCCCATTCTTCATCCATGGCCCATGACTTCCTCCTAGGACTACTGTAATTTATTGGGACCTTGACACATTTGTTTAGGAGCCCAAATACCTATGGGATGGAGGCCTAAGCACATAGTAGAATCTTCTTCTCAATGTCTGTGAAAATCTGCTTTCTTGCCCTTTGCAGTCACTGTTGCATCCATCTGCTCGTGATAAATTTCTTAATCACCTCTGGCGGCGTGATTCTGACTCCTTAAGTATTTTGTCCCTGCCACCCGTGGGGAGTGCATATTGTTAAAGCATCTGCTCACCCCCTCCTCCTGACAAACTCTGAAGCAGAGAATTCACTGGAGGGTTTTTAATGACGTCTACCTTTGCTGGCTGTGAGGAAGGTTCACCATCTGCCCATGGACATGGAGCATCTTTCATTGACCTCTTGTGTTTCGTTTCCAGGATGGAATGTATCCATCCTCATCCATTTCCTTTGCTCTGGGGATTTTTGTCCTCACTTTACAAAGATGGATAACAAATTGGAATTGTTCCAGAAAGAATTAAAGCTATGTTGTTTCTTCCCCCGCCCACCTCAGCAAAACAAAGAATGTATCCAACCATAATATGACTTTGGCTTTGTAAAGAGAAGTTCCATTATTTATGATTATGATTAGTGTGTGTGTGTGTGTGTGTGTGTGTGTGTGTGTGTGTGTGTGTGTGTGTGCTGGGCTTGGGACTTGAACCTTGGGCCTGGGGACTGTCTCTGAACATTTTTGCATAAGGCTAGTGCTCTGCTACTTGAGCTACAGTTCTACTTCGCTTTTCTTTTTTTTTTTTTTTTTTGGTGGTTAATGGAGATAAGGGTTTCATGGACTTTCTTGCTCAGGCTGGCTTTGAACTCTGATCCTCAGATCTCAGCTTCTTTAGTAGCTAATATTACGGGCCCAAGTCTGGCTGCGCTTATCTTAATATTGAATTTCTTTGGATTTCCTTATCATACTAATGTACAGCCATCTGGATTCCAGTCTATAACTGCAGGTAAGAAATCTCCCTCTGACTAGTTCCCCATTCTTCTGGAAGCTTCACATTTTCCAATGAATAGATAAGTTAAAAAGATGTAATTGTATCTTCCACCAAAGGGTTGGCTTTTTATGATGGTTGATTTTTCACTTTGAAGAATAGAAGTTAGATGGATATTCTTTATTATGTGTTCTGCAAATTCAATCCTTTTAGAAAAGTTTCCAAAATCATCCTTGTGCAGTTTCATGTGTATTCCTCAAAAAAATATATATGAGTCTGTCACTTTTGATACATACATACAAGTACAGCTCCAAGATAGTCAGTATTCAAAATCTTCATTATTTTCTGACATGCAGGAATGAAACAATTTCATGAACAGTAAAAATAAGCACAATTAACACAACATGTGCAAAATGACACCTTGATGCCTCTCTGATGCTAAGCTCCATACTTCAATCAAGGGATAGTTTCATCATTTTTCGGTCAGGACAGTCACCTACCTTTCTTAGCATCTGTTGCTCTCTTCTTCACTTTCGGTTGTAGGAATTTCTCCCTCTATATTATTTGAAGATGTAAGTGTCCAGGTGGATACCACATTTCTTCTTCACACATGGCTTCCTGAGAAAGCCGCAAGTCTTTTATTTTTCCTTGGGCAGGACTCAGCTCTTCTGGCCTGCTTTTTGTAATGGTCTCATTGAAGTTATTAGAAATGATATCTCTTTTTTTTTTTAATTTAATTTTATTTTTTTGTGAACATACTGTACAGAGGGGTTACAATTACATGGGCAGGATAATGCATACATTTCTTATCAAGCATTGCAGCCTCCTCCTTTGTTTACCCTTCACATCCCTTCCCTACCGAAATGATATCTCTTGAATATCATTTATCCAAGCGCCAGCCAAATTTCAGTGGAGAATGGACTAAGAGAAGGAAAAAAAAGTACTCCCATATTTCTATTCAACTTCACCCAACCTTCTCACACTGCCCTTTCATAATTAATATAGACAACAAAGAGATGAGAACTACCACTGGCTTCCCAGGCAATTCACCTTAATGCTTTTATACTACTAATAAGACATAAATGTGGCTACTAGCAGCATTTTTAAAAATTTCGCTTAATGAAACACAACTTCAGAATGGTATCTTAAATCTTACCTAATTAGTCATTCTTAAAATGCCTTCAGAGAGCAAGGAAAGGGGTGATATTATTCAAAAGGAAATGTAGTTTTTGCCTGACTTATGTAACTGCAACACTTCTGTTTTTAGATTTTTCTAATAAAAATAATAAAAAAAATTCCTTGAGATGTTTTCAAAGGGAATTCGAGCTCCTCACCCCCAAAGCAATTGAGAAACCAGAGACCCCAAATGGCTCAATTTCCCAGGAGATTTAAGACATTCCTATTCATGGAAACTTGATGGAACATAAACATTCTCAGTTGTTTTCTTCCTGTTACTGCCGCACCCTGATCCCTTCCACTAGCATTCCTGTGACCTAGAAAGACACCAAACAGGACCAAGGAAAGTGCAATCTTTCCTTCAGCCTGAGACACTTGTAATCCGGGTCCTGTTTCTTACAATTCAGATCATAAAGTCTGAGAAGTGCCAGCATCCAATGTCAAACGAGGTTAGAGTTTATACCCTCCAAAATCGTTAGCTAAAAGTCTCACATAATTTTTGGCAAAGATGCCTTTCTTTATGCCTTTCTGACTTTCCTTCCTTCTCTCCCCTAACCTCTAGGATGCTGTTTTGTTTTGATGTGTGTGTGTGTGTGTGTGTGTGTGTGTGTGTGTGTGTGTGTGTGTGTGTGTGTGTAATGGTACTGGGGCTTAAACAGGTGCTGTCCTTAAGCTTTTTCACTCAAGCCTAATGCTCCACCACTTAAGCCATGACTCCACTTTCAGTTTTTTTGGTGGCTAATTGGAGGTTAAGAATCTCATGGACTGGCTGGCTGTGAACCTTGATCCTTCGATCTCAGCTTCCTGAGTAGTGAGAAGCTAGGATTACAAGTGTGAGTGGCTCACACTTTTTAATTTGTTAATAGGAGATAAGAATCTCTTGGAATTTTCTGTCTGGGCTTGCTTTGAATTGTATGGGATCTTCAGATTCCTTCCCTTGTTTCCCGTCCCCTCCTCTTCCCTTCACTTTCATTTCTTTCCCTTCCCCTCCTCTCCCCTCCCCACCCCTCTCTTTTCCTCCCTTCTTCTCTTCCCTTGCTTCTCTTTTCCTTCTTACCCTTCCCTCTTTTTTGGTTTGTCCTTCTCTCCTCCTTCCCTCCTTTCTTTCCTTCCCTCCTTTCTTTCCTTCCTTCCCTCCCTCCCTCCCTCCCTCCTTCCCTTCCTTCCTTCCTTCCTTCCTCTTTGTGTTATGCCATTTTTGGCAGCAAATTGTGTTTATTTTTTATTGCTGTATAAAATGACTCTAAAATTTCATTAGTTTAAACCAAAACTGTTACCTCTAAGGCCAGGGATCTGAATTCATCTTATCTAGGTAATTCTGCCTCTGAACCACAAGGTTGCAGACAAGTTTTTGCTTAGGGTGGCAGTCATCAAGGCTTCTCCGGCTAGACGGGCTAACTTTAAGCTCTCTCACACTGTTTGTTGGTAGGCCTTTGCTCCTCCTTGGCTTTTGGCTGGAGACTTTGATTTTTTTTGCCAGGCGGACCTCTTTGTATGGCTGCTTACAGCATGAAACACAAGGGAAAACATTTAAATACGTCTATCATATGTCGTATGCATGTATGTATGTATGTATATACGTATGCATCTCTCTGTCTTTCTGTTTCTCTGTTTGCCCATAAAGATATGAATCTAAGACTTAAGCCACAGTCTTTTATAACACACTCTTAGGACTGCTCCGTGATTACGTCTGCTATGTACTGTCTCTTCCACAAACCAGTTCTGGTGCAGTGTGGGAGAGGGGGTACATGATTTTGAGTGGCAGGAGGCAGGGATCACTGGGGACAATGAACTCCCACAGTGATTCCATTTTCTCAAACCTCTTGCTAATAGCCTATTACCTCTGCATTCATTTATTTATTTTTAGTTATTTTCCTGAGCATCTATCACATTCTTACCTAGATCATCTCTGGCTTCTTCGCTTTGGTTCTTTTGTCTACTTTGTACTATAACCTCTCAGAGTGTCACCATTGCTCGTGACCTTTCCATCTGTCTCCTTAAGCGGAAAGACTTAAAGAAAGTAAAATAGTTTAGCTGTATATTGGCAATCCTTGTCTCTCCCAAAGGGCTTTCCTGGAGGAAAGAGAAGGAGGCATCTCAGTGAAATTTCCTTGTAAATATGCCAATAACTGACCTCTTGATGAACAACTAAAAGTATTAGTGGGAGAGTTTATCATGATGTCTGGTTTTCTAGGACCGTTTTGGCAAGCAATTCAGAGACCTTCGAATTTATAGGGCAAAGCTCCCCGGGAAATGTCACATAAACTTTGTAACATTCTGGCTCTGAGTCTGTGAGATAAACAAATGTGTCCTGCCAACTTGACAAATAGGTAATCAGATTTAGAGGTTTTCTCTGATTTGGTTTATTTGGTTTTTATTCCTCCAAGGATATTTCATATGTGGGACTTTGATGTGCTGCAGAAAACAAATACTATCTTCCTTCCTTCCTTCCTTCCTTCCTTCCTCCCTGGCATACCAACAGTCATTGGTAATCAATGTTTATATCGATTAATTCCTTAGTGGTTGAACAATGGTGGAATCTTATAATTCCTTCATTTATTATAAATGATCTCTTTTTAAAATTTATTTTTGGTGCTGATCCTGGACTTGAACTCAGGGCCTGGGCCCTGTCCCTGAGCTTTTGGGGTTAAAGCTAGTATTTTACCACTTTGAGCCACAGCTCCATTTCTGGCTCTTTTAATTGTTGTTAGTTAATTGGAAATAAGAATCTTACAAACTTTTCTGGTGAGGCTGGCTTTGAACCCCGATTCTCATTCCTCAGCTTCCTGAGTATCTAGGATTGCAGGCATGAGCCACAAGTACCTGGCTGTTGTTTTTTTAAATTTAATTTTATTGTAAAGATACTGTACAGAGGGGTTACAGTTACATGAGTAAGGAAACAAGTACATTTCTCATCGAACATTGTTACCCCCTCCTGTTGTCTGTTCTTAAGCAGATTATTTTTCCCCCTCAGGAGTACTAAATGTAAATTTTCCTTTTAACAGGAGTACTAATCATAGTGTTTTGTTTTTGAATTTTACATATTCAACATTGTGGACATCCAGGAAAAACCAGGTTGGACACAATAACAGATATACCCAGAGGACAGTGGTCTGTCTCTACCAAGGATGCGTATATGGAACAAATGAGGATCTTGCATGCCTTTGTATCTTGTGGCACAGTGGAGCTCATGTTCTAATTCCATGCTATGAACTCCAGAGCTGCCTCTCTACATGATGCAAAAGGCTGAGTTTGCTGGGCGCAAGGGAGATTGTCCCTGGAAATCTGCTCATCCCTGGGATCTTAGTGTGATTCTTATGTAAAATAGAGGTTATGCATGAAAGATTTTCAGCAGTCCCCAGCAGAAGATAGACATTAAGGCAGCCAGTTACTACAGTCATCAACATTATTGTGAGCAAGTTTGGGAAGAACCTTAGGAATCCAGATTGCTGAGTTTCCAGATGCATGGATTCTTCAAAATGTTCTCCCAAACTTTCTTGCATGGTCAAGAAATTTGAAAGATATTTGCTACACACTGGTAGCTCATGCCTATAATCCTAGCTACTTAGAAGCCTGAGATCTGGAGAATCATGGTTTGAATCTGGGCAGCAGAAAAGTTCACTAGACACTATCTCCAAAATAACTAGCAAAAACCTGGGCTGGAGACATGGCTTAAGTGGTAGAGCAAATGCAATGCCAGGTCTACAGTTCAAACTCTAGTCCTTCTTACCCACCACCTCCAAAAATTGGAGGATATTTATTTATTTATTTATTTTGAAGTATCTCTAATTTTTTATTTTTATTTTTGTCAGTCGTGGGACCTGAACTCTGGGCCTGGCTGCTGTCTCTGAGCTCTTCAGTTCAAGGGGAGTACTTTACCACTTGAGCCACAGCAAACTGGAGGATATTTAATATTGAACTATTGCTATTTCTGAAAAACACATGGATCTTTGCTCTTATTTCAGGAAAACACATGAATCTCTCTCTGAGGACTGATGGAATGCTTAAATAAATTATTATTATAAAATCAGTACAGGGGAGCTAGGAAGGTGGCTCAGTGGTACAGCGCTTGCCTTGCATGCATGAGGCCCTGGGTTCAATTCCCCAGCACCACATAATCAAAAAGAAAAAAAGCTGGAAGTGGCACAGTGGCTCAAGTGGTAGAGCGCTAGCCTTGAGCTGAAGAGCTGAGGGACAGCACCCAGGCCCAGAGTTCAGGCTCCATGACTTGACCCCCACCCAAAAAAAATCAGTACAGGCTCATTCTGAGTGCAGGGAAACCTACATATCAACAAACTAGCTCTTTAAGGAGAACCTTCTGAAGACATCTTTAGAAGACTTTGCCCAATGCCGCTCAAAAACAGAAAACAGCTGAGAAGATCCAAGCCAAGTTCTTTGTATCCCAAACAGGAATCTTGCTATCATTTGGATATAGTTGTCTCAAAGACTGATGGAAATCTTGGGCCCCATGGTGGTGGTGTTAAGAGAGGGTACCTAGAGAGAGGTCCTTAATGCAACTTAGAAGAGTATTAGACACCAAATCCAACTCCAGGAGTTCTATAGGTCAGGTCTGGCCACTCACCTCTCTATACCAAATTAAAAAAACATGTTGAGCACTGGTGGCTTATGCCTGCAATCCTGGCTACTCAGAAGTCTATGATCTGAGGGTTATGGTTTGAAGCTAACCCAGGCAGCAAAGTCTGTGAGACTCTTATCTCCAATTAACCAGCAAATTCAGAAGTAGAGTTGGAGCCTATGTAGTAGAGCAAAAAAAGCGAAGGGACAATGTACAGGCCCTGAGTTCAAGCCCTAGGACCAATACTAAAAACCAAACCAAACCAAAAGACATGGTAAAGGGCAGAGAAAGGAGATTTATGTGCCCAATGGAAAGACAGCACTACAGCACATCCTCAACTGTCTCGGAATACAGACATGAAGTGCAGGTTTTATAGACAAAGAACAGTGGTGGGGAGAGGTATGTATAATTGTTAAACAGTCCTGAACAAAGAATAATCTGGTTGACCACTGTCTCTGGAGAAGTTGTTACAGTAGTTCTGATCCCTAAAAGATATCATTTATAAAGCGATCAGTTGTGTCCTTCTCAGATTCTAAGGTGATTTTGAAGTGATTGCAGAGGAAAATATTTCAGAGCAGAGTCATAGATTCAGTGGGGGCAGGAACGCCAAGCTCTCTCTTGCTTTTAGTTAATTCATGGTCTCAGCAAAAGCATTTCTGAAGCAACTCTTAAAAAACAAGGGTGCTGTCCTCGAAAGAGATTAGGGTCATTTTCCTGGGACCCATAAGTAGTTCTAGAGAGAAGAGTTGCTATAAAAATGTGAGAATGGCATCACCCAGATCTCCAGCACCCCCCTGCATCCTTCCATCTCACCGTGTGTTATTTGCCGTGGGTGCTCCTTAGAGTTGGTACTGCAGTGCTTGAACTTCAGGCTCTCAGATTGGGAGCTTAACAATCTCCTTTTCTTTATAAAGTTATCCTGCCCCAAATATTTTGTTATAACAATGAAAATTGGACTAATAAATAGGCTCAAACAGTTTGATTAAAGCCAGCCCGGGCAGGAAAGTTGGTGAGACTCTTATTTCCAATAAACCACTAGAAAACCAGAAGTGGCACTGTGGCTCAAGCGGTAGAGTGCTCACCTTGAGCTGAAGAGCTGAGGGACAGAGCCCAGGCCCAGAGTTCAAGCCCCACGACTGACAAAACAAAAACAAAAAAACCAGTTTGATTAAGAGAACAAGTTTTGGAGCCCAACACTTTATTCTTCCATTTGCTATTAGCTTATAGGTCAGTTATTTAAGCTCTCTGTAATGTAGAGTCCTTATTAGCAAAATTGGAGTGACACCAATGACCACTTTACTGAATATTGGGAGAATGTAATAAAATAACACAAGTAAAGTTTTGTTTTTCCTTAACCTAACATCCTAAGGACCTACTTCTGTGACAATGCATATAGATGTACTGGTTTTTGACAGTTGCATAGAATTTACTTTTATAACACAAAACAGCTTAGTGACTTAAAAGAATACAATTTAGTTTGGAATAGCTCTTTTGAAAGCATGGCATGTAAGTTGGAAGGCATAAAAAGAATGATTGGTAAATTTGACTATATTTGTATTAACATTTATGAACAAGAACAAGTCTCAGGAGTACTGTGGGAAGACAAATGGCAAAATAGGCAGAAAATTGTTAGTCATAGAAAAGACCCAACTTCTTTAAATATAAAGAACTTTTCCAAATAAGTAAACTCAATAGAAACACAAGCAAAGTCTACATACTACTACAATGCCTACACACAAATTTCCAGTTTGCAAATGTGAACCGTTGAGACATTATCTTTTCCCATGCAACTGGTGAGCATTAGAAGAAGCTATGTAAGTTCATGAGGATGCATAAGATAATTAAAATACCAATGCACTGTTTGTGGCTGTAAACTAGTTTAATTTCTGTTCAAATGTAGAATGTGAATTTGAATTAAATTTTGAAGAAGCACATATAATACATGCCATACATCTTTGTGAGATTTATATGTCTGCCCAGGGCTTAAAAATTGTTTTTGCTGAAAATCACTGACTACCCTATTTGGGGCTACAATTTAACTAAAAGCAGGAAGAAACTAGGACTTCTTGGCTCCATTTTGTGTTTGTGTCCTTTGTTCCAAAGGGTTCTCTCCACCTGTCATCTTGTAACCATCTCAGAAACCAGGAAGAACCAAATACGTACCAGGAACTCAGAAGTAGTAACTCTGTCTGTCTGTCTTAAGAGGTTTCAATTCAATACGTCAGTTTTGATCCATGACAGCCCTTTCAGTGTTCTCCCTCATTTGATTGTAATATCGCAGCACCCTATAAATCCTGAAACTGGACGATCAACCAATCTGTGGCTGAAACTGTTAAATAATCATGTGTACCTCTTATCTTGATCCCCAATTCTTCTTTCTCTTTAAATTGAAGGCACATGTCTAATAAGGAAAGAGTGGTGATAGTGGGTTCAAATGCTATACGTCCTCTTCCACAGTTGCCCATGTCCTTGTGATAAGCCTCCTTTCATTGCCCTTCATTATTACTTGTCTTTTATTTTCCCTGTTGACTCAAGTGGCTGGATGTCAACTGATCTGTAAAACCCATGAGCTTAGCTCTGGGGCTTAAAATTTCCTGCAACACACATAAGCATGTTGTACCCCTCTCCTCCCTCCCCTTTCCTTTTTCCTTCCTTCCTTCCTTCCTTCCATCCTTCCTTCCTTCCTTCCTTTCTTCCTTCCTTCCTTCCTTCCTTCCTTCCTTCCTTCCTTCCTTTCTTCCTTCCTTCCTTCCTTCCCCCCTCTCTTCCTTCTTTTTCTTTCTTTCTTTCTTTCTTTCTTTCTTTCTTTCTTTCTTTCTTTCTTTCTTTCTTTCTTTCTTTCTTTCTTTCTTTCTTTCTTTCTTCTCTCTCTCTCTCTCTCTCTCTCTTCTGTTTTGTATGTGTATGTATCTGTGTGTGTGTGTGTGTGTGTGTGTGTGTGTGTGTGTGTGTGTGTGTGTGTGTGTGCTAATACTGAGTTTTAAACTTAGGGCCTCATGGTCTTGCCTGACTTCAGTCTAGCCTGGTGTTATAGGATATGATCCATACCTGCATTTCTGGCTTTTTGGTAGTTATTGGAGGGATGTAAGAGTCTCCCAATCTTTTCTGCCAAGGCTGGCTTGGACCTGTGATCTTCACATCTCAGCCTCTTGAGGATCTCGTGGCATAAGCACTGGTGCCCGACTGGCATTCTTTTTCTTTTAACCTTTAAGAATTGGACATATTTGGGCTGGGAAGGTGGCTCAGTGGTAGAGCACTTGCCTTGCATGCATGAGGCCCTGGGTTCGATTCCTCAGCACCACATAAGCAAAAAGAAAACAAGCTGGAAGTGGTGCTGTGGCTCAAGTGGTAGAGCACTAGCCTTGAGCTGAAGAGCTGAGGGACAGAGCCCAGGCCCAGAGTTCAGGCCCCACGACCAGACCAAAAAAAAAAAAAAGAATTGGACATATTTTATGTTCAGGATCTCGAAAGCTTTGCAGTAAACAAAGATCTGAAGCTTTTTTTAAGTAGCGTTGACTTAACATTAATCTCTATTTCCTGATTTAAGAGTCCTGTCTATTCAAAATAGAGCAAGGCAGGAGGAACAGGCCATTGTGTCCCACAGCACAGAAGGATGAGTCTACAACATATTATCTATGGTCTGGAGGGCAGCTTAGTGAATTGCACCCGGGGAGAGTATGCTAACTTCTACCTCAAGCCCCTGCAGTCAGTGATGCCAGCATCACGTGAGAAAGGCTGCTTTCCACTAAATGAGATTGTTGCTAATTTCACTTCCTTTTATTTGTTTTGTTGGTGGTACTGGAGGGTTTGAATTCAAGGTGTTGTGTTTTCTAGGCTGATTCGATACTACTGGACCATGCTTCCAACCTAGCTTTTCTCTGATCTATTTTAGGATTGGGCCTTCTCATCTGGATGTATGCTGCTGTGTACAGCTGTGCTCAGCTGTTCGTCATAGAGAGATAGAGTCTCATGGAATATTTTGCCCGCAGTGGTCCAGTACCACAATGTTAACAATTCAGTCTCAGCCATCCATGTATTCTGGGGTAACAGATGCTGGCCACTGCACCCACCTATGGTTTGAGAAAGGGGTCTCTTGAACTTTTCTGCCTAGGTTGACCTCAAACTGTGATACTTTCATTTTCCGCCTCCCAAGTAGCAAAGGTTATGGGTATGAGCCACCCGCACCCAGCTTAGATTTTTCTTGTTTAAACAATTCATGTTACATATGGGATGGACTTGTAACTTTGTGTGCAGTCATTTTTCTTTATTAGGCTGTTTGTCCCAGAAACATTGCAACCATTCCTGCCTCTGTTTCCCCTGACTGCTGGACCGGAAGTAGGAAATCATTTTTTGACTGATGACACTAAGGCAGAATGAGGTTGTGAATATTTTATATTGAAGAGAGATGGGGAAAAATAACCCTTAAATGTATTGTTTTTGAAAAAACAGTGGTGCTGTTCAATTTCTTATATCAGTGGCTTATCATTTTTCTCTGGGTCAATGACTACTTATAGAAAGGAGCAAATCTGTATTTGCCCAAGGAAAAGATGTGATTGGAATAGCAGAACACCACTGGTGCATGATGAGATATGAGTCTCCTGTTTCTAGTTGGTATTTCCAAAGTCAGATGAAGCAGCTGCCAGTTCAACCCCAAGGCCCCACTGCATTACCAACAAAAGCTTGGACTCCTGGCACCCTTCAGCTGTCAGCCTTGCTGCTCACCTTTCTTCTTTCATTTTGTTACTGCTATTTTGAACAGGATTTCTATAATGTGCAAGGAGGAGGGGACTCACCCATTCACTGTCAGAAGACAGCATGTTGGCAGAGAGGATGGAGGGAAAGAGCAGAAGCCTGGTGCAGGCTTGTGGGAAGATCCTAGGCTTGTCACCTATGGCCAGCAGTGTGGGGTAGGGGTTGGGCTGAGAGTCTGGGGAGGCCTGGAATAAGGCCCAGAGGATTTCAGAATAATATTGAGCTCAGATTTAAGAATTAGGCTTCCTGTATTTGAAATTAGGTTAATACTGGGACTGGGAAGGTGGCTCAGTGGTAGAGCGCTTGCCTTGCATGCACGAGGCCCTGGGTTCAATTCCTCAGCACCACATAAGCAAAGAGAAAAAAGTCAGAAGTGGTGCTGTGGCTCATGTGGTAGAGCGCTAGCCTTGAGCTGAAGAGCTGAGGGACAGAGCCCAGGCCCAGAGTTCAGGCCCCACGACCCGGACCCCCCCCCCAAAAAAAAAGAAATTAGGTTAATACATACATCTCATGGGTTGTGCAGCAGGTGCTGTGCCATGTTATTATGGCTATCTTCTGGCACCATCCTAGTATTGTGGTAAAGACCTGCATTGATGCATGCCCTTGTTTATGGCTGCACTATTTACCATAGCTAAGTTATGGAAACAGCCCCAATGCCCTACAGTAGATGAATGGAGTAAGAAAATGTGATACACACATACATGAATATATACACATATATGTGTACTGTGTGTATATATGCATATATTTGTGTATGTGTGATATATGTATATATACATATGCATGTGTACATATACAATTGAATTTTATTCATTAATCAGGAAGAATACTCATGTCATTGGCATGGAAATGGTTGGACCTAGAAAAAAATCATATTAATATGGTGTGGTAAGTGAGGGTCAGAGAGATAAAAGTTGCATGTTTTCTCTCATATGTGAAAGTTAGATCCAAACTATAAATATATATATATGTAAACATATACAGAGCCATATACACACAAACAACTTGACTAAAGTATGATACTCATGGATGAGGATTCCCATGGTGTGACTCTTGGAGCAAGTAACTTACAGTTTAATGAAATCAAGGACAGGAAGCTGGAGCGTGTTTTGTCTGAGAGGGATGGGGCTCAAGGGGAGGGTGGGCTGACACATGAAGAGAGGAAGAATGGGTGACCGAAAACACAATAATCAGCATACATATGTGAGCACAGAACCAGAAGACTGGAGGAAATGGCTGGGGTTGGGAACAGATGGAAGGGGTGGTATTGTTCAAGATTCATTGTCTTCATAAATAGACATGTTGAATTGAATCCCTTTTTACAGCTACTTAAAGGTAATAATAATACCAGTAGTAACAACAACAATAATAATAGAATCGATGCTCCTGCTTAAAGGTTAGGCACATGAACATTTAATAAATGCTATCTTACAGCAGGGAGGAAAAACCCAAGTACAGGCAAGAGTGGCAGCCAAGTGACAGGACGTGAGTAATTGTATGGCTGTCCAGTCCCAGAAAAATGTGGTAAGAGAAGGCAGAGCTCATCCAGACAGAGGCTGGTGTTTAGGAACATCAGAGCGATGTCTGAGAGCCACGGTATGAAAAAGGCAGCAATCCAGTGTTACTGGCAAAGTGGACGAGGAAGTAACACTAGAAGGTACATTGTGATTAGTTTTTTGTGTACTGGTCTCAAAGCTTGAACTCAGAGCCTGGGTGCTGTCTCTGAGTTTTTTTGTTGTTGTTGTTCTAGACTGGTACACTAGAAAATACATTAGGTAATTGTTCTCTACTCCTTCTCCCTGGGGCTCTATGTAGTTGTTATAAAGACAAGAATTAGTTGCAACAACTGGGATCTGAGCTAAATCTGTGCTAGAATTCTTTAAGTCTCTCAAAAGGCAAAAGGAATGGGACATGGCACAGTGATGAGACTGAGGAACTTACATGTCTCCTGAAGGGTGAGAGGGATGAGAAAAAGCTGTGAGAATCAAGCAGGAGCTGCAGTCTTTGGTCCCATGGACTTAACCTCATGATAGCATCATTTTCCCTGTCTTTCAAACCTCCTGTTTTATTTACCTTGCTGGTGTGAAATTCTTCACTGGATAGGGAAACCTACTGACTAAGTGCCAGTGATTGGCTTGTGGTTGGGTGGGTTCTGCATAATTTTCTCACCAAGCTCCATTTAAGCTGTTTTTCTTCTCCCTCTGTAGGCAAGGGAAGGGCTTTCCTGGGGATGGAGAACCAAGGTTTAGCTTGCCTAGGAAACTGGAAACTCCAGGTTTTTTGTTCTTCTTGGGAGGGAGGGGGCAGCTCCTGAATGTGGAGGAGCTATACCTTTTGTGGTCCCCTTGAAGATTCTCATGGATGGCTGGAATTTAGGCTCTTATATCCCAGACAAATCTGGTGATCCAGTTTCTGTACCACAGTTTTTAAATATGGCTCCTCTCTCCCTCTCTCTCTCTCTCTCTCTCTCTCTCTCTCTCAGATTAAAATTCAGAACACGTCCAAAGATTATGGGAGTGGAGAGAATGTGTTCTTTTTTGAAAGATAAAAACAGATAAATCACATGTGTATTATATAGTTGCAATAATAGCTTCTACTAATGTTTATGTCAAATCCCCAAGGAGAACAAATAGCTTAGCTAATGGCGTGTAACAAAAGAATCTCCCAGTGTGAGATACAATAGGACTTGTTAGTTTCTAAAATAGGGTACCTGGGGAAAATGGGTTTTTGGGTTATTTGGGATGAGCCAATCCGGTATTACTATTTTTTAAATAGCAAGAGAATAACAGTTACTTTGAATTTAACATGTTTCAATACCAACAACATAACAAAGTTGTATTCTATGAGTATAAAAATCTCCATAATAAGATGTTTTGGCATATTTATGTCTTCAGTGGCAACAAATCAGTCTTCATGTGTGTATGTAAAGTGCTTTATGTTTGTCCTGTGTGTCTTCATATCATAAGTGAAATGTGAAATCACATGTGAAAATGTAAAATCTAAGTACACATTTGTAAAAAAAGATTATTGTTCACCAGACTAGATAGTTTCTTTCACTTTCTCCTCAGATTTATTGAGATATAATGGATAAATGAAAATTACATGTATATAAGTATATATATATATATAATCAGTGTGTACAATCTGGTAATTTGGTTTGTGTATAGATTGTGAATAAACATTTATCTCTCACATGCTTACTGATTGGATAGCTGAATTTCATCATGAAACTTCATTTCTTGAGTCTATTTATTTATTTATTTATTTATTTTTTTATTGTAAAGCTACTATACAGAGGGTTACAGTTACATGAGTGAGGTTATGAGTACACTTCCTCTTGAACATTGTTACCCCCTCCATTGTTTTCCCCCTACCATCCCCTCCCTCCCTCCCTTCCCCGAGGTTCTTTTTTTTTTTTTTTTTTTTGATTGTGATTAAATGATTACATAATTTCAAAGTCACAAGTTCATTCTAACTTCCCTGGAGCAAATTGTCTACCACAGTCTGTAATATATAACAGTGTTCACATGTTATATACCATATTTGTGATCAGCAGCATGAGGATATTTAGTAGTGGTTCAACCAGATGAGCGGGAGTTCTTTGTTTCTTAAGTCCTGTTAGTTTTGTCGTATCACCTAACCTTTTGGATTTAGCATCCACTTATGAGGGAGACCATGTACCGTTTGTCTCTTCGTTCTTGGCTTACCTCGCTCAACATGATTCCTTCTAGCTCCATCCATTTCCCTGCAAATGCCATTATTTTGTCATTTCTAATGGCTGCATAATATTCCATTGTGTATAGATACCACAATTTTTGGATCCATTCATCTGTGGTGGGGCACCTAGGTTGTTTCCATATCCTACCTATTGCGAACAGTGCTGCAATAAACATGGAGGTGCACGTGTCCTTGTATATTGGTTCCTGTTGTTCAGGGTAGATGCCTAGAAGTGGTATGACTGGGTCGTAAGGGAGGTCAATCTTTAGCTTTCTAAGGACCCTCCAGACTGCTTTCCAAAGTGGTTGTATAAGTGTACATTCCCACCAGCAGTGTAATAGGGTTCCTCTTTCTCCACATCCCCTCCAGCATTTGTCGTTGGCTGATTTGTGGATGTGGGACATTCTGACTGGGGTAAGGTGGTATCTCAGGGTTGTCTTTATTTGCATTTCCTTCACCACCAGGGATGATGAACATTTCCTCATGTGTTTCTTTGCCATTTTTATTTCTTCATTTGAGAAGTCCCTCTTTAGTTCCCTTGCCCATTTAGTAATTGGTTTGTTAGGTTTGGGAGGGATTAGTTTCTTGAGTTCCCTGTATATACAGGATGTTAACCCCTTGTCTGATATATTGCTGGTAAATATTTTTTCCCAATTAGTTGGTTGTCTTTCTAGCTTAGTTGCGATAGATTTAGCTGTGCAGAAGCTTTTTATTTTAAGGTAGTCCCATTTGTCGAGTCTCTCTCCAACTTGTTGTGACCCTGGGACTCTGTTCAGGAAGTTCCTTCCTGTGCCTATTAGTTCAAGTGTCTCTCCTACTCTGTCCTGCAGTAGTTTCAGAGATTCAGGTTTAATGTTAAGGTCTTTAATCCATTTTGAGTTGATGTTGGTGCATGGTGATAGGCTGGGGTCCACTTTTAGTTTTCTGCATGTGGCTGTCCAGTTTTCCCAGCACCAGCGGTTGAAGAGGCTGTGTTTCTTCCATTGTATGTCTTTGGCTCCTTTGTCGAATATCAGCTGGCTGTAGGCCTGTGGATTTATATCTGGATCTTGTATTCTGTTCCATTGGTCTTCGGGTCTGTTTTTGTGCCAGTACCATGCTGTCTTTGTGATTATAGCTCTGTAGTAGAGTTTGAAGTTCGGCATGGATAGCCCTCCCATATTGTCTTTATCCCCTAGAATTGTTTTGGCTATTCTAGGTCTTTTGTTGTTCCATATAAATTTTTGGACTGTTTTCTGTATTTCAGTGATGTACGTCATTGGGATTTTAATAGGAATTGCATTGAATTTGTATATTAGTTTTGGAAGTATCACCATCTTTACTATATTAAGTCGGCCTATCCAGGAGCATGGGAGGTCTTTCCATTTCCTAGTGTCTTCTGCAATTTCTTTCTTTAACTTTTTATAGTTCTCATTAAATAGTTCTTTTACATCTTTGGTTAGGTTAATTCCTAAATATTTTATTTTTTGGGAGGTTATTGTGAATGGGGTTGCTCCCTTTATTTCCCTCTCTTCCTGTGCGTTATCAGTGTATAGGAAGGCAACTGATTTTTGTGGGTTTATTTTGTATCCTGCTATTTTGCCGAAGTGACTTATGATTTCTAAAAGTTTGGGGATGGAGTTTTTGGGATCGTGGAGGTATAGTATCATGTCGTCTGCAAAAAGGGATAGTTTCACTTCTTCTTTCCCTATGCGGATCCCTTTAATGTCTTTTTCTTGCCTTATTGCCCTGGCTAAGGGTTCTAGGACTATGTTGAAGAGGAGTGGAGACAGTGGACATCCTTGCCTTGTTCCTGTTTTTAGGAGGATTGGTTGTAGCTTTTCCCCGTTAAGTATAATATTGGCTATTGGTCTGTCATAAATGGCTTTTATTGTTTTTAGCAATGTTCCTTCTATTCCTATTTTCTCCAGAGCTTTTAGCATGAATGAATGTTGAATTTTATCAAAGGCCTTTTCTGCATCTGTGGCGATAATCATGTGATTCTTGACCTTGGCTCTGTTGATATGCTGGATTACATTTATTGACTTACGTATGTTAAAGCATCCCTGTGTCTCTGGGATGAAGCCTACCTGATCATAGTGTATTATTTTTTTTATGTGTTTCTGGATTCTGTTAGCTAGAATCTTGTTAAGGATCTTTGCATCTGTGTTCATCAAGGAGATTGGCCTGTAATTCTCCTTTTTGGTTGGGTCTTTGCCTGGTTTGGGGATGAGTGTGATATTGGCTTCGTAGAATGAGTTTGGGATAGCTCCCTCCTTCTCTGTTTCTCTGAAGAGCTTGAGGAGTATGGGTATTAGTTCTTCTTTAAAGGTCTTATAGAATTCTGCTGTGAATCCATCTGGTCCTGGGCTTTTTTTTGTTGGAAGACTTTTGATAGCTTCCTGTATCTCATTATAGGATATTGGCTTATTTAATTGGTTAACTTCTTCTTTGCTCAGTTTGGGTAACTTGTATTTCTCTAAAAATGCATCCATTTCCGCCAGATTTTCTTCCTTTAGAGAGTATAGCTTTTGAAAGTAGTCTGTTAGAATTGTTTGGATATCTTGGGTACGTGTTGTGATGTTTCCCGTGGCATCCCTAATCCTATTAATATGGGTTTCCTCTCTTCTTTTTTTAATTAATCTTGCCAACGGGCCATCAATTTTGTTTATTTTTTCAAAGAACCAGCTTTTTGTTTGGTTTATTTTGGTTATGGTTTTCTGATTTTCTAATTGGTTAATCTCTGCTCTCAATTTGGTTATCTGGCTTCGTCTAGTAGCTTTAGGTCCCATTTTTTCTTGTTTTTCTAGCTGTTTTAGTTGCAACATGAGATTATTTACTTGGTCTGTCTCCATTCTCTTGATGTGGGCACTGAGGGCAATAAATTTGCCCCTCAGGACTGCTTTTGCTGTGTCCCACAAGTTTCTTTGTGAGGTGTTTTCATTTTCATTGAGTTCTAGGAAATGCTTTATTTCTTCTCTGATCTCTTCTGTTACCCAGGCCTTGTTAAGGAGTGTGCTGTTCAATTTCCATGTATTAGAGAAATTTCTGCGGTATGCTTTGTTATTGAGAGCTAGCTTGATTCCACTGTGGTCAGATAGGATACAGGGGATTATGTCGATCCCTTTGTATTTGCTTAAGTTCCTTGAATGAACTATGATATGGTCTATTTTGGAGAAAGTTCCATGAGCTGCTGAGAAGAATGTGTACTGTGTTGTTTTAGGGTGAAATACTCGGTAGATGTCAGTTAATTCCGCTTGAAGTATGGCCTCACTTAATTCGGTAGCTTCTTTGCCAATCCTCTGGTTGGTAGACCTGTCCTTTGGTGAGAGTGGCGTGTTAAAGTCTCCTAGTATTATCGTATTGGGATCTATTTTATTCTGTAAGTTTGAGAGCATTTGTTTAACATATCTGGGTGCACCGATATTTGGGGCATATAAGTTGATGATGGTTATATCCTCCTCTTGGATTGTTCCCTTTATTAATATGTAGTGTCCTTCCTTGTCTTTCTGTACTGATTTTAATGAAAAGTTTATTTTGTCAGATATCAGGATAGCTACACCTGCTTTCTTATTGGGGGAATTTGATTGGTAGATCCTTTTCCACCCCTTCACTCTGAGTTTGTTTGTATGTTTGGCTGAGAGGTGGGTCTCCTGAAGGCAACAGATGGATGGGTCTTGTTTTCTGATCCAGTCCTCAGTTCGTTTTCTTTTAATTGGCGAATTCAGCCCATTTATATTAAGAGAAAGTATAGAGAGATGCATTGTTGTCCCTGCCATTCTGTTTTCCTAAGTTTTTCTTCTTTCCTTTCCTCCTGTGCTTGCTCAGTTAGACTTTGAGTAATGCCTGTTTGGGGCAGGTCCCAGTTCCTGGTTGCTTTCTTCAGGTTGTGTCCCCCCTCTTAGAATTCTTTGTAATGCTGGCTTAATGTTTATGTATTCATTTAGTTTTTCTTTGCTATTAAAAGTTTTCAGTTCTCCATCGAATGTGAATGCTAGCTTTGCTGGGTATATCAGTCTGGGTTGGCAGTTATTGGCTCTCAGGGCTCGTATGGTGCTTTTCCAGGCTTTTCTTGCATTCATTGTTTGTGTGGAGAGATCTGCAGTGATTCTAATTTTTTTCCCGTTGTAGTATAGCTCCTTCTTCATTTTTGCTGCATGCAGGATTGTTTCCTTATTATTCAGATCCATCATTGTTACTATTATGTGCCTAGAAGTGTTTCTCCTGGGATCTTGCTTGTTGGGTGTTCGATAAGCTTTTGTGATGTAGTTAAGATGGTCGTTTTTGAGGTGGGGAAAATTTTCATTGACTATCTTGTTAAATAGGTGTTGCATTCCCTTGCTCTGGAATTCCTCACCTTCGTCCACTCCGATTATGCGAAGGTTAAATTTTTTAGCATTATCTGCTTGCTCTTGAATTTCCCTTTGGTTTAATTTGAGTGATTTTTCCATATCTGTCACTTTTTGGTCCAGTTGGTGTATTCTGTCTTCTGTATCTGACACTCTACCTTCCATTTCATTCACTCTGTTGACCGTGGCTTCTATTGTGGTTTGCATGGTGGAAATGGATCCCTTTATGGATTCAATGTTGGTTCTCAGAGTACTGATCTCACCTCTCAATGAGGTGAGATCAGTATGCATTACCTCTAATTTGGCGTTTATCTCACTTCTTACTGAGGTTTGTGCAGCTTCTATTTTTGCATCCAATTTTTGTTTGATATCCTGTATATCTTTTGATAGTTCATCCTTGTGCTCTTTCAATTTCTGATCCATTTCTCGCTTTATTTCTTGAGTCATTGCCTCCAGCAACCCTTGGATGTAGTTTTTGTCTTCCATTCCTGCTTTGCTCCCACTGGGGCTCTCCCCTGCGTGGCTGCTGGCTTTTGAGGTGAGCTTGCTGTCCTGGGTAGTGGTAAACCTTGTGATTTTTCTCTGTGATTTTCGCATGGGGGTTCAGGAGACTGCTCTTCAATCTTGTTTTGGTGTGTCTGTCTTTGCTTGGTTGCTGATTCTGTATTGGTAGAGAGAGTCTGTGCCTGATCTGGATTCTGTTGGGAGCCTATTTCCAGCTACTATTCACTTAGGATTCTCAGCTCTCTGCTGTAGCAATTCCTGCCTTTGGAAGGGTTGAGCAGCCTAGACTGCTTGTGTTTGCTCCTGCGGGTGCTCTTGGGAAGATCAGATGCTCTGGATGCACTCTCCCAAATACTGGAGTCTGCTATGGGCTCCTGATGTGTTTTTGTTTGTTTGTTTTGGGCTGGTTGTGGGCTTGAACTCTAGGTTTGGGTGCTGTCCCTCAGCTCTTCAGCTCAGGGCTGGCACCCTACCATTTGAGCCACAGCCCCACTTCTGACCCTTTTTGCTTTGTTCAGGCGCCGGTCCCCTGGCCTGGTTCCGGCCCCAGCCTGGAGCGCGCTCGTTAGGCCTGTGCTAATGTGTATACCACCTTGGTTATGCAGCCTGGAGGACACAGTTCAAATTTCTTCTACTGTTGGTAGTCTTGACCCAGGGGCACTGTTCCTGGCTTGAGCATTTAAGCTCCCTTCCAGGGGCGCTCTTGCTCTGGCCTGGCCAGCAGAGTGTGCTCCACCGGCTGGTGGAGCTCTCGAACAGTTCCCAGTTTTAGTGGGTCCTGTGGTCCGGGTGTTGGGGTAGGGAGTCTAGGTCAGGGTCTGGGGATTCCCTCCAGCTCTGGTCTCCCTTGATGGATTCCCTGTCCCCTGATGGGTACTCACCCTGTAGGTCGTCAGTTGTTGTTGCAGTCCGTCAGTTGTTGTTGCAGTCCGAGTTCAGTTGGGGTGGTTGCAGGCTGGGTTGGGCGGCCCCCCGCCGGGTGGTTGCGATCGCGATTGGGCGGGTGGTCTGTGGACAGGTCGCTCTGCTGGTGCCGGGCGGCTTTGGCGGGATGGAGCCTCTCCGCTCCGGTGGAGAGTGATGGGTGGGGTGGGATCCTCCTGGAGACTCCCGGCTGGTAGGTTTCTCTGTTCCTGGTGATCCGCTGTTCTGCAATCCGGTACCTGGTGATCTGCAAGCAGCCCCCTGTGTCTCTGTGGCTCCGGCAGCCCCCGCCGGGCCGGCTGGCCGGCGGCTTGGCGCACTGCCGCGCGGCCAGTAAAGGTTGGGGGAGGGGTCTTCGCTCTTCTCTGTTCTGAAATTCTTCTTTTCCTCTCTTTCTTTTGTTATTTTCCACCTCTGGTTTTTCTCTGAGTGTTCGTCTTTTTGTTGTTGTCGGTCTCTTGGGGAGATTAAAGGTTGGAACTCGAACTCTCTTTTTGGTTGGAGAGAGCTGTGGTGTTTCCCTACTGCCCCGTCGCCATCTTGGTCCCCCCTCTGAGTCTATTTATTTTGAAATCACCAATTCAAATATGAAAATATAAACTTTAGATATCCTTTAAAACTCATCGATAAACTCACTTGAGTTTGAATGTGACTGATTTCTTGAGAAGGCCAACATGATGAACTATCAAAGAGAAAACTATTATCCTTATTTCCTTGTGGGGAGACCCATTCTTAGAGATGGTCTAGGTGCTACAAAACTGAGCTCACAAAAAAGTGTCTCCAAATCCAGTGTAAACAGCTTCAGCGTTATGATGTCTCCTTTTTTCTTGCGTTTACCTTGGCAATTCACCGATGAACTCATACGTGAGTTGGTCCTCATGTGAAATAGTGATTCACATGCCTGTTCCCTTGAACTGATTTATGATAATGAATTAACAGAAAGCTATAGTTTATGAATGGATTCCAGTGCTTTGCTGCTTTCCAAGGTCAGAAAAGATAATACATTGAGCTTTCAAATGCTACAGACTAGTCTTATATGTACTATAAAAGAATTTGGGGGCAAGAAAGCCAGCTCTGGGCCCCTGATCATGTTGTCTGTGTTGCTCACAGACACAACTCAAATTTTCTTAGTCAAAAGGTAGCTTGGAGCTGTTAGCTCCCAGGAAAGAGTCCGAATTAAAACTTATAACTTTTAATCTAGTAGTGAAAGATCTTGGCATTTGGAAGATCTTCTTTGGCATCAGCCTATAAAATCCTTTGTGATTTATAATGTTAAAAATAATATTACTGAGGGAGTTATTGCTCCAGATTTAGCTTTCCAGAAACTGGATGTCTCTCAAAATCAAAGTTAAATATTCTTTTTTTTTTTTTTAAATTGTGAAAATACCGTACAGGGGGGTTACAAATACATGGGCAAGATAGTGCGTACATTTCTTATCAAGTATTGTTGCCTCCTCCTTTGTTTCCCCTTCCCATCCCTTCCCCTCTCCTCTCCCCCCACTTAAATATTCTTTTATATGAAAAAAATGTTTTTGTACTCTGAAGTTAGAATGTAATTTCTGGTACTTTGATTCCTTCCTTCCTTCCTTCCTTCCTTCCTTCCTTCCTTCCTTCCTTTCTTCCTTCCTTCCTTCCTTCCTTCCTTCCTTCCTTCCTTCCTTCCTTCCTTCCTTCCTTCCTTTCTTCCTTCTCCCCTTCTCTCCCTCCTTTTCCTGTTTCTTTCCTTTTTCCTCTTTTCTTTTAGTTTTTAGGCAATGGAGTGGATTGAGGCCCTCTCTGGTCAATGAGAGAGCCATCCATTTTGAGGAGCTCTTCCTAATCTAAGATTTTGGTGGATTGAATCCAGCTGTTCCTCTTTCTTACAGTTTCCATCATCCTCTTAGCCAGTCTTTTTAAAAATTTATTTATTTTTTATTGTGGAAAAACTGTACAGAGGGGTTACAATTAGATGGGCAAGATAATGAGTACATTTCTTACCAAGCATTGTAGCCTCCTCCTTTGTTTCCCCTTCCCATCCCTTCCTAGCCTCCCCCTGCCCCCCACCCAAACTTCCCCCGCCCCCCACCAAAGTTGTAAAGTTCGTTTTCGACATGACAACTTGTACTTCTCATTGTTGCAATGGGTCCACCTGTATCCTTATTTAAACGACTTGTTTTTCCCCTTCCCCTCCACAAATTATACCGACATCAAATACAGTGAAAGCAGGGGTTATATTGTGGGGGAGGGACATACAAAGCAACAAAAAAATAATCTTATAAATGCATTAGAAACAAATGCATGAAAGAAAAAAAAGTTTCAATACAGATCTTAGGGTTCATTTTCCTAACATCACCTTATCTGATGTTTTCTGCTTGACTCATACATATACTAGCTATTGCAAATAAGAGAAACCATGGGACCTATGTTTCTTTGGGCCTGGCTTACTTCACTTAATATAATTTTTTCCAAGCCTTCAATTTCCTAACAAATGGGGAAATGTCATTCTTTCTGATGGAGGCATAGAATTCCATTGTGTATATATACCACATTTTCTTGATCCATTCATCTACTGAGGGGCACCTGGGTTGGTTCCATATCTTAGCTATGGTAAATAATGCTGCAATAAACATAGTTGTGCTGGTAGCTTTAGTGTGGTCTTGTTTGTAAACACTTGGGTAAACGCCCAAGGGTCATAGGGGAGCTCTATGTGGAGTTTTTTGAGGAACCTCCATACTACTTTCCAAAGTGGTTGAACAAATTTACACTCCTACCAACAATGCAGTAAGGTTCCCTTTTGTCCACATCCCCTCTAGCATCTGTTGTTATTAGAATTCTTGATTTTTGCCATTCTAACTGGGGTGAGGTGGTATCTTAATGTTGTTTTGATTTGCATTTCTTTTATGGCTAGGGAGGTTGAGCATTTCTTCATGTGTCTATTGGCCATCCTTCTTTCTTCTTCAGAGAAGTTTCTCTTTAAGTCTTTAGCCCACTTATTTATTGGGCAGTTGTTTCTTTGAGGATTTGTTGTTGGGGATTTAATTTTTGAGTTCCAAGTATATTTTAGATATGAGACCCTTGTCCGTTGTATGGCTAGTGGGCTTTCTATTGATCTTGCTAGTTATGTCCTTTGCCATGAAGAAGCAAGCTCTGCAACTTCATGCAATCCCATTTGTCCAACCTTTCTTTGATTTGTTGTGTTTCCGGGTCTCTATTAAGAAAATTTCAGCCTGAGCCAAGGAGACCTAGGGTTTCTCCTATTCCATCCTCTAATGTTTTCAGAGTGTTTGTTTTGACTTCGAGGTCTTTGATCCATTTGGAGTTGATTCTGGTGCAGGGTGATAGAAAAGGATCTAGTTTTAGTTTTCTACAAGTTGTTAACCAATTTTGCCAGCACCATTTACTGAAGAGGCTGTCTTTCTTCCATTCTATTTTTTTAGCTCCCTTATCAAAGATTAGATGGCTGTAGGTCTGTAGGTTCATTTCTGGGTTTTCAATTCTATTCCATTGGTCCTGAGGTCTGTTCTTGTGCCAGTACCAAGCTGTTTTGATTACTATGGCTTTATAGTAGGGTTTGAAATTTGGTATTGATATTCCTCCAGCAGTGTTCTTTCTGTTGAGGAGCATTTTGCTGTTCGGGGTCTTTTATTGTTCCATATGAATTTTTGGATGCCTCTTCTATTTCCTTGAAGAATGAGGTTAGAATTTTGACAGATATCGCATTGAATTTGTAGATAGCCTTGGGAAGTATTGCCATTTTCATGATGTTAATCTTTCCAATCCAGGAGCATGGGAGTTTTTTTTTTTTTTTTTTTTTTTTTTGCCATTTTCGAAGTTCTGTTTTGATTTTCTTTTTCAAGTTTTTAAAGTTTTCATCATAGAGATCCTTCACTTCTTTGGTTAAGTTAATTCCTAAGTATTTTATTTTTTGTGATCTTAGCCAGTCTTTTGCTGGTCAGCATTTGTCAGTGGGCTTTGGGAGAAAGTACAAAACAAAATACACCAACACAGATCTCTTGTGTTTGCATTGACAATTCCTGTGGAGTGAATTCTCTCCACATGGCTCATTTCAAGCCATCAATGTCTCATTTCAATATGGCATTGAACAAAGAACCTCTGAAGGGGCTCTTGAGAGCAGGTAGGAACTGGCTTCAGCATGCCACTGTCCCTAGTATGAAAGCTTCCCTTTCAGCCTCGTCATTTCTGCTTTAGGTACTGGAAAACCTTTGAAACTTCTGTAGGTTCAGCTTTGGCAAACCTGGCAGTCAGAATGGAGGAAGCTGTTTCCTACTGTTCCGACATGGTGTGGTCTACGTTTACCATGTTATATAGCAGGTACTAAGTGAAGTGTATTTCCTCAGTTACTTTGAGCAACACAAAGCTGGAGTTAGTCCCAATTATTATGCTAGTCAGGCTCAGCGTATCTCACTTAAGGCTGATTTTGCTGCTCTGAGAATATGGAATAATGGAATATCTGGAGACATTTTGACAGGGGGAAGAGTGTACTTTGCAAGAGATTCTACTGAAATCCTATAATGCACAGGGCAAGATCCATGGCACAAAATTATCTGGCTCTAAGTAACGGCATTGCTGAATCTAGACATGTCCAGGCAAGGCATCAAAATAGTGGCCTTCATTACCACCTTCACATTACAGGGTTTTAAAACAATTTTTCTTCTATATAAGAAGCATGTGTCCCAAGGAAGGAGTATCTCAACTGGAAATACTCAGTTCTGCTAGGCAGAGGGGATTTTACTCATGGAACAAGTTGGATACCAATGCTGAACTCAGCCTACCTTGCTTCTCTGACTAGTTTTACTTGAACTCTATTGGACCAGGCAGAAGTGCCCAGACATGCTGCCAAACAGAGGTTTTGTTGTTGTTGTTGTCTGATACAGATTTTTATTGTTATTCTTAAGTAGTTGTATGAAAAGGTTACAATTCCATAAGTCAGGCTGTTAGTACAATGCTTCTTGGTCAATGCCACCTCTCCCATTTCCTCCTTCACATCCCTAACTCTTAAATTACATAGCTCATTTTTCACATAATGTACATTGAATATACATGGTATTCAGGTGGAGTTTTTTCACCCCAATTTATCCCAGCATCTATAGCAGGCTAACTCTGAAAAGAGGATGGTACCATGGGCAAGATAGTTGCCCATGAAGTGTTTGGGTTCTCTCTCTCTCTCTCTCTCTCTCTCTCTCTCTCTCTCTCTCTCTCTCTCTCTCCCCCCAGTACTTGGACTTGCACTTGAACTCAGGGCCTACCTAGGTGCTCTTTCTTGGCCTTTATCCGCTCAAGGTACCACCTGAGCGACACCTCCACTTCTGGCTTTTTTTCTGGTTAATTGGAAATAAGAGTCTCACAGACTTTTATGCTTGGGGTGGCTTCGAACCATGGGACGTGTTGAGCTACCAGCCCCTAGCTGAAAGGTTTGGGTTCAGCTGACTGCATTGTTCTGCTGAGCTTGATGATAAAATCTCACATTGTAAAAGTCAGATGACTTTAGGTAGTTTACATATTAGCATTGGCTGCCTAGAAAGCAGAACCCAAGGCAATGAGGAAGGTGCTGATAATCTACTGGGAAACAGCAGATGAAGGCAGTGGGAAAGAGAGACACGAGGCTCAGAATGGTGGACAGCAGTGTGGTGGGGATGGAGTGGGTATACCTCTGTACCACTTTCCTAGACAAGGCTTAGCTCAAGGCTATGATCTCACTCCTAGTGTTAACTTGTCTAGAAACTGTCCACTGAGTGATCACACTTTGCAGCCACCAAGAAGGGAACAAAAAAAGTAGCATGTTCAGTTTCCTTCATCTCTTTCCTTTCCTCTCTTTCCACGGGAAAGCTAAGCAGCCCCAACAAGCCATTTGGAAGGGGTCTTCTGAAAGACTCATATCATCTAATATCAAGGTAGGGCTTTTAAACTCAAGTATTTAAATACGTAAAAACAATTATTGCTGTATGGACAAAATGGTGCTCAGTATGGTCCAAATATCATCCAATAAAACTCTTCAAGAAACTCTGCCATAATTACTGCTAACATTTTTTCATTAGGGAAGAGGAAAGGGAGGTGCATTTAATCTTCATGCCAACCCTTGTATCTTGAAGTGTGTGATGGATCATTTACTTAGACTAATGGGACCAAGGGTCGGCAAAACTTACAAGTCACCAGTTTTTGCTTTGCTTGCTACATAAACTCAGATATATCTCAAGGATAAAAGTGGAGGGGAAAATATTGGCTGGTGGCATTAGAGGGGTTCAAGATCGATGACTAGACCTGCTATTCCCTACTGTAAACTCAAGCAAGTAAATTCCCCTTTTTGAGTCCCAATTTGTTAATCTGGTAAAGCATAAATAAGTGATAGCAAGAGTTCCAAGAGTTTGAGGAAGGATTAAGTTCTCTAAGGCATTTAAGGTCCTGGAACACAGTTTGTGTTAAATAAATGTGAACACTTTATACTTGGCATTCTTATTTTTATTCTTATTTATATCTGAGGACAACTTTGAGTTTAATTCAAGGTGAAATAAATATATTAAGGGATGACTCAAAAGGGATCTAGGAAAGTTGTTTTGTATTTTCGAGTTCCTTTGAAATACTGTATAGGGTTTAGTTGTCTGTTTCAACAACTCCAGGTTTGCTTATATGTTCTTAAGAATAGAATTAGATCACACCCAGGTGTGAGGTAAATGTTTATACCTCTTTTATCTTTCCAATTCATTTCTGAAATATAATTTTCAGATGGGAAATTTTTGGCAAACCATCTTAGATATGAATTATAAATAATGGCAGTACAAGATATAGGAGTACTTTATATTGGTTAAATGTAGATTCACCAAGTAGGCTGTGAATAAAAATATAGGAGCAATATTTTAAGTAAAATGCCCCAGTTTTGATGTATATGGAAGTACATAGTTGATGGGAAAGTTTCAAGACTAGTTAAGCTTTTGAAAATGAATGTTTCTTTTCTTCCCCACCCCCCAAAAAAGAGTATGTGTTACCATTATAAAACAGAAAAAAAAAACCAGAAGGGAAAAGTGTATGTGTTTGGGTGTTTGCACATGTGTGAGTTTTGTTCATATGTTTGTGTTTGCATGTGTGTGTGCATGCACGCATGTTTGTGCATATGATTGCAGGTGAACATGCACACATAGCATGTATGAAGATAGCCAATTAAGTCCCATGAACTGGGATGCATACACCAATTTACTATGTATTTTTATAGAACTGTCCAAGGTGTCTGAATGAGCTCCCTTCCCGTATCCTCACAACAATGGGCAGGAAGGAGGAGGAAAGATAAGGAATAACCAAAAACCTATACCAGATTTCTTATCCTTCTTCTTTCTGATACTTTAAACATTCTTGTTATTATTTTTTAAAAGAAAGTTAGACTGTACTTAGCACAGGGAAATAATTATTCTTGCATTTGCCTTCTCCCTGTGAGTATGGAGTGGGGAAGACTGATTTATGCTGCTGTGTGTGTGTGTGTGTGTGTGTGTGTGTGTGTGTGTGTGTGTGTGAGAGAGAGAGAGAGAGAGAGAGAGAGAGAGAGAGAGAGAGAGAGGTAGATGCCTTGAATCTCTACAGTGTCCTCTGCATCACTTCAAGTGACCACCCTTGAAAAATGGCTCCTTGGTCGTTTCAGTGACATCACTGATTCCCTCTGGCTTCATAAGGACATGTGATATCATTAACCCACCATGTCAACAATCATGGTTCTACATTTCCCATATTTTGGGATGTGTCCTTGTTTGAACCCAGGCTTCCTCTGGCCTTTGTGTCTTTGTTTGAACACAGGATTCCTCTGGCCTATTTAAACAGGGATACAGGTGGACCTATTGCAACAATGAGACGTCGCAAACGAACTTTACAACTTTGGTGGAGGGGGGAGGGGGGTAGGAGGATTGGGTGGGGGGGGGCAGGGAGAGGATGGGAAGGGATGGGAAGGGGAAACAAAAGAGGAGGCTACAATGCTTGATAAGAAATGTACTTGTTATCTTGCCCATGTAATTGTAACCTCTCTGTACAGTATTTTCACAATAAAATAAAAAAATAAAAAAGTCTTCTTGTCTCTTCTCTTGCCTATTTTTATTCTTCCCACTGCATTAATCTCTTCATAACTAAATTAATACTAGATAAGTTGCATGGAGTATGAGCAGCCCATTTATTGAGAAAAGGGACAGGATCACATTATATGATAACTCCCTTTCTGTCTCTATGTCTGTGTCTCTGTTTCCTTCTGCCTCTGTCTGTCTTTCCTCTCTCCTCAGAACTAGTCTAATAAGAAATAATATAATTTTTTCCAAGTCTTTCCTATGGAACTAGGAGGATGTAAAACAGAACACTAAATCTTGCTATAAATAAGTCTAGACCAATTTCATGCTTTTGAATTCTGAAGTGCTGAGATATTTGGACAGAGTCATATTTTATATCATACAAAATCTTCTCTTTTGGCTAATCAATTTGATGTGAAACACGGCCTAGTATATTTATTTATGTGGTTTCTGGATGGTAAAGGAATTTTTAAGCCTAAGATTAAAGGAAGAAAATGTGTCATTCATGAATTATTGATGTATTTGATCACATAAAATCCATATAGTCCAAACACAATTAACATTTGAGACAAACTACAAGCTGGAAAAATACTACTGTAAAATATTTGATGAAAGACTAATGTTAAATTTTATAGAGAGACTTTATCAATTCATAGATTAAAAACCCAACACAAAATTAGTAACAATCATAATCAGGTAATTAACAAAACACGAGATGCAGATAAAATATCCAATATCACTAGGATTCAAACACATTTTATTACATCAAGAGAGTCAAGTAAATGAGGGGATGGATGGGGTTGGGAGAGATGGAGGAGAAAGATAAATAGAGTGACATTGACCAAGATGCACTTTACGCATAAACTGACATGAAACCACTTTTTACAACTAATTAAAGGTAATAAAAAATTAAAAGAGAATCGAGAGTCTTGATTCCAATAGTCTAAACAAAGTTTTCTTTGGTCCTTGGATTGGGACTTGAAGATGACCAGTTCAGGCACAAGAGCTTCTATAAGTATGGAACATAGGTGTTTGTGGTAGCAAAGGCTGGCTCTTCCCTCCACACCTGTGCTAATGATAGAGCAGGTGCACCCGTCCTTGAGCTCAGAGCTGGCTGTCATCCTAGTCAATGTCCCACAGCAGTCTAAGCTGAGCAGCTCGCCTCTGACATGATAGATGGAGAAGGTGGTGTCTGTGGCAAATGTTTCAATGACAAGCAATTATGTTCTCCTTTCATTCTGGCAAAGATAAGGGCCAGGAAGCATTTCCTTGCAGCGGAGCAGTCCATGTGGACATCATTGTACAGCTTCATAAATTGAACCACCTTTAAAAGATAGTGGACTTGAAGTCTTTTATTTTTCATTTTTGTTAGCGTTAAGTAGTTGTCCCAAAGGGATTTCAATAAAGTCCTTTATAGTTAGTGAGAGATAAAAGGCAAGAGTTCGACTGAGATATTTTTTATAAATGAAAGATTTGATAACATAAACCCATTGCATTAGAATAGTCGTGTGGGAATTGTTCTTCATTTATTATTAGGGATGTCATTAAAAATCCTGGCATATGATATCTTCAGTTTTTATAGCCAAGACTTCTCCTGATGTTCTAGCATGAATCTGATAGGAACTGAGGGCATCCTGTAAAATTCCTGGGGCTCTCCCTAACATGAGCCTTATGTCTGCATTCTCTGTGATTGCCTTGGAGTCACAAATGGTTGACTATTGTAGAAAAAAATACCATTAAATGGAAAAGTTCAACCAGTTGTCTGGTTGGACTTTTGACTTCTTCTTCTTCTTCTTCTCTTTTTTTTTTTTTGGTCTGGTCGTGGGCCTGAACTCTGGGCCTGGGCGCTGTCCCTCAGCTCTTCAGCTCAAGGCTAGCACTCTACCACTTGAACCACAGAGCCACTTCCAGCTGAGGAATCGAACCCAGGGCCTCATGCATGCAAGGCAAGTGTTCTACCACTGAGACACCTTCCCAGCCCCTGGACTTTTGACTTCTGACAGCCCAAGTTTTTCATGCAGAAGAGATATTTTGTATTAAAGACTTATTTGTAAAGAAAATATTTAGTTTTGGAGGTTTTGAAATAAGCCTGTGATTTCATGTTGTTCTTATCAAACAAGATTAATACTGGGCTACACATGTGACCCACACATTTAACTCGAGCTACTGTGGGGGTCACAATTGGGAAAATGATTGTTTTGATTTGTTTATATGTTTATATATTTAAATTTGCTTGGTCATTTGTTTTATTGTTTAATTTGTTTATATACTTTAAAAAATTATATATATTTTTAGTATAAAGAAATTTTATTTTCCAGATATTTTTGCTCATACTTGGTTGAATATGCTGATATGAAACCATGAATAAGAAAGCTGAGTGCAAGATTCTTTTTTAAACTTATTATCTTCAGTTGCACAGAGTAGTTTCAATTCAGCTAAGATGGGCAAAAATGTTAGTGATACCTAGCTCAACCATAATCTGAGTGTAGTGGCATGTACCTAGCATCCCAGTTACATGGATGGGATAAATAGATTTGTGGTCCCAGATGAAAGACAAAACTCTATTGAAAAATAGAAAAGGACCCATTGCAACAATGAAATGTACAAGATGTTATGTCGAAAAATGAACATTACAACTTTGGGGGGAAGTGAGGGGAACGGGGTGGGGGACTGGGCTGGTGGGGGGCAATGGGAAGGGGAAACAAAGGAGGAGGCAACAATGTTTGATAAGAAATGTACTCATTACCTTGCTCATGTAATTGTAACCCCTCTGTAAGGTATTTTCACAATTAAAAATAGGAAAAAAAAGAAAAGAAAAACAGAAAAGGGCTGTAGGGCTCAAGTGGAAGAACATTGCTTAGCCAGCATGAGGTTGAGCTCAAATCCTATTACTGCAAAGAAAAAATTGTTAGTACTTAAAGTAAAATGAAAATATTTGCAACGATGCTTCAACTTTTTACCACCACCACCTCCTCCTCCTCCTTTTTACCACCACCACCTCCTCCTCCTCCTTCCTCTTCTTCTTTTGTGCTGGTCTTGGACTTGGGTGCTGTCCTTAAGCTTTGTTTGCTCCAGGCTAGCATTTTACCACGTGAGCCCCAGCTCTATTTCTGGCTTTTCTTGTGCTTCATTGGAAATAAGAGTCTCATGAACATTCATGCTGGCTTTGAACTGTGATCCTCACATCTTCTCATCTCTCAGCTTCCTGAGCAGTTAAGATTACAGGTAAGAGACATCCGTGCCTGACATTCTTCCTCTTCTTCTTCCTCCTCCTCCTCCTCCTCCTCCTCCTCCTCCTCCTCCTCCTCCTCCTCCTCCTCCTCCTCCTCCTCCTCCTCCTCCTCCTCCTCCTCCTCCTCCTCCTCCTCCTCCTCCTACTCCTCCTCCTCCTCTTCTTCTTCTTCTTCTTCTTCTTCTTCTTCTTCTTCTTCTTCTTCTTCTTCTTCTTCTTCTTCTTCTTCTTCTTCTTCTTCTTCTCCTTCTCCTTCTCTCTCTCTCTCTTTCTTTCTTTCTTCCTTCCTTTCTTTCCTTCATGACCAGGGCTTGATGCTTTTGGTCACTGGCTATCACTAACTGAGAAATAGTAATGGAGTTCTATTTGTTAAATCAGAAAGAAAGAAAGACTTTGTTAAATCAGAAAGAAAGAAAGAAAGAAGAAAGGAAGGAAGCAAGCAAGAAGGGAAGGAAGGAAGGAAGGAAGGAAGGAAGGAAAACACATGAAAAGGAAACCAAGTCATAGATTCAATTCTATATTATAGAATTGTATAATTCTGGACAATTCAATAATACATCCCTTCGCCTCTACGTTTGTGTGCTGACTGACAGACTGGAAGAGGCATTAATGAGAAATTTTATTGGAAGTATTCCATAAAGCCTGCATTAAATTGATGCTACTCAAATTTGGGATATGTTTTGCCAATTATTGTTTTTATTATTATTGACTGCAAAGATGATGAAACGTAGCATCCTCGAATTACAGATGTGAATAGTTCAGCATTTTAATAAAAACACTGGTGCATTTGTTAGGCGTGCAGCAGCTTTCTTTATGCATGCCACAGAGGGAGCGCTATTTATAGAGTGATGTATCAGACATGGCTTCTCTTGCTGGTGGCTGTATGATCCAGGGAACAAGGCTTCGGGGATTTTCATCATTGCTTAGAATAGATGAGAAAATGACTTGATTCTCTTACTGAAACAAAACTCAATGAGAATGCAGATCCACCATTCTTGTCTATCCGTGGGAGAAGGAAGGATGTTAGGGCATAAGCATAAGGGTGGGGAGCAAGGGAATGCATTAGTAGTCTGGTCACAGAAGAAATGACCCACTTAGCATCAGAGAGTATTGAACACCACACATTTTCACTCTGGCACTCCAGTATCAATTCTGGTGAGAGGGACAATGAGATGTCTGCAGGAATCAGAAAGTTTCTATCCTAGGTACTCTTCAGGTATCTTGCCTTCTGGGGGCATATGACTAAAGTGTTTGAGCTTCTTGGATTTTTCCATTTTATGGAGATAATGGTCAATATCTTATTCCCAGTCAATGTTGAATGGATGGTGCTTTGATCTTTCACAGTGAGGGCTTGGAAAGTGACAATGTTGGAGTTTGAGAGGACCATGATCCACCCAGAGAACCAAAAGGCCATGAGGCATCTGCCATGAAGTCATGCTGTTAAAGACTACACATTAAAGAAGTGATGTCCCCTTGGGAAAGTGGGGAGAATGCAGGCAGGACTTCATTGTATGTATCCTAGAATTGAGAAATATAAGGGAAGGGGCGGGTGGAAGTGGGAGCGAAGATGTGGAAGGGATGACATTGTACACATAAAGAAGATACCTTGTATACATAAACTGCTTTGTTAAATGGCAGAAATTCAGTACACATTACCTAAAATTACCTAAAAGGGAAGGGATGTGTTGGGAGGGGTGGGTGAAAATGTTGAAAGGGGTGACATAGATCAAGAGTCACTGTATTCAGAAACTGCTTCAGTGAATGGCAGCTCCTTTGTGAAACTTTTTTTTTTTTTGTCTGTCATGGACCTGAACTCTGGGCCTGGGCGCTGTTCCTCAGCTCTTCAGCTTAAGGCTAGTGCTCTACCACTTGAGCCACAGCACCACTTCTGGCTTTTTCTGCTTTTGGTGCTGAGGAATCGAACCCTGGGCCTCATGAATACAAAACAAGCACTCTGCCACTGAGCCACCTCTCAGCCCCAATGGCAGCTCCCTTTGTACAACTACCTAAATAAAATGAAAATCTTAAAAAGAAGAGAGTTCCCTGCGGTTTTAATGCAGGGATTTCCAGAAACTTTGCTAATTCCTCCTTCCTTTCCCTTCCTATTTACCTCTACTCTACAGAGAGAACATGAGTGAATTTGTTTTTTTCTTTTATTTTTCTGCCAGTTCTTGGCTTGAACTCAGGGACTAGGCACTGCCCTTTGGTTTCTTTTGCTCAAGGTTAGCACTCTACCACTTGAACCACAGCATCACTTCCAGCCTTTTCTGTTTATGTGGTACTAAGGAATCAAACCCAGGGCTTCATGTATGCAAGGCAAGCACTCTACCACTAAGCCACATTCCTAGTCCCCAGAAGTGAATATTTTTTTTTTTGTTTCCTTTGTTTTTTTTTTTTTTTGTGCTGGATTGTTTTCTTTTTTTTTTTTTTAAATTTTATTTTATTTTATTTGAGAACATACTGTACAGAGGGGTTACAATTACATGGGCAGGATAATGCATACATTTCTTACCAAGCATTGCAGCCTCCTCCTTTGTTTACCCTTCACCTCCCTTCCCAGCCTCCCCCCTCCCCCCCACCCAATCATACCCCCCCCCACACACACCGACATTGTAAAGCTGTACTTCTCATTGTTGCACAGGTCCACCTGAATCCTTAAACGACTTGTTTGTCCCCGTCTCCTCCACGTTATACTGACATCAAATATAGTGAAAGCGGGGGTTACACTGTGGGGGAGGGACATACAAAGCAACAAAGAAATAATCTTATAAATGCGTTAGAAACACATGCATGAAAGAAACAAAAACATTAAAATACATATTTGAGGGTTCGTTTTCCTAACATCACATTATCTGACTTTTTCCGCTTGACTCATACCTATACTAGATATTGCAAATAAGGGAAACCATGGGACCTATGTTTCTTTGGGTCTGGCTTACTTCACTTAATATAATTTTTTCCAAGCCTTTCCATTTCCTAACAAATGGGGAAATGTCATTCTTTCTGATGGAGGCATAGAATTCCATTGTGTATATATACCACATTTTCTTGATCCATTCATCTACTGAGGGGCATCTGGGTTGGTTCCATATCTTAGCTATGGTAAATAATGCTGCAATAAACATAGTTGTGCTGGTAGCTTTAGTGTGGTCTTTTTTGTAAACATTAGGGTAAATGCCCAAAAGTGGGATTGCTGGGTCATAGGGGAGTTCTATGTGAAGTCTTTTGAGGAACCTCCATACTGCTTTCCAAAGTGGTTGAACAAGTTTACATTCCCACCAACAATGAAGTAAGGTTCCTTTCTGTCCACATCCCCTCCAGCATCTGTTGTTGTTAGAGTTCTTGATTTTTGCTGTTCTAACTGGAGTGAGGTGATATCTCAATGTTGTTTTGATTTGCATTTCTTTTATGGCTAGGGATGTTGAACATTTCTTCATGTGTCTATTGGCCATCCTTCTTTCTTCTTCAGAGAAGCTTCTCTTTAAGTCTTTAGCCCACTTACTTATTGGGCAGTTGTTTCTTTGAGGATTTGTTGTTGGGTGGTTTAATTTTTTGAGTTCCAAGTATATTTTAGATATGAGACCCTTGTCCGTTGTATGGCTAGTGAAGATCTTCTCCCAATCCGTGGGCTTTCTAGTGATCTTGCTAGCTATGTCATTTGCCCTGCAGAAGCTCTGCAACCTTATGCAATCCCATTTGTCCAACCTTTCTTTGATTTGTTGTGTTTCTGGGTCTCTATTCAGAAAATTTCGGCCTGAGCCAAGGAGATCCAGGGTTTCTCCTATTCCATCCTGTAATGTTTTCAGAGTGTCTGCTTTGAGTTCAAGGTCTTTGATCCATTTGGAGTTGATTCTGGTGCAGGGTGATATATAAGGATCTAGCTTTAGTTTTCTACATGTAGTTAACCAGTTTTGCCAGCACCATTTACTGAAGAGGCTGTCTGTCTTCCATTCTATTGTTTTAGCTCCCTTATCGAAGATTAGATGGCTATAGGTCTGTAGGTTCATTTCTGGGTTTTCAATTCTATTCCATTGGTCATGAGGTCTGTTCTTATGCCAATACCAAGCTGTTTTGATTACTATGGCTTTATAGTAGAGTTTGAAATTTCGTATTGATATTCCTCCAGCAGTGTTCTTTCCGTTGAGGAGCGTTTTTGCTATTCAGGGTCTTTTATTGTTCCATATGAATTTTTGGATTGCCTCTTCTATTTCCTTGAAGAATGAGGATGGAATTTTGATAGGTATTGCGTTGAATTTGTAGATAGCCTTGGGAAGTATTGCCATTTTCACGATGTTAATCTTTCCAATCCAGGAGCATGGGAGGTTTTGCCATTTTTTAAGTGTTGATTTCCTTTTTCAAGATTTTAAAGTTTTCATCATAGAGGTCCTTCAAGAAGTGAATATTTTTGAATAATCAATTTCATAGAGTTAGATTTTAACAAAGAAGAAAGATGGAAGAAAGTTGGTGGAAGGGGAAGATTAAAGGGGGAGAGATTTGGAATAAAGAAGACAGAAGAGGGAGGAAGGAGGGACAAAGAGGAAGGAGGAGAAAAGAGAGAGGAAGGGAGGGAGGGGAGAGAGAAGAAGAGAGAGAAAGTGGGAGAAAAAGAGAGGAAGGGAGTAAGAAAAGAAGATATAAGGGAGACAGGAAAAGAACAGAGAGGAAAAAAGGGAAGGATCAAGAAAAGACAGAAGAAAGAAGAGATGGAAGAGCAAAGGAGAGGAAGAAAGAGAAAGGGAGGGAGGGGAGAGAGAAGGGGAGAGAGAAAGAGTCGGAGAAAAAGAGAGTGTGGAAGAGAGAGTGAGAAAAGGAGGAGAAAAGAAGGGAGACAGGAAAAGAACAGAGAGAAGAAGAAAGGGAGGGATCAAGAAAAGATATAGGAAGGGAGAGAGAGGAAGAGAGGAAGGGAGAAGAGAGAAGGAGGGCGTAAAAGAGGGAAGAGAGACAGAGAGAGAAGAAAGAGGAAGAGAGTGGGGGGAGGGGGCTCAGGGAAGAACTGAATGGATTGGGGCCAAGGTGTTTCTTGTTCAGACATCAGGCTATTGGAGGCCCTGAAATGGCAGAAGGAAAAAGATAGTTCTGTTTGAGGTCTGCCCTCTTCCTGCCTTCCTGAAGAAGCTAAAGCAATTCAGTTCCCATTCTAGGAATACACTTTATTAAATACATTTTTTTAATTGTAAAAATACTGCAAAGAGGAGTTACAGTTACATGAGCAAGGTCATGAGCACATTTCCTATCAAGCATTGTTTCCTCCACCTTTATTTTCTCCCTACCTTCCCTTCCCCCAACTAGACTCCCCACTTCCCCCCAGCCCATCACACTCCCCTTCCCCCGCTGCCTAAATTGTAAAGTTCGTTTTTCATCATAGTGTCTTGTACATCTCATTGTTACAATGGGTCAACCTGTATCCCTATTTAAGCATTTTATTTTTTCCCCTCCTCTCCTCAAGCTAGAAAAGTGTATCTACAAGATGCAGGGCACTGACATCAAATACAGTGAAAACAGGGGTTATACCATGGGGGAGGAACATACAAAGAAACAAAAAAAATCACATGGTACATTATAAATACGTTAGAAACAATAGGAAGAAAGAAAAAACCACTTGTGTCCCTATCTTGGGGTTCATTTCACTTAACGTCATCTTATCTGGTCATATGTTCATAGCTTTTGACCTTTTCTGCTTGTCCCAGACAGATACTAGTTATTGCCAATAAGGGTTTATTTTGTTTGTTTATTGAGATAGGGACTTGCTATGTAGTCTAGTCTTCCTGAGCCTCTGGATTCAGTGCCGGGATTATAGGCAGACTCTACCATGCTGGGCTAGGAAGAGAATTTTTAATAATTATGTTAAACCATAATTCAGCAAGCCAGAGGATTACAAGGTATAGAAGTGAGATGCCAAAACAAAGCTCCAGGGTCAGTCTGAAGGATTAAATGTTTCCATGCCTGTGCGTGGAATGCTAATCACCAAGTATTATTATATGCACCAGAACTCTGCTAAGTTTAATAAACTCCTTATCTTGGTCTTTAATGTAACATTTAGATAATGTGTGTAATTCCTATGAATCACTTTTATGCCCAGAGACGTGTGTGTGTCTCTAGGGGAAGAAGCTTTCACTACACTAAATGGATGGTGATGATCCCTTTATTTGAATTAGTAATTGATTCAGATGAAAGCGAGTAGCAGACCAAATTAGAAATTGCTAATTGATCCATTAGTAACTTGAGAAGGGGCGGGGGAAAGCTCCTTATACCTATTTGACTCTAGGAGAAAATTTAATTTGTCTAAACTGAAACAAAAAATATCCAAAGTAGTCTAAATAGAAAAAGTACCAAAAGTTCCTAGGCTTTTTGCTTTATATTTAGCGGTAGGTGGGTTTCCTGTCTTATTTCAAACACACACACACACACACACACACACACACACACACACACACATATTGACTCAGCAAGTGTTTCTCCTGCCTTGTTGATGACCGCAGCTTAACCAGAAGTTAGCAAGCTCACACATCACTCAGGAGAAGAAAGGAAGAACTCTTCTGCACTAGTTAAATGTTTGACTCTGGAACTTAATTCTGGTCCTTTTCCAGACTTGCCATGTGATGTCAGATAAGTTATTAAACCTCCCTGAGCCATAATTTGTATGGATAAAAGTAAATAAAATAATTGTTGTTATGATGACTACATGAAATAATGCTAATAAAATGTACTCGTGCCAGCTGGTATTTTCTGAGCCCTCACAAATGCGCAATTTCATGACAGGTCATGTGATTATTGATGATTATAATAGTAAAAGGGTATTAGTAAAATTAAATGATTGGGGCCGGGCACCAGTGGCTCATGCCTATAATCCCAACTACTCGGGAAACAGATCTGAGAATCACAGTTCAAAGCACCCCAGTAGGAGAGTCTGTGAGACTCTTATCTCTAATTAATAACTAGAAAGCCAGAACTGGAGCTTTGGCCTAAGTGGTAGAGTGTTAGTCTTGAGTGCAAAAGCTAAGGCACAGTGCACAGGCTCTGAGTCCATACCCTAGTACACACACACACACACACACACACACACACACACACACACACACACACACACAATTAAATGATTGGAAAGTGAACAATTCAGTTTAAAATGGGAGGGAGATATGAAAAGATATCTTCTTAAAGGAGTTGCACAAATGAAAAATAAATATACGGACAGATGCTCAATATCATATGGGATTAGGACAATGCAAGTTAAAACAACACTAAGCTATCACACTCAGTTCCTGGAATGGTTAAATCTTTTTAAACACTGACATCAAAATGTAGGTAAAGCTATGGAGCAACAGGAAGTCATCATTCATTGCACTGGGTAGCAGGTGGGGTGTGGATATTGCTGGTCCATAGCCTCCGCTGCGAATACCTGATCACCAGGGGATTTTATCTGTCACTGTACCTATGGCTCATCTTTTGTGTGTTAACTCTTGAAGCTTCGGCTTTCTTGAGCCAGGTTGGAAAGCTTCTAGAGGGAACTTGATAATTTCCCTGCAAGATTATTTTAATGCATAAAATGATGTTGAAAGATATGACCTGAATTCAGGTGAGAAGTTCAGTGTAAAGCTTATCTTTGGAAGTGAAGAAGATGCCCTCTGTAAAAAAAAAAAAAAAAAAAAAAAAAACCCCAAAACAGCAGCATGTAAAACTTGGTGCTGTTGCAGGTGTTAGTATTGGATGCAATGTCCCTCTTTGTTGTCGCCATCTTCTTTCTTCGTCCTCTTCCTCTTACTTCTTCTTTGCCCTCCTCCTCCTCCTCCTCCTCCTCCTCCTCCTCCTCCTCTTCCTCCTCCTCCTCCCTCCTCCTCTTCCTTCTCCTCCTTCTCCTCTTCTCCCTTTTCCTCCTTTGTTTTTTTTTTTTTTTTTTATCTCTTTGGCTAACACAACATAAATTAAATCATGGTATATCACAGAAGCTTTGCCACTAGCTCAAATCTTGTTCATCTCTTTCTTTAAAATTCCAAAGGTTGTTTCTAGTTAAGTAACATATTTTCTACTTTTTGCATGCGTTCATGAGTGCATGTATGCGCATGCGCGCGTGCGTGTGTGTGTGGGGGTATGTGTGTATGTGTGCATGCATATGCTGGTCTTGGGGCTTGAACTTAGTGTCTAGGTGCTGTCCCTTAGCTTTTTCACTCAACCATAGTGCTCTACCATTTGAGTTTACAACTCCACGTCTGTGTTTTTGGGGGTTAATTGGAGGTAAGAATCTCACAAACTTCTCTGCCTGGGCTGGTTTGAAACTGAGGATCATGGGTTATAGGTGTGAGCCTCAACACCCAGCTCAAGTACCTTTTAAGGTATGTTGCTTACACTAAACATAGGTTATATTACTATCTTTGTTGCAGACCAACTTTCAGTTAAATTGAAAGCATCTATTATCTCTGTATTTCTATCCTTAAGTTTCTGAAATTATACTTCCCTGAAATTCTTCTTAACAGATGAATGTGTGTGTGTGTGTGTGTGTGTGTGTGTGTGTGTGTGTTGGCCTAAATGAACTAAATCATTACTTTTCATTATTTCAAGTCAGTACATTTTGAATAGAGCATGAAGGTCAAAAAAATAGATATGTGAACATATTATTAATTATAATGCAAGTGTTACCAGAAAAAAACAGATAAAACATTTGTCTTAGAGAGGAATATTATGCATATGAAGAACTGAGACTATGTTGCTGTTGATTTTAAGCACTTATGCATTTTATCCATACAGCCATCTGAGTTTTTCTTTTTAAAATTTTTCCTTGGAACAAAATGTCCCATGTTACATTTTCTCAATATTAGATATGGCCTATTGACTCCTTACTTGGGAAGAAATGAAGAGTTACGTATTCCTGATTAATTCGTCATCTTTCTTCTTAATCACTAAGGTGATGTTCATTACTTGTGTTATGGTTTTCATTGGTCAAGTTTCACTTCTCCTTTCACAATTCCTCCTATTCTTCTTTTCTCCCCGTTGTGTATAATACCCCATCTAATTAAACACATTTGAGTGCCATCTGTCTGCCCATTGCCTATTCATTGAACAGATGTAAGGACTTAAACCTTCAGAGGAACCTGGTGAGGGATTCCCTTCACCTTTACCATTCCAAGTGAATTTCCCTTGTGCAATCTCTTCCTCAGGATCGGTTCCCTGGAAGAATGAGTCCTAAAAGCAAGTCCTAGAGGAAAGTTATACACAAAGCAATAAAAGCAACCATCTCTTCACTAGGCTAAAGAATTTGGAGTGTTTTACATTTCAAGCCATTTTCACCAAATTTCCTTTTTGCCATATTAAACAGCAAGTAAAGTTAGACTGTTGAAAATCAACAAAAACTAATCCTAGGGAGGATTAATACTTCAATATGGCAATTTCAGAACCCCATTCGTCATCTGGCTTGTATCAAATCCCCTGGAAATTATGCAAAATGTCAGCCCTAGAAACTATGCCAGCATTTAATTTTGCAGAATTTATTTCCAGCACGTATACCAAGGAAGCATATGGAGGAAAGAACTAATGAATCAAGATGAATTTTATTTGGAGGAAAACACATATTTATTTAACTAATATTTATGTATTGACACGATGTGTCCAAAAATTCTATTGGGATTGGGAGGATGGGGACTAGAAAAATCCATAAATAGACCTGTAAGTTTCTAAGTCAGATGGTAACAGCTACTGGAGAGCAAAATGAAACACTTGGTGATTGAAATGACTATAGTAAAGAAGGTGGCCCTGGGACAGATTTTTAGAAGGAATGCATTAAATATTTGTTGAATGTACTGGGGAGTGTTATGTTGAATAAAAGGTGAACTCCCAGAGCATCCTTACAACTCAGAACTTGATAGTTATAGAATGGGTATGCTGCTACCAAAAACGTCATCCGTTCACATAAAACTCAGAAAAAACACACAAAAACGTATCAAAGCAAGGCCATATCTATTTGTTTTACCCTACTCTGCACTGGTAGTGAAAATTCTAGTAAGGGAAAGGGAAATTCTCAACTGACTTATTGTTTCATCAGATTTGAAAGTGACAGTCAGACTCAAGCTCTAATAAAGGCTGATTTTCTCAGCTAGTCATCGATGTCCTCCATGTCCTTCTGCATAAAGATGGATAAACAGCAGGAAGACTTTCCAAGAGAGAGCAGTTCTATGTTTGTAACACTTGCTCTAATCCAAGGAGCCTAGGTGAAGGATGTATTTGAAACAGATTCCACAAGGAAGAGAAGAAAACAGGAAGATGTCATCTGAGTGGGCAAAGAAATTGAGAGACAAGATTGAGAAGAATGGAGCATGGAATAATCTGACACCTCCCAACTTTGTCTTGAAATGAATCAGCACAGACTTTCAAGAATGTAAGGTGATTGAGAGGAGACATCACAAAGCAGATGAGTGAATCAGAATATCTGATGATAAAGCAAGAATTTCTAATTCAGAGGAAAAGGATGAGGTGAGTAAATGGGAGAAAAGATTTGAAAAGATGGGGAAGGTATATACAATACCCAGAGTACCAAAATCAAGTACAGTGAAAACAGGGAATAAACAATAAGGTGAGCAAAAAAACACAAAAGGAAAAAGAAATCAGGTAGTATATTAAAATCAACAACAAAGAAAAACCTCTTGTGTCCAGGTCTTGGAGTTAATTTTGCTTGGCATCATCTTATATGGTCTTATGTATATATATAGCTGTTGGGCTGTTCTGCTCATCTGCTAAGATTATCCTAGACGTATACTATGTATTACAAATAAGGGAAACTAAAAGACCTATGTTTCTTTGGGTCTGGCTTGCTTCACTTAATATGGAAGGGAAAGGGAACACAAAATGGTGAGCCAAAGGCAATGCAACAGTGATACTCACAAAATACTATGTTGGAAATGATCTGTACAACTTGGGAGGGTTGGAGGGAGGGAAAGTGGGAGAAAAATGAGGGAGGAGTAACAAGTTCGACAAGAAATGTATTTATGTAGCCGTAACTCCTATGTATATCACCTTGGCAATAAAATTAAAATTTAAATAATTAAAAAAAGATGCAGAAGGTATAATTGGATTTTAAAAATGTTTGCCACTGAGCTCACAAAACAAGAGAGAAGGGGAAATGAAGGCTAATGATACTTAATATTACTCCTTCATCGAGAGACTTAAATGTACCAGATCCTATTTGAATTTCTCAACTTGAGTTTGCTTCCTTTATTCTCATCAGTTTCTACACATAAGTGCTATCATTCTGTTCATGTTACATTGAGGAGTGTCAGCCATTTCTTAGCATTTGTCTAACGACACAGCAACTTAGGAAGAGAGAGTTGGGGTCCAAATCCAGGATTATAATCACGATGTCATTATATTTCCTCAAAATGTGAAGAAACATACAATGAAAATGATCCTTTTCTATCTTCATCAGCAGATTGGAGGAATTTTTCAAATTACTTCTTTCTTAAATATCCTGATTTGAAAGGGCTATGTACCAGGAGATTATTTGAGCTGTCATATTTGTTTTCTTCTAATGTTCTATGTCCTAATAGTTGCCAGTTTCCTTTTTAATCCATCTAGAATACTATTAACACATGATGTAAGGTAAGGATGATATGTGAAGCTTTCCAAATAATTAAATTATTTTCAAAGCTCATGTATTGAGCTAATGTGTTGACATCCATCTAAAGGAACTAAAATTATTGAGCACATATTTGTATTCAATCCTGAAGATATTTTACTATTTTAAAATTCCTGTACAAATTATCTACCTCATTGAAATTTAAAGCTATTAACATAAGGTTGAATATTGAGCCTACTTTATGTATAAAAATTTGCTCAGCATTGGTTGATATGAATGTCTATGATATGAATGATATGAATTTGTTTGTACCGTGTTACACTTCAAAAAAATTAAATCCCCAACAACAAATCCTCAAAGAAACAACTGCCCATTAATAAGTGGGCTAAGCATAAAAGAAATGCAAATCAAAACAACATTGAGATACCACCTCACCCCAGTTAGAATGGCAAAAATCAAGAATTCTAATAACAACAGATGCTGGAGGGGATGTGGACAGAAGGGAACCTTACTGCATTGTTAGTGGGAGTGTAAACTTGTTCAACCACTTTGGAAAGTAGTATGGAGGTTCCTCAAAAGACTCCACATAGAGCTTCCCTATGACCCCAGCAATCCCACTTTTGGGCATTTACCCAAATGTTTACAAACAAGACCACACTAAAGCTACCAGCACAACTACATTTATTGCAGCATTATTTACTATAGCTAAGAGATGGAACCAACCCAGATGCCCCTCAGTAGATGAATGGATCAAGAAAATGTGGTATATATATATACAATGGAATTCTATGCCTCCATCAGAAAGAATGGCATTGCCCCATTTGTTAGGAAATGGAAAGGCTTGGGAAAAATTATACTAAGTGAAGTAAGCCAAGCCCAAAGAAACATAGGTCCCATGGTTTCCCTTATTTGCAATATCTAGTATATGTCTGAGACAAGCAGAAAAGATCAGATAATGTGATGTTAGGAAAATGAACCCTTAGATATGTATTTAAATGTTTTTTCTTTCATGCATTTGTTTTCTAACGCATTTATATTATTTCTTTGTTTCTTTGTATGTCCCTCCCCCACAGTATAACCCCTGCTTTCACTATATTTGATATCGGTATAATTTGTGGAGGAGAAGGGGAAAAACAAGTCGTTTAAAGGAAACAGGTGGACCCGTTGCAACAATGAGAAGTACAAGTTGTCATGTCGAAAACGAACTTTACAACTTTGGTGGAGGTGGGGAGGATTGGGTGTGGGGGGGCCTGGGGAAGGCTGGGAAGGGATGTGAAGGGTAAACAAAGGAGGAGGCTGCAATGATGATAAGAAATGTACTCATTATCTTGCCCATGTAATTGTAACCCCTCTGTACAGTATGTTCACAATAAAAAAAATAAAAAAGAAAAGAAAATAAAAAAATAAGTGGGCTAAAGACTTAAAGAGAGACTTCTCCGAAGAGGAAATAAGAATTGCTAATAGACACATGAAGAAATGCTCAACTTCTCTAGCCATAAAAGAAATGCAAATCAGGCGATGTCATTCTTGCTTATGGAGGCATAAAATTCCATTGTCTGTGTGTGTATGTGTGTGTGTGTGTGTGTGTGTGTGATTGTGTGTGTGTGTGTGTATGTGTGTGTCACATTTCTTGATCCATTCATCTACTGAGGGGCATCTGGGTTGGTTCCATATCTTAGCTATGGTTAATAATGCTGCAGTAAATATAATTGTGCTGGTCTTTTTTGTGATCATTTGGATGAATGCCCAAAAGTGGGATTGCTGGGTCATAGGGGAGCTCTATGTGGAATCTTCTGAGGAACCTCCATATTGCTTTCCAAAGTAGTTGAACAAATTTTCACTCCCACCCAAAATGCAGTAAGGTTCCCTTCTGGCCACATCCCTTCCAGCATCTCTTGTTACTAGAGTTCTTGATTAAGCCATTCTAACTGGGGTGAGGTGGCATCTCATTGTTGTTTTGATTTGCATTTCATTTATGGTTAGAGAGGTTGAGCATTTCTTCATGTGCCTATTGGGCATCTTATTTCCTCTTCAGAGAAGTCTCTCTTTAAGTCTTTAGCCCACTTATTACTGGGGCCATTGTTTCTTTGAGGATTTGTTGTTGGGGGATTAATTTTTTGAGTTCCAAGCGTATTTGAAATATGAGACTCTTGTCCATTGTATGGCGAGTGAAGATCTCCCAATCCGTGGGCTTTCTATTGACCTTGCTAGCTATGCTCCTTTGCCATGCAGAAGCTCTGCAGCTTCATGCCATCCCATTTGTCCAACCTTTCTTTGATTTGTTGTGTTCTGGGTCTCTATTAAGAAAATTTCAGCCTGTGCCAAAGAGACCTAGGGTTTCTCTTATTCCTTCCTGTAATGTTTTCAGGGTGTCTGCTTTGACTTTGAGGTCTTTGATCCATTTGGAGTTGATTCTGGTATAGGGTGATATATACAGATGTAGCTAATGGAAAGACTTGGGAAAAATTACACTAAGTGAAGTAAGCCAGGCCCAAAGAAACATAGGTCCTATGGTTTCCTTTATTTGCAATAACTAGTTTATGTCTGGGACAAGTAGAAAAGGTCAAAAGCTAGACACATATGACCATATGAAATGATGTTAAGCAAAATGAACACCAAGATAGGAACACAAGAGATTTTATCTTTCTTGTTGTTCTTTTTTAATATACTTATAATGTATTCTGTGTTTTTTTGTGTCTTTGTATGTTCTTCCCCCATGGTATATCCCCTGTTGTCACTGTATTAGATTCCGGTGTCCTGCATCTTGTATATACGGTTTCTCTAATTTGGGGAGGGGAAGGGAAATAACAAATGCTGAAATAAGGATACAGGATGACCCATTGTAACCAATTAGATGTACAAGAGAATATGTTGAAAATGAACTTCACAACTTTGTGGGGGGAGGGGAGGAGTTGGGCAGATGGGGAGGAAAAGGGATGGTAGAGGAAAAACAAAGGAGGGGGTAATAGTGCTAGATATGAAATGGACTCATTACCTTGCTCATGTAACTGTAACCCCTCTGTACAGTATCTTTACAACCAAAAATATATTTAATAAAAAAGAAGGATTATGGTTCCAAACTAGGCAGCACAAAAGTGTTTGTAAGACTCCCAACTCAACCAAGATAGCTATGCTGGTGCAAGCCTATCATTCAGCTCCTGAGGGGATCATTTATAAGAGGACTGTGGCCAAGGTCAACCTGAGCAATGAATGGGATCCTATCTCAAAAATTATCAGAACAAAATGAACTGGAGGTGTGGATGGAGTTGTAGATGCTTGCCTAGCAAGCTTGAAGCCTTGAATTCAAGACAAAGAAATGTCCTCAAGAGCTGAATGCCGATGCCTATGAATATTTAGTGTATATCATACTTCACGAGGACAGGGTCTGACACATTTTGTTCTGCAAAATTCCTAGACTAAGGCCCTTAGGATCAAAGTTTATACAAGCACACTGCCTAATTTTTTTTTATTATAACAAAGGAGCTGACGGTATAACAACAGGAAGTTAACAGAACAATTGCAATTCATCATTTGCTCCTGACATCTTGGTGTTACTCCTGTGGTTGTACATGGCAAAAGGGACTTTGCAGATGTGATTGCATTTACTAATCAGCAGCACTGATGGATTCAAAACCTGTAATCCTAGCAACTTAGGAAGCTGAGATCTGAGGATCATGATTCAAAGTAAGCCGAGGCAGGAAAAGTCCCTGAGTCTCTTTATCTCCAATTCACCACTAAAAAGACAGAAGTGGAGCTGTGGCTCAAGTAGTACAGCACCAGCTTTGAGCACAAAAGTCCAGGGACAGCATCCAGGTCCTAAATTCAAGCTCTAGGACCAGCACACACACACACACACACACACACACACACACACACAGAGCTTACTACTAATCAGTTCATCTTGAAATAGAAAAATGATCCTGGACATTTGAACTCAATATAATCACTTCCATCCCTTAAAGCAAAAGACAGTGAAAAGAAGTTGGCAGAGATGACAGAGGTAGGTAACATAAAGAAGAACTTGCCATGATGATGGCTTGAAGACAAAGGAGGAGTCTGTATGTCAAGAAAAACAAAATTGCATGGATGGAATGAAGTCTTGCCAGTAAACAATGAGTTTGGTAAAAGATCCAGCCTCTGTTGAGAACTGTAGCACCTCTAATATTTCATCCCTACCTTCTAAGATCATCTATAAACTGCCAGATAATAAATGGACATTGTTTAATTTTTTCAATTGTGGTGATATTTTTAAATCAATATATACATTTTTTTCAATGGCTGGGCATCAGTGATTCATGTAATTCTAGTTACTCAGGAGGCTGAGATCTGAGAATTCAAAGCCAGCGTAGGCAGTATAGTCCATGAAACTCATATCCAATTAACCACCACAAAGCCATAAGTAGAGCTGTGGCTGAAACAGTAGAAGACAAATCTTGAGCAAAAAAGCTCAGGGACAAGCCCCTAAGCCCTGAGTTTGAGTCTCAAACCGGCATCTACAAAAATTTTTTTTTTCAGTGTATTTCACAACACACTGTATAAAATACCACATATCTCATCACATTATGTCAGAGTGGCATTGTGAAAGCTTTGGCCCTAGTATATAAAGAAAATAGAGTTTTAATGTTTTTCTATCTATACACTCTATATTCTTCTCTTAAATCTCTAACCCCAGATTGTGGGAGGAGGGACCTGTGTTAAGTTCAAATCCAGTGCAGTCTGATAATGTGGTAAGTCTAAGCAATATTCAGTCATTTGTTGAATTAAAAACATACTGTACCTCTTAATTTCTTCTCTGTCCCCTCTTCTGTCAGTGCTACCTGATTGAAAGCCCCTGTCATGATGATGATTTTGGAAATCTTACAGCCTTAAGGGACAAAGGGCCTCCGGTTTGCATGGTGGCTTGCATTCTGCCTCATCTACCTCATCTGCCTCCTTGTGAAGACAATGCTGTGTGCAACCGATACCCCATGGCACAACAGGCATTAGGGATAGAAACATTTGGCTGGCATAATGCTTAGCTTTCTCAGCTGTGTTGTGCTTCTTCACTCTCTGGGCTCTGTCTTACTTAGACGTCCCCCTCCCCCACTCCCGCAACTTCAAGTCTTCTGGAAAAATAAGACTCCATAATGTCTGGCTTAGTTTTAGCTGTAGTTCTGTGCTGAGAAATTGCTTCTTGGCACCACAGTATCTCCCCTGGCTCTGTTCCTGGCCCTCTCACCAGAATGCATAGCAGGCATTACAGTATTGTTGCATTCCATCTGTATTATGCGGAAACTAAGGCCGACTCACAGAAGGTCAGCTCTCTGGTGTGAGGTCATGGCCAAACCTGACATGAAACCACAGTAGGTATTTACTAGGCTCAAAGCCTGCCTGCCTTCCTTCCTTCTTTCCTTCTTTCCTTCCTTCCTTCCTTCCTTCCTTCCTTCCTTCCTTCCTTCCTTCCTTCCTTCCTTCCTTCCTTCCTTCCTTCCTTCCTTCCTTCCTTCCTTCTTTCCTTCCCCTCTCTTTCTCTCTTTCCTTCCTTCTTTCTCTCTTCCTTCTTTTTTCTCCTTCCTTCCTTCTCTACCTCCCTCACTCTCTCACTCTCTCCCTCACTCTCTCTCCCTTCCTTCCTTCCTTCCTTCCTTCCTTCCTTTCCTTCTTTCTTTCTTTCTTTTCTTTCTTATCTTTCTTTCTTTCTTTCTTTCTTTCTTTCTTTCTTTCTTTCTTCTTACTTTCTTTCTTTCTTTCTTTCTTTCTTTTTCTTTCTCTCTCCCTCCATCCCTCCCTCCCTCCCTCCCTCCCTCCTCCCTCCCTCCCCCTCCCCTCCCTTCCTTCCTTCCTTCCTTCCTTCCTTCCTTCCTTCCTTCCTTCCTTCCTTCCTTCCTTCCTTCCTTCCTTCCTTTCCCTCTCTTTCTCTTTCCTTCCTTCTTTCTCTCTCTTTCCTTCTTTTTTCTCCTTCCTTCCTTCCTTCTCTACCTCCCTCACTCTCTCTCACTCTCTCTCCCTTCCTTCCTTCCTTCCTTCCTTCCTTTCTTTCTTTTTTCTCTTTCTCTCTTTCCCTCTCCCTCCCTCCCTCCCTCCCTTTTTCCCTCCCTCCCTCCCTCTTTCCCTCCCTCCCTCCCTCCCTCCCTCCCTCTTTCCCTCCCTCCCTCCCTCCCTTCCTTCCTCCCTCCCTTCCTTCCTTCCTTCCTTCTTTCCTCTGATGTTTGAAGCCAGGGATTTTTGTGTGCTTAGGCAGGCACTCCATCACTTGATCACTTGAGTCATTCCTCCAGCCCTTCTAATACATCTATATCATAACTTCCTTTCATCAGGAATGGAAACTACGAATTCATAATCCCATGTGCAACTCTGCCAAAATTATGGGAGTGCCCCATTAGCATGCTTTCTTTACAAATGGTTGTTGCAAGTTTAAGTGGGAAAGATCTATTCTCATCAGTGACTGCCTATCAAGTTAATTTTCTTGTGGAAAATATAATCTTAGTTTTCTTACCAGAAGCTGATTATTGCTTTGTTGTTTCCCTTTTCATTTCTTCTGAAACATATGTTCAACTCCCTGCAGGAAGATGGATACGGTAAGAGAGAGAGGATATTAATAATGTTCAAAATAGAAATACATTGAAACTATTTTACTGACAGAGTAATATGATCATATCTTATAGAATAAAATTACAAAATAGTAAGTTATAATCATATAGGAACTAACTCTAAAAACCTAAGCACAATATTTATTTCAATTTCACAGTAGTGAGTTTGTACAGATTTAAAATTTGTTTTGGTGTGTCTTTTCCAAGCTTTCTTCTCTGAATCTAAAGCATTTTTATAATTCAGCGAAATAACAACATTATATTTAAAATATAGAGTATTTAATCCATATATTCTTCCTTCTTTTATTTTTTAAAAATTATCTTAAGTGTTGTACAAATGAGTTTCAATTTAACATGTCAGTTCATGAGTAGAATGCATCATGAACAACATCACCCTTTTCTTCATTCTCCCCTATCTTTCCAGCCTCACCCATCTCTCAAGCTATCTGGACCAATTTTTACACACATATATTGGATCTTATGACTGCATTTGTCCCTCATTCCTCCTTCCATTCACCCCTTTCTCCTTAAATCCTACGCCTCTCAGACAAAACATATTTCAAGCTCTTGGTATTCATTTTGTTAAATGGTCAGGTAATTGTTCAAAAGAGTTATGCCATGGGAATCTACCCCTGCATATACCATAATATTCTTACTTCTTTTTGCTCAATGTGATCTAAGTTATTCTCCCAGTTACTTTCCCAGGGTCAATCTACAGTTGAGTTCAGCATTTTCAATTCATTTTGGAGTTACAATTAAGTGTGGATTCAAAATTTTTCAACACAGTCCCATTGTACTTGTAGAGTGTAAATATTTCTAGCTCCTTACAGATCTCAAGACTCTTCACTATTCTGAGTTTGACTTTATATTGCTTTACTACTTCAGCAGCTAATTTTTTTAGAGCTCTAATGTATATAATATATACAATGTAATATATATGCTTACATAAGTATAATATATATACATATATATATGATCTGCTGGTCCTGAGCAGATACATCCCCATGTATACACACACACACACACACACACACACACACACACACACATATATATATATATATATATGCAAAAAGAATTTAATTCATTGTTTCAAATGCCTAGTATTGTGCCAATTCTGGGCACCATAAGAGACAGAGAACATACTAGTTGTTTAAACAGAGATAATTTAACAGAAAGAAACCATTAACTATGTATTGTTAAGGAAAAACAGGCTTTATTAAAAACAAATGAAAAAATAGTGGGAGAGAGACATCCAGTACATAACCAGGGTCAACACCAAACACAATCAGAATGAACAGATAGCCATGGACCAAGTTGGAGGTTGATGGATAGAATGTCACCAAGGCTGAAGAAATTCTAGCTGACTTGGTCCAACAGGATCTGTGGCCCAAAGCAAACCAGGGTGGTCATATATCCCCTAAGGAAGAGTGGGGATAAGGAGTTTGATCAAATATCAGTAAAGAGGGTGATGTAACCCTAGATCTTTAGGAGGCTGAGAATCACAGTGCAAATCCAGCCCTAGCAAGAAAGTCCCTGAGACTCTTTTTTTATACTTTTTAAATTGTAAACATACTGTACAGAGGGGTTATATGTACATGAGCAGGGTCATGAGTACATTTTCTATCAAGCATTGTTACCTCCTCCTTTGTTTTCCCCCTACTATCCCTTCCCTCCCACCTCTACAACTAGACTCTCCTCTAAACCCTCCCCACCTAAATTGTAAAGTTTGTTTTTCAACATAGTGTCATGTGAATCTCATTGTTACAATGGGTCAACCTGTATCCCTATTTAAGCATTTTGTTTTTCCCTTCCCCTTCCCAAATTAGAAAAGTGTATATACAAGATGCAGGGAACCGACATCAAATAGAGTGAAAACAGGGGTTATATCATGGAGGAGGAACATACAAAGAAAAAAAATCACATGGTACATTATAAATACGTTAGGAACAATAACAAGAAAGAAAAAACCACTTGTGTCCCTATCTTGGGGTTCATTACACTTATCATCATCTTATATGGTCATATGTACATAGCCTTTGACCTTTTCTGCTTGTCCCAGACATATACTAGTTATTGCAGATAAGGGAAACCATGGGACCTATGTTTCTTTGCACCTGGCTTACTTCACTTAATATAATTTTTCCAGGCCTTTCTGTTTCCTAGCAAATGGGTCAATATCATTCTTTCTGATGGAGGCATAGAATTCCATTGTGTATATATACCACATTTTCTTGATCCGTTCATCTGGGTTGGTTCCATATCTTAGCTATGGTAAATAATTCTGCAATAAACATGGTTGTGCTGGTAGCTTTAGTATGGTCTTCTTTGTGATCATTTGGGTAAATGCCCAAAAGTGGGATTGCTGTGTCATAGGGGGAGCTGTATGTGGAGTCTTTTGAAGAACCTCCATACTGCTTTCCAAAGTGGTTGAACATTCCCACCAACAGTGCAGTAGGGTTCCCTTCTGTCCACATCCCCTCCAGCATCTGTTATTAGAGTTCTTGATTATAGCCATTCTAACTGGGGTGAGGTGGTATCTCATTGTTGTTTTGATTTGCATTTCTTTTATGGCTAGAGAGGTTGAGCATTTCTTCATATGTCTATTGGCCATTCTTATTTCCTTGTCCGAGAAATCTCTCTGTAAGTCTTTAGCCCACTTACTTATCAGGCAGTTGTTTCTTTGAGGATTTGTTGTTGGGGGATTTAATTTATTGAGTTCCAAGTATATTTTAGATATGAGACATTATCGGTTGTATGGTTAGTGAAGATCTTCTCCCAATCTGTGGGCTTTCTATTGATCTTGCTAGCTATGTCCTTTGCCATGCAGAAACCCTACAGTTTAATGCAATCCCATTTGTCCAACCTTTCTTCGATTTGTTGTGTTTCTGGGTCTCTATTAAGAAAATTTCAGCCTGTCCGTGAGACTCTTATATGTAATTAACCAGAAAAAGAAACTCAGAAGTAGAGCTGTGGCCAGCCTTGAGCACAAAACTCAATGTCATGGCCCAGATCTTGAGTTTACCCTGAGATTAAGCCCTAGGACCAGCACACACACACACACACACACACACACACACACACACACACACACACACACACACACCTACACCTTAGAAACTTAGATTTTTTGCTAAAAATAGACTCTACAAGGAAGAACATGGATTTGTTAAGAGGAGGGTATAGGGATCATGACCAAGTCTAAGGTACAAGAAAGTATCTTAACCAATACAGAAACTATTATAAGAAACTCAGAGGGTAAAAAGCCAACTTTCAAGTATTAGAGTAGTAGCATTTGTATGCAGAAAACAGTTCTTGGTTTCATGGCTGGGGAACAAAGGAAGGACCTCTGAATTATTAAAATAGCATGGAAGGGGATCCCTGTGGAGCTGGAACCCAGGCCCCTGGAGGGAGAGCTCAGCTGGCTTGTGCTGGGGTAGCCACTAGGCTTGTTTTCTAAGTGATGGGAAATTTGCATACTGAGTTGAACACTGGCATTGTGCTGCTGCCAGTTTAAGAACACACACACACACACACACACACACACACACACCACAACCTCACTCATTCTAGTGCTAGGCATTCTGATATGTAGGAACAAATCTATTGCTCCCCTGCCCTACCCAACCCTCTCTCCACTGTGCTCTACAGGCATAACCTAACAAGGACAGCTGGCAAAGCATGAAGGTGCTTTTGCAGCATTTCAGCCCTGGCATCATAAAGCAAAATAACCCCCAAACGAGAAAGCTTCTTGCCATCCAATCATTAAAAGTTTTCTCCCTCTCTGTGAATTCTCTCACTACCCACTGATTGGGGAGGAAGATGTGAGCTTATGATTTCTGGCCTTTTTAGCAGTAGGAGGTTCAATAAAGCTTTTTTTTTTTTTTGGCAAAATCTTGCTGTCATAGCAGTAGTTTCATTGTTTATTAGGCAGTGAGCCCTTGCTCAGTTAACTATGCCATGTTTGAGGCCAAAGACTCACTTTTGAGACATAGGCCTCAACTGGGAGATGAATTGTGTACATCAAATAATCAGCACCATGACACTTTTCCCTGTGACTTTGACAAGGATGTGAACATGAGGGAATTCTAGAAATATCAGCAGAGTTATTTCCGGACTCATATTTTCTGTGCTTCTGGGACATGCTCACTGAATTCTTTGCCAAGCTTATCTTTGGAACGAGATGCAGATGATATTAACTTTTTCATCATGTTAACTGTAGACTGGATGTCATTGTGCTAATTGATTATACTCCAAACAATTTCATTAATGTTTGTTGGGAATTTTTCAAATTTCTAGGAAGAATGAACATTATCAGTAAGATATGTTTGGAGCATAGAATTATTAAAAGGCCTTTTTGTGTTTTTCTTTCAAAGGAGTAAAAGAGATTTATTCATGTATATTGAAAATAAAATATTGTGTTACAAAATAAATGGAAACATACATACACACATACAATGGAAAACAGTGCAGATAAGCAAAAAGAAAAAAATGAAAATCCTTGGCAATTCTAATATACAGAAACAAACACTTTATATTCTGATTCTTAGGTTTCTGTTTAAGGCTGTGCAAACACAGAAACACACACAAAAGGAGACACACAAAAGCACACATACACACAAACACTATTACTATGGCATTAAAATTTCAAAACATTTAGCTTTTAACTTTCATTAAACAAGTGAGGAACATGTTCCATGCAACTAAAGTATTTCTATAATTTTAAATGAATCTTTAAAATTACACTTTTTGAACAATAAAATAGTTTAATTGGTCTCCTTTTGGTGCTTATAAATAGTGAATCTCCATTCTTGTATAAACATTGCTATTCAATGCATGCATTCACAACTGGACTTTTGCCCAAACCAACTGGTAAGATTTAAATGTTTTTGCATTTATTTACCTTTTAAACAGATAGATGTTATTTAAACAGAAGACAATAAATTATTTTTGGACAGATGAATGAATTCACAAGTAAAAAAAGAGACAGATGATTGAATGGATGTCGGAGCTTGCAGTGACTGATGGTGCTAAGCTAGAATGTTCTAGAATGTCCCACCAAATTCAGTAGGGAAGTCATGGAAAGTGGTAGAACTTTGAAGACAGAGAGCCCAGTGGGAGGTCTTTGGGAATGTTCCCGGGGTGATTGCTCCATAAACCTGAGGTGACCAGTTTTACTCTGCTGCTTCCTGTCAATAGGCCTGAAGTCCTGCTAAGCAAGGATGGAAACTTACACAGCTGTGGAGGTTTCACAGCTTGTTTTACAAGTTGATTATCCCAAGCATTTGTTACAGTAATGGGGTGCTGAATAACACAGACATATTTAAATTTAAACTTTAAGAATCTCTTTGACTCCTTCTGTAGAGACATACACATCTCTATAGCATCTCCTACATACGCAAAAGGAGTAGAATCCCTCAGACTTACAATGCTGCTACATTCTGTAAACCCACCATGACTTGAAAATACTATGTTGAAAATGTATTTACTCGAACTGCCTGAGCATCACAGCTTACCAAGTGCAATCCACTATGGAGCACTGGCTGCTTTTACTCTTGCCATTATGTGACTGACGGGAGCTTTTCCTGTGGACCACTGCCCAGCATCCTAATAACATATAGTACCACATATTGACAGCCTAGAATAAAAAACCAAAATGCAAAATAGAAATATAGTTTCTGTGGAGTGAGTATTGCTTTTGAACTATTATAAATTCAAAAAAAATAAGTCAAGACATCTTATGTTGGGGACTCTCTACCTGTTATTAGAATTCTGTTTGTTTTCTCTCCTTACAGGAATTCAAGAAAGCTTGAGGAGAACATTAATCTTCCACCTCTATAGTTTCTTTTTCACAGAACCACAGGAAGACAATTTGGGTACTGGCGTAAAGTCTACAAGTCAGATTTTTTTTTGCTAAATAGGAGTAAAATGAATGAGGGGAAAAGAAATGAATTATGCATTTTCTGAATAAAGAAAGATTTGTTATTGATCCACATGGCTTATTTTGTAGTGAGAGACGGCTATGTTTGAAAATGAATCCTATCATCCTGGAGAATAAAAGAATGATTGGAAATTAAAATCCAGCCTTTCTTTATGAGTTCCTGCTATATCACCTTTCTACTTCTTTCCAGCAAATACATCCAAAGCATTAGGACAAACTTGTAAATGAATTCTTTTGGCATTTACCCATTACAAGATGAGGTTTGAGCCTATAATCAAGTGAGAAGATAAAACACATTAAAAATTACATAGGACTTTTTATTGTAATGGTGATGTAGTGAAGGGTTACAGTTACATATGCAAAGTAATGAGTACTTTTCTTTTTGAGCAGTGTTACCCCCTCCCTCATTTTCTCCCGTTTTCCCTCCTCTGACTCCCCTCCCCCAAGTTATAAAGTTCATTTCCAACATAAGGTGTAGTGAGTATCACTGTTGCATTGGTTCACCCTTTGTCCCACCTTTTCTGTGATTCCCCTTCCCTTCCTCAAGTCAAATAATCTTGTATATAAAACAAAGTGTACTGAAATAAGAAACAGTGACCACAGGGAATAAACAAGAGAAGAAAAAAAAGAAAGACAAAAGAAGAACTGCAAACAGTACTTAAAAGGAAAAAAAATCACAAAAACCCTTTTGTTTCCATATCATGGAGATCATTCCGATTAGTATCATTTTATGTCATATGTACATAGCTATTGGGCTATTGTGATCCTCTGCTAGGATTATTCTAGGCATATCCTAATTATTACAAATAAAGAAATCATGGAACCTCTGCTTCTTTGGGTCTGGCTTACTTTACTTAATATGATTTTTTCCCAAGTCTTTCCATTTCCTTTTTAATGGAAGCATAGAATTCAATTGTGTACATGTACCCCATTTTCTTGATCAGTTTATCCACTGAGAGGCATTTGGGCTGATTCCATATCTTAGCTATCATAAATAATGCTGCAATGAACATAGTTGTGCTGGTGGCTTTAGTGTGCTCATTTGTGGTTATTTGGGGAAATGTCCAGGAGTGGGATTTCTGGGTCAAAGGAGAGTGCTATGTTAGCCTTTTTTAATGTGATGACTATAGCAATCAGTTTATTACACAGATTAATCATCCTTGACATACAAGCTCCAGAGAAGCAATTAGGTCTGTGAATATACACAAGTATTTCCATGAAATGAATTTTCCTTAAATCCAAATAGACCTAAGCAGTTAAAAACATAAGAAAAATAAGAACTATTAGCTGTGTGTTAACTGAGAAACCACATCCAAAGCAAAGAATATTGAGAGAAAAAGGGATAGAGAGAGCGAGGATGAAAGGAGGAGGGTTGAAAGGGTAGGGAAATGTAAAAGAGTTGGAAACAAAGTCCATCACATTTTTTGTACTAATAGCTCCAATCCATTTAAATGTTGACCAGTAAGAATACAGGATGTGGATAGTTTAATCTGGTTGGTCACAACTTTGACCAAAGTTATTTAGTCTTTTGTGGAACCTCCATATTGCTTTCCAGAGTGGTTGAACCAGTTTACATTACCACCAACAGTGCAGTAGTGTTCCCTTTGGCCACCTCCCAACTAGTATCTGTTATTATTTGTTTTCTTGATAATGGCCCTTAGCTGGAGTGAGTGGAATCTCAATGTAGTTTTGCTTGGTATTTCTTTTATGGTCAAAGATGTTCAACATTTCTTCATGTGTCTATTGGCTCTCCTTATGTCCTCTTCAGAGAAGACTCTTTTAAATGCTTTAGCCCACTTATTAATGGGGTGGCTCTTTCCTTGAGGATTTATTATTGGGGTGTTTACTTTTTTGAACTCTAGGTATATTTTTATGTCAGGCCTTTGTCTGTTGTATAGCTGTTAAGATCTTCTCCCAGTCTGTGAGGTTTCTATTTATCTTGCTAGCTATATCTTTTGCCATGCAAAAAAATCTGCAATTTAATGAAATCCCAATTTATCCAGCCTTTGTTTGATTTGTTGTGTTTCTGGATCTTTATTTAGGAAGTTTCAACCTGTTCCAAGAAGCCCTAGTGTATCCCCTATCCCTTCCTGTAATATTTTCAGAGTATCTGCTCTTAGCTCAAGGTCTTTGATCCATTTGGAGTTGATTCTGGCACAAGGTGATATATAAGGTTCTAACTTCAGTTTTCTACACATATATAGCCAATTCTGCCATTCCTTTTTGTTGAAGAGGCTATCTTTCTTGCATTTCTTATCAAAGATTAGGTGGCCATAGGTCTTTGTGATCATTTCTGGGTCTTCTACTCTATTCCATTGGTCCTCAGGCCTGTTCATGTGCCAGTACCAAGATTTTTTTTTATAACTACAGCTTTATAATAGAGTTTGAAGTTTGGTATTGGCATTCCTCCAGCACTGTTTTTCCTGCTAAAGTTTTTGTTTTTTGTTTTTTTCCCTATTTGGGACATTTAAGGTTTTTTAACAGGAAAAAACAGCCTTGCCATAATTTGGTATTCTTTCTTTTTCAGTATTTATTTACTTATTTATTTTTATTCCAGTATTGGTGCTTGAACTTGGGGTTTCATATTCTCACTTGGCTTTTTTTCCATTCAAGGTTGATGCTCTACCACTACAGTCACAGCTCCACTTCTGGCTTTTTCGGTGGTTTATTGGAGATGAGTCTCCTGTCCAGGCTGGTTCTGTACAGATCTCAACCTCCTGAGTAGTTAGGATTGCAGGTGTGAGCTATCAGCACCAGGATAATTTCATTCTTTTGTCTTTACAGCTTGCATTTTTAAACGAGATCCTTTATTTTATAAGAAGGAAAGTACAGGTAAATTTTGAAAATGATGGTAGATTTTGAAGAACAACAAACCTAAAGAACTCTTAGCCTACACCACACCGTAGATCTCTTAAAAGCCAGTAGAAGACTGGGACAAGGAGGATTGCCAAACTTTTCTCTTTACTACTAAATCAATGGTAATGAAACCTTTTCTTGAGAGAGCATAAACCTCAAACTATAGGAATCTTTCAAGGAAATAACTCCTTTGCTTCTTGAAGTGAAGAAAGAATATCGATAAATAATTATAAAATCCTCATGAAAGCACAGGGGATTCCCTGGCAACTCAGGATATTTAGGCAGGGTAAAATGTGTATGTAGATTTTTTAAGCACAGGAATGATGATCAAAGTTTTTGTTATTCGAATTGTCATGTGTTTTATAAATCATTTTTAAAAAGAAGATAGCAGTGTCATCTTCTTAACTATATATCTTGCCCAGAAATAGTTGTGTTCATACAATTTTAGGTGCTCATGTCTATTCATAAAGTTTTAGGCTCTGGTCCTGATTTCTTACTTCTAGTAAAAAATGCATGTATTGAGGGTCTTCCTAAGAGTGAAGTTCTATTTTTCTCACATCTATTATCTCTTTTAATTTTCATCATCAGCTTTCATTAATTAACCTAAATAAATTTGTAGGCTTATACTTTGCCAAGTCATGGTGAATATTCCATTGGGGAATAGAAGAAAAAGAAAAACACAAAATCAAAATGTAGAAGTCTTAACCTTCCTAGAGTTTAAAGCTTAATACTTGTTTGCAAGTCAGATACTAGGATAATTCCACATGAGATTTCTAGTGACAAAATATAGTTCAAAAATGTGCTTTGCTCTAGGTAACACAAGGAAGGTGCTGGAGATATCCATGTTTCTGGATTATTTCACACTTTGATGTCCATATCCAAACTCCACCCAAGTTCCCCCTTTTCTATGCCCTGTGATTAGCTGGTCAAGGAATGCAGCCTTGAAATAGGATTGTGCCTTGATTTGTACTGAGTGAGCATCTGTGTCCCCGCTGTTTCCCAAAGGCAGGTGGCATCCTTGTATGCAATCTCCACCATTGCACCCATGATTGGATGCTTGTTGACACTGCCCAGGAAGGAGGAGAGTTTTAATCAGTATGGATTATGAGAAAGAAGGCTAAATTTGAGAGGGAGAAGAGCAAAGACTATGTCATTAGACAGGATGATGTTGAAGACACCTGTTCTCTTCACATGTAAGACCTTAGAGAAAGCCACAGAGACTTAATTTATCTTTAAGTTGATGATACTTGTAATATGCAAAAACAGTGTGTTTGTTAGAAATACTTTTTAAGACAGAGTCTATCAGAAACTAGAAGTGTGCCTCAGGAATCAATGATTAAATTAGCTTTCCCCCACTCAGATGATTACAAACTTTGACTAATTATCTCTTCTGATTACTCTCTGGCAATCACCTTACAAACTGATAAAAATAAAGTACCAGGATAGAGCAAGTGGTTGCTCAGCCTCTTTTGACAGTGTGTAATTCTGTTTCGAGGAACTGCTGATAAATTCATTTTATATATATTTTTTTATTGTAAAGATACTGTACAAAGGGGTTACAGTTACATGTGCAAGGTAATGAGTCCATTTCCTGTGGAGCGTTGTTACATCCTTCTTTATATTTCCCCTCCCATCCCTTTCTTCCCTACCTCCCCAACTCCTCCCACCCCTGTTCCACCCTCCCCCAAAGTTGTAAAGTTTGTTTTCAACATACTGTCTTGTACATCTCATTGTTACAATGGGTCAACCTGTATCATTATTTCAGCATTTTGTTATTTCCCTTCCCCTCCCTAAATTAGAAAAATGTATATACAAGATGCAGGGCACCTGAATCAAATTCAGTGACAACAGAGATTGTACCATGTAGGAAGAATATACAAAAGAAACATAAAAATCACATAGTACATTATAAGTACATTAAAAGAATAGCAACACAGATAAAACCTCTTGTGTCCCTATCTTGGGGTTCATTTCGCTTAACATCAGGTTATATGGTCATATGTACATAGCTTTTGAACTCTTCTATTTGTCCTAGACATATACTAGTTATTGCAGATGAGGGAAACCATGGGACCTATGTTTCTTTGAGTCTGGCTTACTTCATTTAATATAATTTTTTTTCCAAATCTTTCCATTTCCTAACAAATGGGGCAGTGTCATTCTTTTTGACAGAGACATAGAATTCCTATATATATAGCATTTTCTTGATCCATCCATCTACTGAGGGGCATCTGGGTTGGTTCTATATCTTAGCTATGGTGAATAATGCTTCAATAAACATAGTTGTGCTAGTAGCTTTAGTATGGCCTTGTTTGTGATCATTTGAGTAGATGCCCAAAAGTGGGATTGCTGGGTCATAGGACAACTCTATGTGAAGTCTTTTGAGGAACCTCCATACTACTTTCCAAAGTGGTTGAACAAGTTTACACTCCCACCAACAATGCAGTAGAGTTCCCTTCTGGCCACATCCCCTCCAGTATCTGTTGTTATGAGAGTTTTTGATTATGGCCATTCTAACTGAGGTGAGGTGGAATCTCAATGTTGTTTTGATTTGTATTTCTTTTATGGCTAGAGAAGTTGAGCATTTCTTCATGTGTCTATTGGCCATCCTTCTTTCCTCTTCAGAGAAGTCTCTCTTTAAGTCTTTAGCCCATTTATTACTGGGGCAATTGTTTCTTCGAGGATTTGTTGTTGGGGAATTGTATCTCTCCTGATAAATTCATTAATAACTTATCCATGTCAGGTGCTTGGTTAGTTGTACGATACACAGAATCACTGCAACTTTGTAAAATAAAAAAATAAGTGACGTTAAGATAATTTTGTATAAGTTATTCAGGGACAATAAAATATTTAATTACGAGGTTTAGATCTTGTTGGTCTCCAAAACTGTGTGATTAACCAGTTTACTATACAAACTGACGATAATGCATTTCAGCTTCACTTGTCTGCTTTTTCTTTCTTTTGTTTGTGTTTGTGGTCAGGAGGAATAAATTCTGGGTTTATTTAGGGGCTTTTTACCAAATTTCCTGCAAATTCAACTATGACTTCTGTAGAACACATGCACAGTGAAACCCAAAGATTGCTTTGCTATAGTGACAAAATCCTCCTGTTTTGGAAGAAAGAATTTCATTTCTCTCCATAATGCTGTGTTTCTGGTCAAAGAATTCTTCCTCCCATAATTCCCTGGGTACCCATTTATTGAGAAGCGCCAGGGCAGTCCAGGCTGAAGCTATCAAGCAATCAGTAGAAAGACCAGGGGAGGAGAATGAGAGGAGCTCTGAATATATACCCCCTTCCAACAACGAAGAGTCACCCTACTTTTGTTCATAACTTTCCTTTCACTTTGAAAAACTTTGTTTACCCAAAAAACCCAAAAGAATAAAATCCCCCCAAACAAAAACAACAAACCCTCCTAGATTCTTATTAAAATGCAACTAGCAGTAGTTTCCTCTCCTAGGCATCTCTGTCTGGATTTAGTCAGCTCTTAGACACTCCATTTTATACACTTCATAATATATTGTGGATAACTTTCAATGAGCACCAGGAAAACTCACATTTGAGTTTCATTTTCTTTAAGTCTTTATTTCTTATCTGGAAAGTGATGATAGTTTTAATATCCCTGTTTATTTCCCATGGGTTTAGTGAAAAACAAGTATGATAATATTGGAAGTACTGTTATTTATAAGGTGCTTGATTCCTTTGGAATTTTTAGTACTTTATGTGTAAAGAATCTACAAAGTTGTTATAATGAAATATATTTTAGAAGCAGAAACAGCAGTTTCTAGCACAAAGAAGTAGCTAAATACATATTCTATTTAAGTGATAAGATGAAATAAAAGGAGCTTTAAAAATATTATCTATAATTCCAGTCTTTGAAGACATTTTTTACCTTTTAGTTGAACTTTATCTTCCATGAATTTTTATTTATGCTCAAAATTTCTCATAAAAATTTTAGTGATTTAAAAATATTTATGTAACATTCACTTTAGTTGAGACTCCAGGTTGAATCTTAGTAATAGAACAGTAAATGATACAACTATGAAAAACTCATTTTTCAGTCATGTAAGTGAATTCTTATATAAAAATTCAATTGTAAGAGTCAGAGAGAGAGGTTAGGTTGGTGGGGTATACTGCATGCATATTTAGAAATGCCAACATGAAATTGCCCTTGTCTAACTCATGTATGCTAATAAAGAAATCATAATAAAAATTCAATTATCATAAAGTATGGTAATATGATGAAGGGTGCTGGGAAATGATGGATGACATAAGATTTAGTGAGAGTTAAATGGGAATGAGGGAGAGGAACAAATGGAGAATGACTAAGCTTGGGAGAAAGGTTGAGTACGAGTGCCATTCAGAGAGGGTAGAGATTTGAGGGGAAGGATGGAGATTTTGAAGAGCAGCAGGATTCCTCGGAAAGCTTATGTGTTCACTATTGGGTGCAATTATTGTTGAGTGTTTTTAAGACATCTAGATAGTTTTATGTGAGCTGAACTTCAGAGACAGATGTTTCAACTCAGCGAATCATATTTGGTATCTTCACTAAATAACAATAACTTCATCTTCATAGTATCAAAACAGTAAAAATGAACTTCAAAAAGACACAATTGTAAAATATGAATGCATAAGCATTTTTAGTCAATAATCTAGGGGTTCCTATTTAAATAAACCAGGCAAGGAACTGATTCTAATAGTGTTATCTGAACAATATCTTTCATCATTTGATATAGACTTATGTGAGATCAAGGTTATATTCTCATACAAGTTAGGAGTTCATTCAAAAAAAAGAGATGGACAGTGGCTCATGCCTGTAATCCCAACTATGCAACTATGAGATGTGAACATTGCTGTTCAAAGCCAGTGCATGCAGATAATCTGTGAGACTCTTATCTCTGATTACCAGTAACTAGAAATGGAGCTGAGGATAAGATGGCCTTGAGCATAAAAGATGAAGAACTGTGTTCAGGCCCTGAATTCAAGTCCTAGTACTGACATGCACACACACATGTGCACACATATGCACAAACAAGCATGCACACACATATGCACACATACAAACATACAGGCATGGGTTGACTCCAGTTACACATGCTAATAAAGAAGTCAACCTTTTTCAGCTGTTCTTTCTATATAACTCAACAATATAAGACAAAAAGGACCATGCAGGTCCTTGTTCAGATGTTGAGGGAGCAAATTTGGGTTGATATTTGGACTTTACAAATATGGATGCAGATAGTATTTCTTGACATTCTTCTGATCATTAACAGAATGTTCAACACTTGTTTTATTTTAGATCAGTTGCTCTCAAAAATTCATTTAATATAGAAACTCCAAATTTGTTTTCCAAATACCTGAATATTCACCAGTTCATGGCTCTGCTTGTTTCCATTTTTCTCCCATACCTCTACGTTTTGTTCAAACACTGTCCATCTATTAATCTTTTATGTCTTCCTTAATCATATTAAGACATTGTTAAAGTTGTTTATTATTATTTTTGTTTGTGTTTCATTCCTGGGGCTTATACTCAGGGTCTGGGCACTGTACCTGAGGTGTTTTATCCTTCCTTTTTTTTTTTTTAACTCAAGCTTAGCACTCTATCATTTGAGCCACAGCTCTACTTCTGGCATTTGTGGTGATTAATTGGAGATAGGAGTTTCATGAACTTTCCTGCCTGGGTTAGTTCCAAGCCTCGATCCTCATACCTCAGCCCCCTGAGAAGCTAGGATCATAGATGTGAGGCACAAGTGTCCCACAGTAAAGTTGATTATGTTTTAGGAGACAAACATTATATTTTTCATGGGTTATCATTTGTCAACTCACAAAAAAATTAAGCATGAAAATAAAATTGAGAATTACAAATTCAGGCGATACTAGTCAAGACACCCTTTGTTTTTGCTGGTAGCATTTTTTCTTCTTTTTAAATTGTAGATTTCTTCCCTCAAAATAGTCATAGCTGTAGTAGGTATCTTCAGATAAAATAGTTTTCTTCTTTGGAATTGTTTTGTGCAGCAAATATTGAGTACAATTGCTAGATGAAAGAAGCTGTCCCGACGTTTTTATATTACTTTTCTAATGTGTGAAGCACTTTGAGATGCCACTTATTGACTTTAGAAACAATTATTTCATAGCTTTTAAGCTCATTTCTTTGGTAATTCCATTACTCTGTCTTACTGATGATCAATTTTCTAGGCCAAGTTGCAAATGTTGGTCTGGAGGTACTTTTGTTGTGTTACCATTAAGATGAGAAAATTTTTGTTTAACATTAAATGCTAGAAAAGCAAAGAAGATTAAAAGTAATCAAGAGCTTGTTTGGCAGAAGCATTGTCCAATCAGAAATGAGAGTAGCCAATCCAAAGGCACAGCAGGATGAGCAAACCACAAGAGTGTATTGTAAATACTGTGGCAGGGTAGCCCTGCTGAGGAAGACAAGCAATTATTTGATTGTCTGCATATTAGTGAGAAACCATAACACAGATTTAGAAGCTTACCCAGAGATAGGGCTTTTGAAACTATTCAATAGAATTCACCCATCTGTTCATCAACTGCCAACTGCCAAGGTCTAACAGCCAGGAACCAGTAGTTCATGCTTGTAATCCTAGCTACTCAGAAAGCTGAGATCTGAGAATCATGGTTTGAAGCCAATCTGGACTGAAAAGTTCCTGTGACACTCCAATTAACCACTGAAAAACCAGAAATGCTGCTGTGGCTCAAAGTGGTAGAGTGCTACCCTTGAGCAGAAAAAGCTTAGGGACAGTGCCCAGGTCCTGAGTTCAAGCCCCATGACTAGAAAAGAAAAAGAAGGTGAAACACTTACAAAAATTGAAGAGAATCTCAATCTTACAGAGAAATGCGATTCGAAAGAAACTGATCAAACTTTCTACCCAACATTGGCAAAATCTGGTATGTCAGATAATTCCTGGTGTTGGCCAATATACAAGTGAAGAAAAATGTTACTGTTGTTGAAGGTAAAGGATGCTTTTTTTGAGAGATATCTGGCACCACTTTTGAAGAGTGGAGTCTAGGTATGCCCTAGAAGCCAGCATCTCTCTCAGATAAGTGACAAGAATGAGAATGTTGACCATGGGACAGCTAGGAATGGGCTACAGCATCCGTGCAAATGCTTAAGGTAAAGCAAAGACATACAGTACTACAGGCATATTTAAAGATACTATGTTATATGATGCTATAGACAAACCAAACCATCTCTAGAACAATACTATTTATGCAAATAACATTTAGTTTCAAGGCCAAATATAATGGGTCCTATCTATCATCTTAGTAATGGGAGGCTGAGGGTAGAAGGGCCAAGCATTTGAGGGCAGCCTAGGCTACCCAGTGAGAGGTTATCTATCGATCTAATCTAATCTATCTATTCTTCTATCTTTTTTAATTTTAAATAACAAACAGTGCTAAACACTTGTGGCTGATGCTTATAATCTTAGCCACTCAGGAGGCTGAGATCTGAGGACTGCAGGTGATATCAATCCTGGGCAGGAAAATCTGCAAGCCTCTGATCTCCAATTAACTACCAAATAAAGCTGAAGGTGGATCTGTAGCTCTGGTGGTAGAATTTCAGCCTTGATCAAAACAACCTCAGGGACATCCAAAATGAACACAGTGGGGCGATGTCTTCCATGTTCTTCTTAGCCATCTCAGATGTCAGTGGGAGAATTTGTTGATGACGTGGTTGTCAAGCTTTCTTTTTCCTGAAGACTTTCTTCCAAGGATATTTGGGCTGTCTCCAGACTCATCTTATCATGGGCTACCTTGGAGGTGGGAGGTGTGTGACATGCAGATATTGTTTTTATGGCCACTTTTACCTTTAGCACTACCTCTACAGCCTTCACAGCCTTCGTGTAGGCTTTGCTTTGAAAGGCTTAGGTGCTTCTTTTTGTTGCTTTCTAAGCCATCTCAGCGTAAAGGTTGCATATTCACATAAGTAGATATATAGAGATACATGTATCTCTTTATGTATCTGTATGTAGGTATGTATGTATGCATGCATCCTATACATATCCAATATATATGAACACAACAATTCACATGCAGAACCACAAAGTGTGTTCACAAAAATTTTGTAAATTAAATTAACAAGTAAAGCTGAGAAAAATCTGTAAAAATATAAGGTCGTCAAAGTGTTATTTTTTTTGTATATTAGCATATCATCTAAGTTCACAGCCCAACAGCAAAGAACATTTATAGTACAGAAGTTCAGGGAAGAAATTACAAATTGCTAATAATTATGTGAAAACGGGCCCAAATTTATTCATAATTACAATAATATAAACTAACTCAGTTTTATTTTTTTCACCTATTAAATTGTCACAAGCTACAAAGTTTTACAATGGGGAAAGTATCACACTGGTGAAACTGGAGGGATTCTAGAAAGTCCACTTGCTGCATGTATTATTGGTATAGCCTCATTTACAGGAAAATGTGGCCATGTTAATCAAAATGTGCAATGTATGTTTCATTTGATTCCAATATCATGGAAATTATTCTATGTATTTATAACCACGTGGAAGAATATATTTGTGGCTGGTGTAATTAATGGCTTATTTCATTTTTAGGAGATGGGGCTCTTTCTTCTTCTCTTTATTGAGGATCTAGATCAGAGGTAGGAGGTTGGCCACTGCTGCTGGAGCTGGAGGTCCTGGGAGAATGACAGGAAGCAGATATGGATCTGTCCATGTAGAGTTCACCTTCCAGCTTCCACTTCAGTTGCCTTAGCATCTTCTTAGTCTAGATCACAATTGGAGTGGCCCATAGCAGACCCTCAAGAGGAACAAGGATTTCCTGGACCTGGTAATGGATGTGTGAGCGATCAGCAACATTTTCACAGAGGGACCTGGGAGGTACTGGGTCATCCATCTTCATCCTAGGGTCCTGTGTAGGGCCTCTCCACGAGGACAAGGACAAAAGCACACTGCTTGGTTTTTTGTTGGCCTCATGAATTGTCTAGTACCAATTCTGAGTAATTGGCAACATGTGCAGACATTTTTTTCCCCATTTTTTCCTTATTCCCTTCTCTTTGAGATGCTGGGCAATTGCTCTTGGTACTGCATGATTCTTCTTTACTCTGAGGTATACATCCTGTTCAATTTCCCATTCATCAAGAATGGGAATTCCCTCATCACCCCTACAGTTTAAGGAATTGGCCTGAGGGCTTTCCTGTTTTGTTTTTCCCCTCCATTAGAGAGAACGGAAGATTGATGGTGTCTTCTTGGAACCTGGCATTGCTTTCTGTTTCAGAAACATCCCCTGTCATTTTCCCAATCTTTATTCCCAAGTTTCCTCCTGACATTCCTTCCCTGCACCCGCAGGCCCAGTCCCAGGTCAGCAGAGTCCCAGAACTTCTTCAGTCCTAGGGGATCCAAAAGCATCAGGAGGTGCAGAGTGTGGAATGGTGTCTGTGCCTCGTGGTTTCTTCCAGTAACTTAATTAACTTCTATGTGCTCCATCTGCCTCATATGCAAAGTTAAAGCATTCATAATGAAGACTGCATAAAGTTAGTGCAGAGATGAGATGATTTCTTTATAGAGTGCTCCCAATAATGTCTGGTACATGGTAACAATAATAATAATATCAACAACATTGTGATCATTACTAGGGCTGCTAGTAGTGGTAATTAATGAATAGATAGTCACAGTACCAAGTGTGTGTCAGTCCTGGGTCTTGAACTTAGGGCTCAGGTGCTGTTTCTTAGTGTTTTTATTTTCTGAATTCTACCCCTTGAGCCACACCTCCACTTCTGGCTTTTTGGTAGTTAATCAAAGATAAGAGTCTCACAGACTTTCCTGCCCAGGCTTTTTGAACTGTGATGTTCAGATCTCAGCCTCCTGAGTAGCCAGGATTACAGGCATGAGCCATAGATGCTCAGATCTCAGAAATTAATTTTAGAATGACAGTGAACATAATTATAACCATCCACTGATATACTTCATGTATATAATAAAATGAAAATGTAACGGTACGTTATTAAGCAAAAGAAGGAAAAGGCAGAACAGTACTGGTCTTACATATTGTTTTACGTGAAGGACAAGCAGGCAGTATGTTTTATGTGACAATGTGTGATTGGAGAAGTTACTGATGCAAATGGAGTGGGAGGGAACTGTTTTCTTAAGTCCTCACTGGCCTACCAAATATAATCAGAAAACATTTATTAATAAGGGATACCACTCTTAAGATATACTTGAATGAAAATAGCAGACTGAGCAGTAAACATTAACACACATGAAACCCATATGTACTTATTGTAGGGAAGAAAAACTTGCTCATCTATTGCCAAGTTTATGGCTGAAACATTATAATAACAGACTAATAAGAAAAATCCCTTATAAGTTTACTTATGTGTGTGTGTGTGTGTGTGTGTGTGTGTGTGTGTGTATTTGATACAAGAGCCTTCAGAAATAAAGACCCAAGGAGAAGAAAAATACTACTCTGTTTTTGTCATGTCTCCTTCAAAGGAACTCCCATATACTGTGTTAGGAATGCAAATCAGCACACGTTTTCTGGAAAACAACATGCCAGTTATTTATCAACGTTTTATATGGATGTATATGTTGAAACAGCCACTCATTTCTTGGAATGAATTTTATAGATATTTACAGATACACCTTAGCTAAACATTCACTCTAGTATAGCAATCCTTCCTTATTGGTTGTTTTGCTTTCTGTGGCTTCATTTTCTCTCAATCATCTCTGATCTGAAAACATCAAATGTGGATACAGTGTGATTGGAGGACATCAGATAGTAATCTAATCGTATTGAACTGGAACAGGGCACTTGATAAGACCTGCTTGTTCAGCCCTTTCTTGTGTCACTGGATGATGTGCCTTTCCTCCAGGTGTAAGGCAGAAGACTCCGATGATTTACTGAAGAAGGGTAGAAAGTTCATTCATGGCCTGCTTCAGGAGAAAGGGGAAGAGAAGGCCAAGAGAGCCTTCTTGATTCTGCTCTTTCCCCAAATGTCAAGACTGTATGTCAGCAGTAGTATATCATGAACCCCATTAGTCCATACAAACAATTCTGGAAAATGAAATACCAACATGTCAACACTGATTATTTCTGGATAGTGGCATGTTGAGAGTTCCATTCTTCTTGTCTGCTTTATTTCTACAGTTTTTTAAAAGATAAAATAAAGATTATTTTGACATAAGGCTAACAATTGTAGATATTCACTTCTAACTATATATTAATATTCACTATCTTGGAAACAAAACTAGCTATTTAATCTTTGTGGTTGTTTCTGTTATGAATGCATTCATATTAAAATAAGATAATATTTAAATGGAAATGGCCTATTTTAGGTTTAATTTCAGCTTTGAAAATTCCTGGCTATATTCAAATTAGTTTATTTAGTATTTTTTCTCCCTGAACCTCTCATTGCTTATCTGCAAAACCTGAGGCTCAAATTAAAAACAAATACACAAACCCTTTGGTAATTTTTGTCAAATCTATACAAATGTTAGTTGTTAATATGATAAACTTGTATACGTATTGTGTTCAGTGGTGGTTAAAAATTTAGAAGGCCAGAAGCAGAGGTATAGCTCCAGTGGTAGAGAGCCAGCCTTGATTGAAAAATCCAAGTGAGAGAGTAAAACCTTGAGTTCAAGCTTCTGAAATGGCACAAAACCAAACTAAAAACAACCAACCACCACCAACCAAACACCCATTAAGGCCATAACAGTGGAGGTATAGCTTAAGTGGTAGAGTGTCAGCTGTGATTGAAAACACTGAATTTATGAGGTCCTGAGTTCTAGCCTGTGTATGCAAATTCAGGAAGCCTGCAGGCTCCATCTGCTCCATCCATCAGCCTTCTGGTGGCATTTAAGTTGTTTTAACCACTTCAAGAAAAGATTGTTTCCTTCTTGATTTTCTGTTCAAAGTGCTTAAAGCAGTTTGCTCAACCTAAGGGAGGATCAATTGATTCTTTCTGAATTAAGTAGAATATGTTTATTTCCATGGCCATCATAATTTTTCCATGCTTCTGTAAAAGGAAACATTTAATTTGGTTTTCTGTGATAGAAAATTGCAAAAGGGATCTCAGCTACACAGCAATAAGCTCCATCAAAAGCTCACCATACAAAGGTTAGCCTGTACTCTGCTCTCTTCCCTTTTTGATAGCACTTCTGTGAAAGCGAATTCTCTTTTATCTAGGGACAGTTGTTGAGATTCTTTTATGATTTGGATAGAGTTAGATAATCACAGCTGAAGTTTCAGAATTCATGTCTTCTTGGTGCTTACTTCTGGTAGAGGATACTTAAGGTTCTGAAAAACATCCCTGGGTTTAAGCAGCTCCTAAGGCCTTCATAACCATGGTGGCTTTCAAGTGCTAATTGCTACACTTTGTATAGCATGGGATGACAAGATTACCAGAGGAGATACCAGAAAAAGAGAAACATCAGAAACTCTCTCCTTCAAAAGAACTCCCATATACTGTGTGTTGGGAGTGTCAATTAGCACATAGAACAATATGCCAGTTATTTATCAAAATTTTAAGTGGGCCTACATTTCAAACTGGCCACCCTTACTTGGAATGTATTTTATAGATATTTACAGGCACACATTAGCCACACACACACACACACACACACACACACACACACACACACACACACACACACACACGTGTCCTTCCTCATTGGCCATGTTGCTTTCCATAACTTTAATTGCCCTCAATCAATTGTGGTCTGAAAATATCAAATGTGGAAAATTGCAGACATCATTAATAAGTTTAAAATTACAAATCTCATTGGATGCTAGTAGCTCATGCCTGAAATTCTAAGTATTCAAAGGTTGAGATCTGAGGATGGCGGTTCACAGCCAGACCAGACAGAAAGGTCTCTGAGAGTCTAATATCCAGTTAGCCACCAAAAAGCACGAAGTGGGGATATGGTTCAAGTGGTAGAGCGCCTACTAGCTTTGAGTGTAAAAGTGAAGGGACAGTGCCTCAGTGCAAGCCCCAGTACCAGCACAAAAATAAACAAATACCTATATACATATATAATAAAATTACCAATCTCATACTCTCCTATTCTATCCTGTATCCCATTCAGAATATGAATCTTTTTAAAAATTGTTATTGTAAAGGTGTTGTACAGAGGGGTTACAATTACATAAATCAGGTAATGAGTACATGTCTTTGCGAACAGTGTCAACTCTTCCCTTGTTTATCTCATTTTTCCCTCTCATCCCCAGCACACAAATTGTATAGTTTGTTTTCAATGTAGTGTCTAGTGAATATCACTGTTGTATTTGTTCGCCCTTTGCTCCTCCGTTTCTGTGCTCCCCCTTACCCTACTCAAAATAGATAAACTTACATACAAAAGGTACAGAAATAAAAAACAGTGACAAAGAAGAAAAAAAGCAAAATAACACAAAAACATCTTATTTTCATTTCTTCGAGTTCATTTCTATAAACATCATTTTATGATAATATGCCCAGAGCTATGGAGCCTTTGTGATCCTCTCCTAAGAATATCCTCCTTTGGTCTCACTGTATGAGTCCTGTATAATTTATCATGTCCCAGTGTATTATTTTTGTCTTTTACCATACATAGTGTTTACTTGTAGATTTATAGGCACATTCTGGTTACCACAAATGAGGGAAAACATTCAACCTATGTTTATTTGTGTCTGACTTTCTTCACTTCATATAATTTTTTCAGATCTTTCCATCTCCTTATGAATGGTACAGTATCATTCTTTCTGAAGTAAGCATAGATTTTCATTGTGAATATATACACCACATTTTCTTGATCCATTTGTGGGCTGAGTGGTATCTGGGTTGATTCTATATCTTGGCTATGGTAAATAATGCTGCATTGAACATGATTGTACTGGTAGCTTTAGTGTGGCCTTGTTTGTGGTTTATTGGATAAATCGCTAGGAGTGGAATTGCTTGGTCATAGGGAAGCTCTATGCATTTAACAAGATTCAATACTACTTTATGACAAAAAGCTGTGGAGAAGCTAGAAATTAATGGAATATTCCTTAATATAATAAAGATTTCTTTCTTTTTTTAAATTGTGAAAAACCGTACAGAGGGGTTATAATTACATGAGCAAGGTAATGAGTTTCTTATCAAGCATTGTTGCCTCCACCTTTTTTTCCCCTTCCCATCTCCCCGCGTCCCCCTGACCCCCGCATCCACCCCCCAGTCAAAGTTGTAATGTTCGTTTTTCAACATAACGTCTTGTATATCTCATTGTTGCAATGTATCCCTATTTAAACAATTTGTTTTTTCCCTTCCCCTCCACAAATTATACCAACATCAAATACAGTGAAAACAGGGGTTACACCATGGGGGAGAGACATACAAAGCAACAAAGAAATACCTTATAAATATGTTAGAAACAATTGCAAGAAAGAAAAAAACATTTGAATCCTTATCTTGGGGTTCATTTCGCCTAACATCAACTTGTCTGACTGTTTCTGCTTGTCTCAGACATAGACTAGTTATTGCAAATAAGGGAAACCATGGGACCTATGTTTCTTTGGGCTTGGTTGACTTCACTTAATATAATTTTTTCCAAGTCTTCCCATTTCCTAACAAATGGGGCAATGTCATTCTTTCTGATGGAGGCATAGAATTCCATTGTGTATATATACCACATTTTCTTGATCCATTCATCTACTGAGGGGCATCTGGGTTGGTTCCATATCTTAGCTATGGTAAATAATGCTGCAATAAACATAGTTGTGCTTGTAGCTTTAGTATGGTCTTGTTTGTGATCATTTGAGTAAATACTCAAAAGTGGGATTGCTGGGTCATTGGGGAGCTCTTTGTGGAGTCTTGTGAGGAACCTCCATACTACTTTCCAAAGTGGTTGAACAAGTTTATACTCCCACCAACAATGCAGTAAGGTTCCCGTCTGTTCACATCCCCTCCAGCATCTGTTGTTGTATGACAAACCTAAAGCCAGCATTTTACTTAATGGTGAAAAGTTAAAACCATTTCTCCTAAAATCAGGAATGAGACAAAGAGATCCACTATCTTCACTCCTCTTCAATGTAGTACTAGAATTCCTAGCAAGGTTAATAAGGCAAGAGAAAAACATAAAGGGTATCAAAATAGGAAAAGAAGAACTATCCCTCTTTGCAGATGACATGATCCTGTATTTAAAGTACCCCAGATCTTCCCCCAAGTTATTTGAGTTGATCCAAAACTTTTGCAAAGTAGCAATGTATAAAATTAACCCACAAAAGCAGTAACTTTTCCTTCACGTGAACAATGAATAGATCAAGACTGAAATAAGGAAAGCAATACTAGGAATACTAGGAATTAAAATAACCAAAGATGTGAAGGGCCTCCATAATGAAAACTTCAAAAAATCTGAAAAAAGAAATTAAAGTAGATTTGAGAAAATGGAAAATCCTTTCATGCTTCTGGGTTAGAAAGATTAATATTATGAATATTTTTCTTCTATCTAGTGTATCTATGCCATATGTAACAGTAATGATCTGAATGCAATTGAGGAAAAAGAGAGAAGGAGAGGGGAGGGAAGAGGAGGAAGGGACAGGAGAGAGAGCGAACAAAGAGGCATATAGAGAGATAGAGACTGAGAAAGGGCACATTATGTAAACTTTATTATGTGTATATTGTTATATTCTATACACAAGAGATTATATGCAATGTTATTGAATACCATTGTTTCATTATTAGTTTTTAATACATTTTTATTGTAAAAAATAATGTACAGAGGGGTTACAGTTACATGAGTAAGGTAATGAGTACATTTCCTATTGAGCATTGTTACCTCCTCCTTTGCATTATTAGTTTTTGTTACCATTGTTCCATTATTAGTTTTTGTTTATCTGTTATTGTGCCTAATGTATAAACTTTATTATCAGGCATACAATGCAGAGGGAAAACAGTATCTATTTGGATTCCACATTCTTCAATTTCAGACAGCCACTAAGATTCTTGGAATGTACTTCCTACAGCTAAACATGGACTATTGTATGTGGATATTCTTTAGAGCATTATTTGTCATATCAAAATACCAAATAAAGCTTGGCGCTGGTAGTTCATGCCTGTCATCCTAGCAACTCAGGAGGCTGAGATTTGAGGATTAAGATTCAAAGCAGCTAGCTTGGGCAGTAAAGTCCATGAGACTCTTATCTCCAATTAACCATCAAAAAAGCCAGAAGCGGAGCTGTGGTTCAGGGGTAGAGCACTATCCTTCAGCAAACGAGCTCAGGGATAGTATTCAATCCCTGAGTTCAAGACCCAGGACCACCAAAACAAACAAATAAGCAAACTATCCAATATATTGTGGTAATCATGAGAAATATTCTTCTGCATAAAAGATAAGGATTCACTGAAAACAGAAGTATGATGAAACTCTAACATCGTTGAGTCCAAGGTGCTGCTTGTGGGTGTTTATTTTGGGTTATGCTAAAAATTTTAGCATAAAAGGTATGCATTTATTTATTGAGATGATATTGAGCAAGTAAGTTATGGTCTACCTATACCATGATAGCTATGCTTCTCTCAAGTATGTCAAAATAAACATTTTGTATATAGTTCCATGATGTGATGAAAGCCAGAGAAGTACTCATTCCATGTAGAGCATTTGAAGAGTTGCTTTAAAAATTAGCCTTACATAAGTAGTAGAAAGGCTTGCAGAGAGCAGATTTCTCCTGCTGAGAACAATTAAAAAGCTGGACAGAAATTATCAACAGTGCTGGAGTGCATCAGAGAGCCATGGAAGCCATCAGGATTAAAGGGTCTGAGATCTCAGAGACAAGAAAATCTTGGGGTCATTGCTTTAATTCTCAGAACACGTGCTTCTTCGTGATAAGGAGTAAGGAGTTTATTGTGGAGATACAGAGCCAAAAAAGAACTTTTCAGTTGACAGAAGAAGCCATCAGAAATCAAGGCAACCTCCATGCCATAGAAGGACACATTCAGGATGCCAAGATAACCAGATTGTGAGGTTGTCTTGATGAAAATGGAGCAGTAGATAAGACAAACTTGTGATTGTGGAAGCGTTTCTGAAATTCTTTAAACAGGTCTAGAAAAGCAGAAGCTATGCAGAAAGCTTTTTTTTGAATATTTCTCTTACTTTTAAGTTATTGTACAAAGGAGCTGCCAGTCACCAAAGCTGTTTATGAATACAGTGCATCTTGATCACTGTCTTCCCTTTCAACATTCTCACTCACCCCTCCCAACCCACTCCTTACTTACCTTAATTTTAGGTTATAATGCATTTTGATCTGTGAGTGTTGAGTTTTCTACCTTTTTTTTTTTTTTAAAAAAAATTGTCAGATGTAGGGCTTGACCTCAGGGCCTGGGCATTGTCCCTGAGCCTCTTTATGCTCAAGGCTAGCACTCTACCACTTGAGCCATGGAGCCACTTTCAGTTTTTGAGTGATTAATTGGAGATAAGTGTCATGAGTACTTTTCTGCCAGGTCTGGCTTCAAACTGAGAGCTTTAGGAGAGCTCAGCCTCCTAAGTAGCTAGGGTTACAGGCATGAGCCATCAGCACCTGGTTTTCTACCTTTTAACAGTCCAATATAACCCAGAGGAAATTTCTAACAGAACAGAACAAAGTGTTTAAAATAAAATATATGCAAATGGAGAGTAGCATAATAAAATGTTTACTCAAAAGTGGAAAATAAGTGTAAGAAAAAGACGTGTGAAAGAGAACAGAAACTACAGTATAAGGATAAATAAATCCAGGCTCTGGTACCTCACACTTGCAATTCTGTCTGCAAGAGGCTGAGATCTAGGGGATCATGGGTAAAAGGCAGCTCAGGGAGAAAAACCTGTGAGACTCCATCTCCTATTAATCAGGACAAAGTTGGGTTGGAGATGTGAATCAAGTGGTAGCTGTGAACAAGCAAGCTGAGTAAGCAGGAGGAGCTGAGTTCCAGTCACAGTATCTGTACTAATTAAATAAATGAAAAAAGATAGAAAGGTGAAAATTCATTAATTCACTAATCCATTAAGATTGACATAAATGCACCCAGAGTTTAAGGATGGAAAAGATATACCAAATACTTATTAAATAAAGGGATAGCCTATGTGGATGTACTGAATATAGACAAGTTAGAGTCTAAGACTGAATGTAATCTTAGAAATAGAGTTGCTATTCTTTTTTGTGCTTTATTTCTTTTCTCTTTTCTTCTTCCTTTCCCTCTTTTTTTCCCCTCATGGTATTGGAGTTTGAACTCAAGGACTAACACTTGCTAGGTAAGCACTCTACCACTTGAGCCATACCTCCAGTCTTTTAGGTTTTAGTTTGCTTTGCTTAGGTTGTCCTTAAACTGTGATTCTTCTATCTAGCCCCTCAAGTATCAAGGATTATAGGCATCAACTGTCATGCCTAATTTTTACATGATCTTTTATTGGAATTGCTAAATGGTAGATATGTCTCACCCTAGTGAATACTGTCAATTTTTCAAAATCGTAATACTGCCACTGGAGTCATAAGTGTTCTAAAATTTCCACATCAGGACTGACAGAATTTTGGGTGACTTTATTGTTTTATCCATGAAGGTGAGTATGGAGTAGAATGGTCCAATAATTTCTCTCTCTCTCTTTCTCTCTGTATATATATATGCATATATATATATATATATATATATATGTTCCCCAAATTAAGTTGAATGTTTCTTTCATTTGCTGATGCATCTGCATCCCCTGAGTAGTGTCTTGGTGAAGTATCCAGTGAAGTTTTGGTCCACATTTTTATTATATTATCTATAAGATTCTTATTCATATCTAGGATGTCTTTATATATGCAGGAATGTCTCCTTCTCTTGTTACTTTGCATTTTCACTCAATTATAGATGTGTTCTGATAATATTTCTCCATTTTAATACAGTACAACTCTTCTCATTTTATGGGTATAAATGTGTGTCGTATTAAAGAATTTTGTGACAATGCAATAGTTACAGCACAAGATTCTGGCCTTGTACTTGCTCAGCTAGCATTCTACTACTTGATTCCTGCTTCCAGCACGACTCTTTGCTCGTTATTTTGTAGATGGACTCTCACACAATTTTCACCTGGTGCTGGTTTCAAATCTTGATCTTCTGGATCTCAGCCTCCTGAATAGTAGCTGGGATTACAGGCATGAGCTACCAGTTCCCTGCATGTTGCAGTTTGTGAGCCTGAGCTGGGCCAATATGAGCAGAGGGGCAGAGCTTGCTGCATTAGGGATAAAAGGGGGAGTAGCTCTCTTGCTTGTTTTCAGAGTTTGGCTGATGGCACGTCATTCTGTAGAAGTAAACCTTGCTTTTCCCAGTGCCTTGCCCAATTCCTTTCCAGTTGGTGTTGTTATTCTATGCAGTACCCTCACATCCTGAGGCATACCTAACAACTTCTGGAATCTTTAGGTACATAAAGAGAATCCTCTGGTTTCCCGAAGCATTCAGTTGAAGAAGTAGATTGGACACTGCGCTAATCACCATTTTCATGCTAGAGATCTTACATTTTTGTGTTCTATTTCTTCTTCTCTCTTTCTCTCTATCTTATTTTGGGCCCACTGATTGCCATGAGTTACCCTTTTTTATTTTCCTCTCAAAACTCATCTTCCTCCCAGTGATTGCCTGATTTTAGACCCAGTTTATTATTAAATTTATATGCTGTTCATAATGTTCCATTTCTGTTTCTCCCAGTCCCCAAGTCATATCCATATTTATAGCTACTTTTACTCTGAAATTTATGTTTCCCTGCTCTTTGTGTGCACTCTCGTTCCTTTATGCCAACAACTCTCACCTACTTGTATTTTTATTTTGATTTATCTTTCAGTTAGTGTAATTTTTAAAAGTGAGGAATACTAGTAGAATATTTATGATCCCTTTTAGTCTAAAAAATGTATTATTCTGATTTTGGAAGTAACCCAAACATACCAACATTATATAGCTGAATTCTTGGGTCATGGTTTCTCTTTCAAAACTCTGTGATTGCTTGCTGTTTTATTTTTCTTCTGATATTTGTTTTTTCTTTGTTTTCCTTTATGTTAAGAGACTCTTATCAATTACAACAGGATGGATGGGAGATTTGTCCTTGGATGTCCTTGTATAGCAGCTCAGAGAGTCTACCCACTTACCATTTCTGAAGACAAAGATCTCAGCATTTGCTACTTTCAGAATATGCAAAATGCTTGTGTTTCCTCTATCCATTCTCCTGTGATATTTTGGTTTATCTCTATTTCAAGACTTTAAAAATCTCCCTGTTGCCCACTCCTAATTCTCATCTTCTTCCTGATCTCATCATTATTGACTTTGGAGCAAAGGTACAGAGATCACATACCTTCCTGGAAGAATGGCTTACACATTTTTCCATAATGAAGGAATTTTCAAAGTTAAAAGAAAGGAAAGACCTTTAAGTAGCAACTATTGCATAATCTTCATTTGAAATGTGAAGGCCAAGAGAATTCTCAGGGCACATATAAAGTTGTATCTATATTGTACACACACATATATATTTACACAAGCATATGCACACCCATACAAACATACATACATGTGTACACCCATATAGATACACATATGCTTTTTCTCTTTTGTTAGTACTGGGATTTGAACTCATGACCTAATGCTTCCTAAGCTTTCTAAGCTCTTACTGCTGATCTATGCCTCCAGGCCTTCTTTCTTTAGCTCATCCAACAAACTCCTGGAAGCAATGGAGTACTTCAGTAACATTAATTACTCTTCTTTAAATTTGTACATTTCTTTGGGTAAAGAGATCTTGAACATTCTGAAAAAGAGGTAAGTTGATTTCCTTGGATGTCTCACGTCAAAAGTCAACAGAAATGTTTTAGGTCACCCGAATTAAAGTGTAATTACAGTGCTGCCAATGGAGGATTCTCTCAATAATTGTCTGTGTTGAAAAAGGACAACAGGTTTTTAAATTTCAGAGGACTGAAAGAATGCGGGAACAAAATCACAAACTCCTTCCATTATTCCAAGAGTGCTGAATTAAGGGAAGAAGCTGATGACTACACTGTAATTATCAACAGAAAGGATGCAGATACGGTATGCCTGGAGGAGCCTTAGCTCCTGTGCAAAGAGTAGCTAACACTGTTTTGGCACATGCTTGGCACTGATGCTGACTAGGCATTGCTTGCACCTTTACACCAACATTACATTCCCATAATCTCCCCCAAAGCAGTTTAACATTTTCATTTCCTCCTCATTAGCAAGAAGAATTTTCACCCCAAAATTGCTTTCATTTCTGAAGCCCTATTTGGATTTTCTTCACAGTTGTTTCATAAACCTTTTTGGCGAGTAAAATATTACATAAGTAATGAGTTTTTTCCCCATTATGATCACCTGCAGTTATGCAATCCTAATTTTTTTTTTAAAAGGGCAAGACTTTGAGATCTTTGATCACCTCTGTATACTAAGTGGAGATCATACTTTTTTAAAATTATTTTTGTTATTGTAGTCAATTTTATCTTGGTACTTGAGAAAATTGATTACCCTTTTGGAACCTGCAAATACTTGTGGTATTTGTCTGCATCAACATTCGTATGAGCTGAGAGGATGATGATGATATATAATATGAGGAGACATTTCAACTTCTGTCTTCATCTGAATTTATTTTAATAAAAACGTGTTAATTTATCACCTTTGGAAGAAGGTTGTACATCTTCGAAGCTTTGCTGTCAAGATGTATTGGTTTCTATCTGATTTCCAATTTTCAATACTGACTGGCAAGTGCATGCAGTTCAAAGATTTGTAAAGACATTTTCCTCACTTAGTAAATCTCTCTTCTCTCTCTCCATTGTTTGCCTATCTGTCTGTCTATCTGTTTATCTAGTGCAGATCTGAAGAGGTTTGAACTGCATGTTAATCTTACCTTTTCTTTGCTGTGTCATTCTCAATCCAAACTTAATGCTTAGAACTTCAGTAATGGAATAATCAGAAAGGTTGGGAACTTTTGAACAAACCATAGGATAGAGACTTAATGCAAATCAAGGTGAACTTCCTGTTGTTCTGAAGGGAGAGCTGTACCAAAATGAAGACAGATTGGTTTTAGGTAAGATTTTGGGAAATATGATGCTTGGGAAGTATGGATTCAGACATTTCCCCCTGTGTTGGTGTAGTTAGCAGATCAGCACTGCTGTTTTGACAGGCTCTCAAGAGCATGGATGGGAGAGAGAGCCACATGTTGACTGGCAGCTGCCTTCACAGGTGAATCTGTATTTATTGGCAAACTTCTAGACGCAAATGAATGGAGTGAGGTTATTGTTGGATGGCTGATTTCGGAGTATGTGCACTGTTTCAAAGTTGTTCTTTACTTTCACTTTAATTAATTATTTTTTTTTTCTTTTTGGTCGTGGGGCTTGAATTCAGGGCATGGGTGTTATCCCAGAGCAATTTTGCTTAAGGCCAATGCTCTATCACTTTGAGTCACAGCTCCACTTCTGGTTTTCTGGTGGTTAATTGGAGATAAGAGTTTCACAGACTTTCTTGCCTAGGCTGGCTTTGAACTGTGATCCGAGGGATCTCAGTCTCCTGGGGAGCTAGGATTACAGGCATGAGCCACGGCAATCGCTGGCTATTATTTTTTTGTTCTGGCAGAACTGGAGCTTGAAGTTGGCCTGGGTACTGTCCCCGAGTTTCTTCTGCTTAAGGATAGTGCTGTACTACTTGAGCCACAGCTCCCATTCCAGCTTATTTTGATGATTAATTGGAGAGCAGGATTTCATGGACTTCTTACCTGAGCTGGCTTTGAACTGTGATTTTCAGATCATAGTCTCCTGTCTAGCTAAGATTATGAATGTGAGCATCCAGTGCCTGGCTATCTTAGACTCTTATTAGGGCCTCTGGTACTCTTTAAGTAATTTACCTTTTGGACATTAGCTCCCATGAGTGAAATGCAATCCATTCTACTCTTATGCATGAAGTGACAACATGGTCCTTATGAGTCCCAGGAAATACTTTCTACAGATAGATCATTGGACCATCAGATATTACTCACTTTTATTGTGTCGCCTTTTCTTCCTTCATTACATTCAGAGCTCTCTCCATGGGCCATTTGAATACATGGAAATTATTTAATCAGACAGACTTCCTTTCAGCCTACTTTCAAAGGAGAATCAACTCCACACAATTTTTCTTTGACATCTCTAGATCTTTGGGGAAGGATATTTTCCATGGTTGTTGTCTTATTTCCTTACAGACATAATTGTTTATGCCATCTTGCCCATTTACCAGTAGAGAAAGCTCCTCAGATCCAGCCTGGGCAGCAAGATGTTAGTCATTTTCTCTATATAGTAAGTGTTTTAATAGTAGATTCACCTGAAATCCCACGAACGGTATTCGCTATAGGATGGACTCCAGTGTTCCCAGCTACATCTTGGCTTTCATAAACATTTCCAAACCCCCAAAACCCATTACACTATAGAGCAAGGATATAACCTTTAGCTTCTGCTACATTGTGTGTCAGAGGCAAAAGTCAATGGCTATGAGGCATAAAGTCAGTATAGGAGTGATAGAGTATTTCTAGAAAATTGTCCCAAAGGGGTGTGTGTGTGTGTGTGTGTGTGTGTGTGTGTGTGTGTGTGTGTGTATGTGTGTGTGTGTGTGTGTGTGTGTGTGTGTGTGCCAATATGGAGTCACTGACAGACTTCTTTTTTTTTTTTGTCAGTCCTGGGGCTTGGACTCATGACTTGGGTGCTATCCCCGAGTCTCTTTGTGCTCAAGGCTAGCACTCTACCATTTTGAGTCATGGTCACATTTCTGGCTTTTTTTCTGAGTAGTTTATTGAAGACAAGAGTCTCATATACTTTTCTGCCCAGGCTGGCTTCAATCCATGATACTCAGATCTCAGCCTCCTGAGTAGCTAAGCTTATAGGCATGAGCCTCCTCTGCCCAACTCATTAAGAGTTTCTGAGTCTGATCAAGACAGGCAGGAGAGTTCATAACACTCTTATCTCCAATTAACTATTTAAAGAGCCAGAAGTGGAGCTGTGGCTCAAGTGGTAGAATTCTGACCTTGAGCAGAAAAACTCAGGGACAATGCCTAGGCCCTGAGTTCAAGCCCCAGAACAGGCACCCAAAAAATACAGCTATATATCCAGATGAATGAACAAACTTGACTGAATTGAAAGAGGGTTAGGAGAGCTAAAATATAAAAGCAGAGCTACTTGAGGGGAATAGGATGAGGTGAAAGGGGTAGACCCAGTGGATATGCTTTGAGGACATCTTCTTGGTAAGAAATGTTGTTCACCATGATTTTTGCATGTTGTCTACCAGGTGAAACCAGTCTGTGGTGAGCAGCAGGAAGCCTTACTTCAGCAGAATGGGTGTTCTAAGAAAGAGTTCAAGCCTAGATATCTGTCTTAAGTAACAGCCAATGAATTGGCATCCAAGAAGGGGACAAGCAGTGGCCAATATGAGCTTCCCATCACTAGATTCAGTGGTATAGGCTTGGTATGGGCACTGTGGCTCAGCTGAAGCCATAGAAGAGACCACAGCAGGGCAGGGGGCTAAGTTCAGGCTTCCTTTTTCATTCTGCAGAGTAAGCAGAGACAAGAAATGGATAGGTATAATCTTGCAAATCAACAGTCTCACTCAAAGCATGCCTATTCATTTTTGTAGTCGAGTGCATTCCTTTTTAAATTTATTCTTAAATTATCTTTAAGTAGTTATACAAAGAAGGTGCCATTTAACCATATAACAAAGCAGTTTACGAAAACAATCAGTGTCACCCTTTTAACATTCTCACCCCTCTTCCCTTCCTTTTCTTAATTTTATGTTATATACTATGAATTACTGCCTGCATTCTCCACCTTTCCCCCTCTTTCATTGTCTGCTCCTCTCCCTTCAGCCCTGCTTTACCTCTTGAATGCACCTAGTCACCTAGAATTTCTCCCACCTCTTCCCTGTCCCCCATCCATGTTAATGGTTCGGCCTTTTGCTTGTTTATGACATTGTCTGCCCCAGAGTATTCCAGAGAGGCCCTGAAACCTATACTCTGTGTCTTGTTAATCATCTGAAAGTTCATAGCTGCTGAAAACAAAATCTTCATTGATGTACAGCCTCATTTCATTTCCCTTTCAGCCCCTGTCATGTTGTAGTTCACTGGCTTACTGTAAATCTCAGGAAAATTGCTTGTAATCTTTTACCAGCTGCTGCCCTCTATCTATTCTATGCCGGCTTGTGGGAGTTCACTATTTCAATCACAGATTTTAGAGGGCAAAACATTAAGAGGAGTCAATTTAGAGTTCTTCTTCCTCCCCCTTCCTCCCTAGAGAACAGGAAAGTCTTATTTATACTTCTAAGTGGAAACCTGGGATTTGGAATTTCGATCTCTTGAGCCCAGAGCTAAAACATTAACACAGCCTATGTGTAAATTCTCAGATCTCCTCACAAATCTTCTAGGACAGGTTTGTTCTTAGTGGCTGGAAGGTTCACCTTTGAGGAACAGAGCATAGGAAATCATGTTTGGATGATATTAAGCCTTTCTATCTCTCCCATTGGGGCCCCGGAAGCCATGGATTTCATCTTTCACTGAGAAATCAAACCTGCTGTTGGACATGGCTGGCTCAGGATCCGAGCAGTTCAGAAGAGAATGTCTGGTGGCACACGGTCTATTATTCAAGTTAATAGTTTTTCTGAATATCTGCTCTGTGCAAGGTTCTGGCTGAGCATATTCAGTTCAAATACTAATAAGCAAAAGTGTGCTTAGGGTGGGGCCTATTTTTGATGGAACTCAGGTCAGACTCATCAATATACCAGTTACAAACATATTCTTTCTTCATGACAGAGCTGTGAGCTACTGCTTTTCTACAAGGAAAATATTTCATAAAGACTGAAAGCTTAATATATAACTCAGGACTTCCATATTACAGAAAAATTATTGAACTTCCATAACAGACTTGCTTTATCATTTGTCTGTCTGTCTATCCATCCATCATCATCTATCTATTATCTATCATCTGCAATCATCTAACATCATCCATCTCTTTGTCAGTATTCTTTGTCGTAGTAAAGACATGGAACTGCATAGACACATTTATCAGCAGTGAAAAAAGACACTGTTGGTGGGAATGCAGATTAGTGCAGCCACTATGGAAATCAGTATGGAGATTTCTCAAGAAACTAAAAATGGAACTACCACAGGCTCCTGCTATGCCACTCCTGGAAAATTTATGCTGATGTCTCTGTAGAAAGTACATTGGCTGATACTGCAGCTCATTGGAATTTTGCTTTCTTATTTCCTCTATTGTAGCTTGTTTTGTTTCTCCCTGCCCTCCTGAAGTGGCAGATGTACAAGGTCTATGTATCAAACATGAGTACACGCATCCCTCAGACTTTTGATGTGCAGGTAATCTTTGATGAGCACTGGCTGCTAGAGTGCCAAGGAGCTTTTCTTTCTGTCTTTAGTCATAGATTCTCTGTCACCATAAGTAAGTGAAGGTTAATTATTCAGAATGGAATAAGCTGTCTTGCTCCACATTTTATGTAAAATGTTCAGGATTGTCCACTAACATTCCTTGTGGCTATTTCTCAAATAAATCAGGAAACTTATTAGGGCAGCTACTGCTCTACTAAACATACCAAAGGATCTGCTTGGTATCTCAATATATGTAAAGATGAATGCGATGCCCTGACTCTAAGCTACTGTCTGGATTTCTGCACATGTTCAATATGTTGTATTAATAAGAAAATGTTAACTGTTGAACTAGCTATAGAAAATATATACATTACAAGAGCGAAGCTATCACATAGGTAAGCCAGCAAAACAAGTCGGTACATTTTAATGTAAGTTATTTGCAATGATGTCCTCATTAGTCTCAAAAGTGCAAATAGTTGAGAAAAGAAATAGGACTTTAATGAATAAAGGGGTATTATTGTAACAAAATGGATTATATTTGTCCCACAGTCTTATCTTTTGCCATAAAAAGATAACTTCTATCCTAAATAATTGGATTTAGCCCCTAATTATAATTATACATGGTCAAAACCCAGAACATGATACTCTGCTTAATAAATACATAATACTAATGATGAATCATGTCAATGAAATAATAACCTTCAGTTTTGGAGTCTCTCTTGTTAACTTTAGAAGGAAAAATTAAAAATTGTTTTGATAAGCCACATTCATTATTTTTTGGCAATATAATCTCTCAAAATTCAGCTTCTTGTCTATTTCTAGTCCCTAGAGTACCTACAAGAGTATCGGATAAAAAAGATTAAGAAAGAGATCGGTAGGCACTACAGTTTTTTCTAATTCTAAGTCTGTGTCATCAGAGTTAGTGGTCATGTATGTATCTGTCTATAAATATGGATATGTACATATATGTACACACATACATATACAACATAACCTATAACATACATATATGAGTTTCTCTTTCTTGTGAGTGTTTCCTACAGTGGCCAGGAATTGGAAAATATACTCACATTCTTTCTGTTATGCAGTATGTTCTCTAAAGTGTAAAACAACAGGTAAGACAATGATGCTAATGGCCTTTTCTCTATGCAATAGCATACCAGTAGATACAGGTAACATGTGTCCAACCATCAGTGGTAAATAGTTTATGTATGGGTTGTTACCCAACCCATATGACTAAAAGCAGGATTATACAATAAATAGATCTAAATATAGTTGGCTCTTGAACAACATGAGTGTGAACTTGGAGGGCTGATAATTGTGTGGATAATGTACAGTTTGAAATGCCATGTAAATGAACTGGGCATGGGCAAACCAGTTATCCTAAATGTTTTGGGGAGTGGGGCAGATATAAGAGAATCATGTTTCCAAGTCAGATGAGCAAAAGCAGGAGACCCTATGTGATAAACAAACTAAAAGTAAAAGGGATAGGGATAGAGATCTTGTGGTAGAGCTCTAGCAAGCATGAAATGTTGAATTTGATTCTTATACTGATAAAAACAAAATACAAAAACTTTCAGATGAACTATGTAGACTATACATATTGAAAATTAAGAAAAAATAAGCATATTGCAAATGTATAAATATGTACAGATAATAGTCTATTCTGTCATTTATACAAATCTATCATAGAAATTAAACTTTATTGAAACTCATGTTCAGTAAACACAGATCAAACATGGCTGCAATAGCAGTGGAGAAAAAAGTAAGCATAAATATATAGTATTAAGTTATAAAGGCATTAAAAAAGATTGCATGTGATGGACTGCTGTAATTTCATAGCCCCTATCTGTTACTATTGCAGTCAGCTCACGGGTTTCAAATATAGTTGAGAATTCCCTATGGGATTAATCCCCCCCCCCTCTCTCTCTGCTCCCCCATGTTAGCAGTTCAGATCTCTCATAAACTGAAGATTACAAAAAAGCAATGGACCCATTGCAACAATGAGATGTACAAGTAGTTATGTCAAAAAATGAACTTTACAACATTGACAGGGGTGGGGGGTGGGAGAGAGATGGGAAAGGATGGGAAGGG